>NC_088376.1:68069166-68372196 GCF_037993035.2 Macaca fascicularis | reverse complement strand
AACTCTGTGAGATGATTTCACAGAACACAAAGAAGTTTCTCAAAAAGCTTCTTTCTCTTTGTTATCGTAGGATATTTCCTTTGGCCGTAAAGTCTTCCAAGGGATCCGAAATATCTGTTCTCATATTCCACAGAAATAAGGCTAGCAAAGAGATCCACGAAATAAGGATGTAACTCGGTGAGATGAATTAACAGAACACTAAGCAGTTTCTCAGAAAGCTTCTTTCCAGATTTCATCTGAGGATATTTCCTTTTAAACCATAGCCCTCTATGGGCTTCCAAATATCACTTTGCCAATTCCACAAAAACTGTCATAACGAAAGGCTTCTTGAGGGGAAATCTGTAACTCTGTGAGATGATTTCAAAGAACACAAAGAAGTTTCTCAGAAAGTTTCTTTCTCTTTGTAATCGGAGGATATTTTCTTTGGCCCTATAGTCTTCCAAGTTATCCGAAATATCTGTTCTCAGATTCCACAGAAATAAGGCTAGCAAAGAGATCCACGAAATACAGACGTAACTCTGTTAGACGAATTAAAAGAACACTAAGCAGTTTCTCACAAATCTTCTTTCCAGATTTCATCCGAGGATATTTCCTTTTTCATCATAGCCCTCTATGGGCTTCCAAATATCACTTTGCCAATTCCACAAGAACTGTCTTAGCGAAAGGCTTCTTGAGGGGAAAGCTGTAACTCTGTGAGATGATTTCACAGAACACAAAGAAGTTTCTCAGAAAGCTTCTTTCTCTTTGTTATCGGAGGATATTTCCTTTGGCCCTATAGTCTTCCAAGGGATCTGAAATATCTCTTCTGAGATTCTACAGAAATAAGGCTAGCAAAGAGATCCACGAAATACAGATGTACCTCTGTGAGATGAATTAACAGAACACTAAGCAGTTTCTCAGAAAGCTTCTTTCCAGATTTCATCTGAGGATATTTCCTTTTTCACCATAGCCCTCTATGGGCTTCCAAATATCACTTTGCCAATTCCACAAGAACTGTCTTAGCGACAGGCTTCTTGAGGGGAAAGCTGTAACTCTGTGAGATGATTTCAAAGAACACAAAGAAGTTTCTCAGAAAGCTTCTTCCTCTTTGTTATCGGAGGATATTTCTTTTGGCCCTATAGTCTTCAAAGGGATCCGAAATATCTGTTCTCAGATTCCACAGAAATAGGGCTAGCAAAGAGATCCACGAAATACACATGTAACACTGTGAGATGAATTAACAGAACACTAAGCAGTTTCTCAGAAAGCTTCTTTCCAGATTTCATCTGAGGATATTTCCTTTTTCACCATAGCCCTCTATGGGCTTCCAAATATCACTTTGCCAATTCCACAAGAACTGTCTTAGCGAAAGGCTTCTTGAGGGGAAAGCTGTAACTCTGTGAGATGATTTCACAGAACACAAAGAAGTTTCTCAGAAAGCTTCTTTCTCTTTGTTATCGGAGGATATTTCCTTTGGCCCTATAGTCTTCCAAGGGATCCGAAATATCTCTTCTCAGATTCCACAGATATAAGGCTAGCAAAGAGATCCACGAAATACAGATGTAACTCGGTGAGATGAATTAACAGAACACTAAGCAGTTTCTCAGAAAGCTTCTTTCCATATTTGATCTGAGGATATTTCCTTTTTCACCATAGCCCTCTATGGGCTTCCAAATATCACTTTGCCAATTCCACAAGAACTGTTTTAGCAAAAGGCTTCTTGAGGGGGACGCTGTAACTCTGTGAGATGATTTCAAAGAACACAAAGAAGTTTCTCAGAAAGCTTCTTTCTCTTTGTTATCGGAGGATATTTCCTTTGGCCCTATAGTCTTCCAAGAGATCCGAAATATCTGTTCTCAGATTCCACAGAAATAAAGCTAGCAAAGAGATCCACCAAATACAGATGTAACTCTGTGAGATGAATTAAGAGAACACTAAGCAGTTTCTCAGAAAGCTTCTTTCCAGATTTCATCTGAGGATATTTCCTTTTTCACCATAGCCCTCTCTGGGCTTCCAAATATCACTTTGCCAATTCCACAAGAACTGTCTTAGCGAAAGGGTTCTTGAGGGGAAAGCTGTAACTCTGTGAGATGATTTCACAGAACACAAAGAAGTTTCTCAGAAAGCTTCTTTCTCTTTGTTATCGGAGGATGTTTCCTTTGGCCCTATAGTCTTCCAAGGGATCCGAAATATCTGTTCTCAGATTCCACAGAAATAAGGCTAGCAAAGAGATCCACGAAATACAGATGAAACTCTGTGAGATGAATTAACAGAACACTAAGCAGTTTCTCAGAAAGCTTCTTTCCAGATTTCATCTGAGGATATTTCCTTTTTCACCATAGCCCTCTATGGGCTTCCAAATATCACTTTGCCAATTCCGCAAGAACTGTCTTAGCGAAAGGCTTCTTGAGGGGGAAGCTGTAATTCTGTGAGATGATTTCACAGAACACAAAGAAGTTTCTCAGAAAGCTTCTTTCTCTTTGTTATCGGAGGATATTTCCTTTGGCCCTATAGTCTTCCAAGGGATCCGAAATATCTGTTCTCAGATTTCACAGAAATAAGGCTAGCAAAGAGATCCACGAAATACAGATGTAACTCTGTGAGGTGAATTAACAGAACACTAAGCAGTTTCTCAGAAAGCTTCTTTCCAGATTTCATCTGAGGATATTTCCTTTTTCACCGTAGCCCTCTATGGACTTCCAAATATCACTTTGCCAATTCCACAAGAACGGTCTTAGCGAAAGGCTTCTTGAGGGGAAAGCTGTAACTCTGTGAGATGATTTCACAGAACACAAAGAAGTTTCTCAGAAAGCTTCTTTCTCTTTGTTATCGGAGGATATTTCCTTTGAGCCTATTGTCTTCCAAGGGATCCGAAATATCTGTTCTCAGATTCCACAGAAATAAGGCTAGCAAAGAGATCGACGAAATACAGATGTAACTCTGTGAGATGAATTAACAGAACACTAAGCAGTTTCTCAGAAAGCTTCGTTCCAGATTTCATCTGAGGATATTTCCTAATTCACCATAGCCCTCTATGGGCTTCCAAATATCACCTTGCCAATTCCACAAGAACTGTCTTAGCGACAGGCTTCTTGAGGGGAAAGCTGTAACTCTGTGAGATGATTTCAAAGAACACAAAGAAGTTTCTCAGAAATCTTCTTTCTATTTGTTATCGGAGGATATTTCCTTTGGCCCTACAGTCTTCCAAGGGATCCGAAATATCTGTTCTCAGATTCCACAGAAATAAGTCTAGCAAAGAGATCGACGAAATAGAGATGTAACTCTGTGAGATGAATTAACAGAACACTAAGCAGTTTCTCAGAAAGCTTCTTTCCAGATTTCATCTGAGGATATTTCCTTTTTCACCATAGCCCTTATGGGCTTCCAAATATCACTGTGCCAATTCCACAAGAACTGTCTTAGCGAAAGGCTTCTTGAGAGGAAAGCTGTAACTCTGTGAGATGATTTCACAGAACACAAAGAAGTTTCTCAGAAAGCTTCTTTCTCTTTGTTATCGGAGGATATTTCCTTTGGCCCTATAATCTTCCAAGGGATCCGAAATATCTGTTCTCAGATTCCACAGAAATAAGGCTAGCAAAGAGATCCACGAAATACAGATGTAACTCTGTGAGATGAATTAACAGAACACTAAGCAGTTTCTCAGAAAGCTTCTTTCCAGCTTTCATCTGAGGATATTTCCTTTTTCACCATAGCCCTCTATGGGCTTCCAAATATCACTTTGCCAATTCCACAAGGACTGCCTCAGCGAAAGGCTTCTTGAGGGGAAAGGTGTAACTCTGTGAGATGATTTCAAAGAACACAAAGAAGTTTCTCAGAAAGCTTCTGCCTCTTTGTTATCGGAGGATATTTCTTTTGGCCCTATAGTCTTCAAAGGGATCCGAAATATCTGTTCTCAGATTCCACAGAAATAAGGCTAGCAAAGAGATCCACGAAATACAGATGTAACTCTGTGAGATGAATTAACAGAACACTAAGCAGTTTCTCAGAAAGCTTCTTTCCAGATTTCATCTGAGGATATTTCCTTTTTCACCTTAGCGGTCTACGGGATTCCAAATATCACTTTGCCAATTCCACAAGAACTGTCTTGGCGAAAGGCTTCTTGAGGGGAAAGCTGTAACTCTGTGAGATGATGTCACAGAACACAAAGAAGTTTCTCAGAAAGCTTCTTTCTCTTTGTTATCGGAGGATATTTCCTTTGGCCCTATATTCTTCCAAGGGATCCGAAATATCTGTTCTCAGAATCCACAGAAATAAGGCTAGCAAAGAGAACCACGAAATACAGATGTAACTCTATGAGATGAATTAACAGAACACTAAGCAGTTTCTCAGAAAGCTTCTTTCCAGATTTCATCTGAGGATATTTCCTTTTTCACCATAGCCCTCTAAGGGCTTCCAAATATCACTTTGTCAATTCCACAAGAACTGTCTTGACAAAAGGGTTCTTGAGGGGAAAGCTGTAACTCTGTGAGATGATTTCAAAGAACACAAAGAAGTTTCTCAGAAAGCTTCTTTCTCTTTGTTATCGGAGGATATTAACTTTGGCCCTATAGTCTTCCAAGGGATCCGAAATATCTTTTCTCAGATTCCACAGAAATAAGGCTAGCAAAGAGATCGACGAAATACAGATGTAACTCTGTGAGATGAATTAACAGAACACTAAGCAGTTTCTCAGAAAGCTTCTTTCCAGATTTCATCTGAGGATATTTCCTTTTTCACCATTGCCCTCTATGGGCTTCCAAATATCACTTTGCCAATTCCACAAGAACTGTCTTAGCGACAGGATTCTTGAGGGGAAAGCTGTAACTCTGTGAGATGATTTCAAAGAAAACAAAGAAGTTTCTCAGAAAGCTTCTATCTCTTTGTTATCAGAGGATATTTCCTTTGGCCCTATAGTCTTCCAAGGGATCCGAAATATCTGTTCTCAGATTCCACAGAAATAAGGCTAGCAAAGAGATCCACGAAATACAGATGTAACTCTGTGAGATGAATTAACAGAACACTAAGCAGTTTCTCAGAAAGCTTCTTTCCAGATTTCATCTAAGGATATTTCCTTTTTCACCATAGCCCTCTATGGGCTTCCAAATGTCACTTTGCCAATTCCACAAGAAGTGTCTTGGCGAAAGGCTTCTTGAGGGGAAAGCTGTAACTCTGTGAGATGATTTCACAGAAAACAAAGAAGTTTCTCAGAAAGCTTCTTTCTCTTTGTTATCGGAGGATATTTCCTTTGGCCCTATAGTCTTCCAAGGGATCCGAAATATCTGTTCTCAGATTCCACAGAAATAAGGCTAGCAAAGAGATCCATGAAATACAGATGTAACTCTGTGAGATGAATTAACAGAACACTAAGCAGTTTCTCAGAAAGCTTCTTTCCAGATTTCATCTGAGGATATTTCCTTTTTCACACATAGCCCTCTGTGGGCTTCCAAATATCACTTTGCCAATTCCACAAGAACTCTCTTAGCGAAAGGCTTCTTGAGGGGAAAGCTGTAACTCTGTGAGATGATTTCACAGAACACAAAGAAGTTTCTCAGAAAGCTTCTTTCTCTTTGTTATCGGAGGATATTTCCTTTGGCCCTATAGTCTTCCAAGGGATCCGAAATATCTGTTCTCAGATTCCACAGAAATAAGGCTAGCAAAGAGATCCACGAAATACAGATGTAACTCTGTGAGACGAATTAACAGAAAACTAAGCAGTTTCTCAGAAAGCTTCTTTCCAGATTTCATCTGAGGATATTCCCTTTTTCACCATAGCCTTCTATGGGCTTCCAAATGTCACTTTGCCAATTCCACAAGAAGTGTCTTGGCGAAAGGCTTCTTGAGGGGAAAGCTGTAACTCTGTGAGATGATTTCACAGAAAACAAAGAAGTTTCTCAGAAAGCTTCTGTCTCTTTGTTATCGGAGGATATTTCCTTTGGCGCTATAGTCTTCCAAGGGATCCGAAATATCTGTTCTCAGATTCCACAGAAATAAGGCCAGCAAAGAGATCCACGAAATACACATGTAACTCTGTGAGATGAATTAACAGAACACTAAGCAGTTTCTCAGAAAGCTTCTTTCCAGATTTCATCTGAGGATATTTCCTTTTTCACCATAGCCCTCTATGGGCTTACAAATATCACTTTGCCAATTCCACAAGAACCTTCTTAGGGAAAGGCTTCTTGAGGGGAAAGCTGTAACTCTGTGAGATGATTTCACAGAACACAAAGAAGTTTCTCAGAAAGCTTTTGTCTCTTTCTTATCGGAGGATATTTCCTTTGGCCCTATAGTATTCCAAGGGATCCGAAATATCTGTTCTCAGAATCCACAGAAATAAGGCTAGCAAAGAGATCCACGAAATACAGATGTAACTCTATGAGATGAATTAACAGAACACTAAGCAGTTTCTCAGAAAGCTTCTTTCCACATTTCATCTGAGGATATTTCCTTTTTCACCATAGCCCTCTAAGGGCTTCCAAATATCACTTTGTCAATTCCACAAGAACTGTCTTGACAAAAGGGTTCTTGAGGGGAAAGCTGTAACTCTGTAAGATGATTTCACAGAACACAAAGAAGTTTCTCAGAAAGCTTCTTTCTCTTTGTTATCGGAGGATATTTCCTTTGGCCCTATAGTCTTCCAAGGGATCCGAAATATCTGTTTTCAGATTCCACCGAAATAAGGCTAGCAAAGAGATCCACGAAATACACATGTAACTCAGTGAGATGAATTAACAGATCACTAAGCAGTTTCTCAGAAAGCTTCTTTCCAGATTTCATCTGAGGATATTTCCTTCTTCACCATAGCCCTCTAAGGGCTTCCAAATATCACTTTGCCAATTCCACAAGAACTGTCTTAGCGAAAGGCTTCTTGAGGAGAAAGCTGTAACTCTGTGAGATGATTTCAAAGAACACAAAGAAGTTTCTCAGAAAGCTTCTTTCTCTTTGTTATCGGAGGATATTAACTTTGGCCTTACAGTCTTCCAAGGGATCCGAAATATCTGTTTTCAGATTCCACAGAAATAAGGCCAGCAAAGAGATCCACGAAATACAGATGTATCTCTATGAGATGAATTAACAGAACACTAAGCAGTTTCTCAGAAAGCTTCTTTCCAGATTTCATCTGAGGATGTATCCTTTTTCACCATAGCCCTCTATGGACTTCCAAATATCTCTTTGCCAATTCCACAAAACAGTCTTAGCGAACGGCTTCTTGAGGGGAATGCTGTAACTCTGTGAGATGATTTCAAAGAACACAAAGAAGTTTCTCAGAAAGCTTCTTCCTCTTTGTTATCGGAGGATATTTCCTTTGGCCCTATAATCTTCAAAGGGATCCGAAATATCTGTTCTCAGATTCCACAGAAATAAGGCTAGCAAGGACATACAAGAAATACAGATGTAACTCTGTGAGATGAATTAACAGAACACTAAGCAGTTTCTCAGAAAGCTTCTTTCCAGATTTCATCTGAGGATATTTCCTTTTTCACCTTAGCGGTCTACGGGATTCCAAATATCACTTTGCCAATTCCACAAGAACTGTCTTGGCGAAAGGCTTCTTGAGGGGAAAGCTGTAACTCTGTGAGATGATGTCACAGAACACAAAGAAGTTTCTCAGAAAGCTTCTTTCTCTTTGTTATCGGAGGATATTTCCTTTGGCCCTATATTCTTCCAAGGGATCCGAAATATCTGTTCTCAGAATCCACAGAAATAAGGCTAGCAAAGAGAACCACGAAATACAGATGTAACTCTATGAGATGAATTAACAGAACACTAAGCAGTTTCTCAGAAAGCTTCTTTCCAGATTTCATCTGAGGATATTTCCTTTTTCACCATAGCCCTCTAAGGGCTTCCAAATATCACTTTGTCAATTCCACAAGAACTGTCTTGACAAAAGGGTTCTTGAGGGGAAAGCTGTAACTCTGTGAGATGATTTCAAAGAACACAAAGAAGTTTCTCAGAAAGCTTCTTTCTCTTTGTTATCGGAGGATATTAACTTTGGCCCTATAGTCTTCCAAGGGATCCGAAATATCTTTTCTCAGATTCCACAGAAATAAGGCTAGCAAAGAGATCGACGAAATACAGATGTAACTCTGTGAGATGAATTAACAGAACACTAAGCAGTTTCTCAGAAAGCTTCTTTCCAGATTTCATCTGAGGATATTTCCTTTTTCACCATTGCCCTCTATGGGCTTCCAAATATCACTTTGCCAATTCCACAAGAACTGTCTTAGCGACAGGATTCTTGAGGGGAAAGCTGTAACTCTGTGAGATGATTTCAAAGAAAACAAAGAAGTTTCTCAGAAAGCTTCTTTCTCTTTGTTATCAGAGGATATTTCCTTTGGCCCTATAGTCTTCCAAGGGATCCGAAATATCTGTTCTCAGATTCCACAGAAATAAGGCTAGCAAAGAGATCCACGAAATACAGATGTAACTCTGTGAGATGAATTAACAGAACACTAAGCAGTTTCTCAGAAAGCTTCTTTCCAGATTTCATCTAAGGATATTTCCTTTTTCACCATAGCCCTCTATGGGCTTCCAAATGTCACTTTGCCAATTCCACAAGAAGTGTCTTGGCGAAAGGCTTCTTGAGGGGAAAGCTGTAACTCTGTGAGATGATTTCACAGAAAACAAAGAAGTTTCTCAGAAAGCTTCTTTCTCTTTGTTATCGGAGGATATTTCCTTTGGCCCTATAGTCTTCCAAGGGATCCGAAATATCTGTTCTCAGATTCCACAGAAATAAGGCTAGCAAAGAGATCCATGAAATACAGATGTAACTCTGTGAGATGAATTAACAGAACACTAAGCAGTTTCTCAGAAAGCTTCTTTCCAGATTTCATCTGAGGATATTTCCTTTTTCACACATAGCCCTCTGTGGGCTTCCAAATATCACTTTGCCAATTCCACAAGAACTCTCTTAGCGAAAGGCTTCTTGAGGGGAAAGCTGTAACTCTGTGAGATGATTTCACAGAACACAAAGAAGTTTCTCAGAAAGCTTCTTTCTCTTTGTTATCGGAGGATATTTCCTTTGGCCCTATAGTCTTCCAAGGGATCCGAAATATCTGTTCTCAGATTCCACAGAAATAAGGCTAGCAAAGAGATCCACGAAATACAGATGTAACTCTGTGAGACGAATTAACAGAAAACTAAGCAGTTTCTCAGAAAGCTTCTTTCCAGATTTCATCTGAGGATATTCCCTTTTTCACCATAGCCTTCTATGGGCTTCGAAATGTCACTTTGCCAATTCCACAAGAAGTGTCTTGGCGAAAGGCTTCTTGAGGGGAAAGCTGTAACTCTGTGAGATGATTTTACAGAAAACAAAGAAGTTTCTCAGAAAGCTTCTGTCTCTTTGTTATCGGAGGATATTTCCTTTGGCGCTATAGTCTTCCAAGGGATCCGAAATATCTGTTCTCAGATTCCACAGAAATAAGGCCAGCAAAGAGATCCACGAAATACACATGTAACTCTGTGAGATGAATTAACAGAACACTAAGCAGTTTCTCAGAAAGCTTCTTTCCAGATTTCATCTGAGGATATTTCCTTTTTCACCATAGCCCTCTATGGGCTTACAAATATCACTTTGCCAATTCCACAAGAACCTTCTTAGGGAAAGGCTTCTTGAGGGGAAAGCTGTAACTCTGTGAGATGATTTCAAAGAACACAAAGAAGTTTCTCAGAAAGCTTTTGTCTCTTTCTTATCGGAGGATATTTCCTTTGGCCCTATAGTATTCCAAGGGATCCGAAATATCTGTTCTCAGAATCCACAGAAATAAGGCTAGCAAAGAGATCCACGAAATACAGATGTAACTCTATGAGATGAATTAACAGAACACTAAGCAGTTTCTCAGAAAGCTTCTTTCCAGATTTCATCTGAGGATATTTCCTTTTTCACCATAGCCCTCTAAGGGCTTCCAAATATCACTTTGTCAATTCCACAAGAACTGTCTTGACAAAAGGGTTCTTGAGGGGAAAGCTGTAACTCTGTGAGATGATTTCAAAGAACACAAAGAAGTTTCTCAGAAAGCTTCTTTCTCTTTGTTATCGGAGGATATTAACTTTGGCCCTATAGTCTTCCAAGGGATCCGAAATATCTGTTCTCAGATTCCACAGAAATAAGGCTAGCAAAGAGATCCACGAAATACAAATGTATCTCTATGAGATGAATTAACAGAACACTAAGCAGTTTCTCAGAAAACTTCTTTCCAGATTTCATCTGAGGATATATCCTTCTTCACCATAGCCCTCTATGGGCTTCCAAATATCACTTTGCCAATTCCACAAAACAGTCTAAGCGAAAGGCGTCTTGAGGGGAAAGCTGTAACTCTGTGAGATTATTTCACAGAACACAAAGAAGTTTCTCAGAAAGCTTCTTCCTCTTTGTTATCGGAGGATATTTCCTTTGGCCCTATAATCTTCAAAGGGATCCGAAATATCTGTTCTCAGATTCCACAGAAATAATGCTAGCAAAGAGATCCACGAAATACAGACGTAACTCTGTGAGATGAATTAACAGAACACTAAGCAGTTTCTCAGAAAGCTTCTTTCCAGAATTCATCTGAGGATATTTCCTTTTTCACCTTAGCCGTCTATGGGCTTCCAAATATCACTTTGCCAATTCCACAAGAACTGTCTTAGCGAAAGGCTTCTTGAGGGGAAAGCTGTAACTCTGTGAGATGATTTCACAGAACACGAAGAAGTTTCTCAGAAAGCTTCTTTCTTTTTGTTATCGAAGGACATTTCCTTTGGCCCTATAGTCTTCCAAGGGATCCGAAATATCTGTTCTCAGATTACACAGAAATAAGGCTAGCAAAGAGATCCACGAAATACAGATGTAACTCTATGAGATGAATTAACAGAACTCTAAGCAGTTTCTCAGAAAGCTTCTTTCCAGATTTCATCTGAGGATATTTCCTTTTTCACCATAGCCCTCTATGGGCTTCCAAATATCACTTTGCCAATTCCACAAGAACTGTCTTGGCGAAAGGGTTCTTGAGGGGAAAGCTGTAACTCTGTGAGATGATTTCAAAGAACACAAAGAAGTTTCTCAGAAAGCTTCTTTCTCTTTGTTATCGGAAGATATTTTCTTTGGCCCTATAGTCTTCCAAGGGATCCGAAATATCTGTTCTCAGATTCCACAGAAATAAGGCTAGAAAAGAGATCCACGAAATACAGATGTACCTCTATGAGATGAATAAACAGAACACTAAGCAGTTTCTCAGAAAGCTTCTTTCCAGATTTCATCTGAGGATATTTCCTTTTTCAACATAGCCCTCTATGGGCTTCCTAATATCACTTTGCCAATTCCACAAAACAGTCTTAGCGAAAGGCTTCTTTATTGGAAAGCTGGAACTCTGTGAGATTATTTCACAGAACTCAAAGAAGTTTCTCAGAAAGCTTCTTCCTCTTTGTTATCGGAGGATAATTCCTTTGGCCCTATAATCTTCAAAGGGATCCGAAACATCTGTTCTCAGATTCCACAGAAATAAGGCTAGCAAGGAGATCCACGAAATACAGATGTAACTCTGTGAGATGAATTAACAGTACACTAAGCAGTTTCTCAGAAAGCTTCTTTCCAGATGTCATCTGAGGATATTTCCTTTTTCACCTTAGCCGTCTATGGGCTTCCAAATATCACTTTGCCAATTCCACAAGAACTGTCTTGGCGAAAGGCTTCTTGAGGGGAAATCTGTAACTCTGTGAGATGATTTCACAGAACACAAAGAAGTTTCTCAGAAAGCTTCTTTGTCTTTGTTATCGGAGTATATTTTCTTTGGCCCTATAATCTTCCAAGGGATCCGAAATATCTGTTCTCAGATTCCACAGAAATAAGGCTAGCAAAGAGATCCACGAAATAGAGATGTATCTCTATGAGATGAATTAACAGAACACTAAGCAGTTTCTCAGAAAGCTTCTTTCCAGATTTCATCTGAGGATATATCCTTTTTCACCACAGCCCTCTATGGGCTTCCAAATATCACTTTGCCAATTCCACAAAACAGTCTTAGCGAAAGGCTTCTTGAGGGGAAAGCTGTAACTCTGTGAGATGATTTCACAGAACACAAAGAAGTTTCTCAGAAATCTTCTTTCTCTTTGTTATCGGAGGATATTTCTTTTGGCCCTATAGTCTTCCAAGGGATCCGAAATATCTGTTCTCAGATTCCACAGAAATAAGGCTAGCAAAGAGATCTACGAAATACACATGTAACTCAGTGAGATGAATTAACAGAACACTAAGCATTTTCTCAGAAAGCTTCTTTCCAGATATCATCTGAGGATATTTCCTTTTTCACCATAGCCCTCTAAGGGCTTCCAAATATCACTTTGCCAATTCCACAAGAACAGTCTTAGCGAAAGGCTTCTTGAGGGGAAAGCTGTAACTCTGTGAGATGATTTCACAGAACACAAAGAAGTTTCTCAGAAACCTTCTTTCTCTTTGTTATCGTAGGATATTTCCTTTGGCCCTATAGTCTTCCAAGGGATCCGAAATATCTGTTCTCAGATTCCACAGAAATAAGGCTAGCAAAGAGATCCACGAAATACAGATGTAACTCTGTGAGATGAATTAACAGAACACTAAGCAGTTTCTGAGAAAGCTTCTTTCCAGATTTCATCTGAGGATATTTCCTTTTTCACCATAGCCCTCTAAGGGCTTACAAATATCACTTTGCCAATTCCACAAGAACTGTCTTAGCGAAAGGCTTCTTGAGGGGAAAGCTGTAACTCTGTGAGATGATTTCACAGAACACAAAGTAGTTTCTCAGAAAGCTTCTTTCTCTTTGTTATCGGAGGATATTTCCTTTGGCCCTATAGTCTTCCAAGGGATCCGAAATATCTGTTCTCAGATTCCACAGAAATAAGGCTAGCCAAGAGATCCACGAAATACAGATGTAACTCTATGAGATGAATTAACAGAACACTAAGCAGTTTCTTAGAAAGCTTCTTTCCAGATTTCATCTGAGGATATTTCCTTTTTCACCATAGCCCTCTATGGGCTTCCAAATATCACTTTGCCAATTCCACAAGAACTGTCTTGGCGAAAGGGTTCTTGAGGGGAAAGCTGTAACTCTGTGAGATGATTTCAAAGAACACAAAGAAGTTTCTCAGAAAGCTTCTTTGTCTTTGTTATCGGAGGATATTTTCTTTGGCCCTATAGTCTTCCAAGGGATCCGAAATATCTGTTCTCAGATTCCACAGAAATAAGGCTAGCAAAGAGATCCACGAAATAGAGATGTATCTCTATGAGATGAATTAACAGAACACTAAGCAGTTTCTCAGAAAGCTTCTTTCCAGATTTCATCTGAGGATATATCCTTTTTCACCACAGCCCTCTATGGGCTTCCAAATATTACTTTGCAAATTCCACAAAACAGTCTTAGCGAAAGGCTTCTTGAGGGGAAAGCTGTAACTCTGTGAGATGATTTCACAGAACACAAAGAAGTTTCTCAGAAAGCTTCTTTCTCTTTGTTATCGGAGGATATTTCCTTTGGCCCTATAGTCTTCCAAGGGATCCGAAATATCTGTTCTCAGATTCCACAGAAATAAGGCTAGCAAAGAGATCCACGAAATACAGATGTATCTCTATGAGATGAATTAACAGAACACTAAGCATTTTCTCAGAAAGCTTCTTTCCAGGTTTCATCTGAGGATATTTCCTTTTTCACCATAGCCCTCTAAGGGCTTACAAATATCACTTTGCCAATTCCACAAGAACAGTCTTAGCGAAAGGCTTCTTGAGGGGAAAGCTGTAACTCTGTGAGATGATTTCACAGAACACAAAGAAGTTTCTCAGAAAGCTTCTTTCTCTTTGTTATCGGAGGATATTTCCTTTGGCCCTATAGTCTTCCAAGGGATCCGAAATATCTGTTCTCAGATTCCACAGAAATAAGGCTAGCAAAGAGATCCACGAAATACAGATGTAACTCTGTGAGACGAATTAACAGAAAACTAAGCAGTTTCTCAGAAAGCTTCTTTCCAGATTTCATCTGAGGATATTCCCTTTTTCACCATAGCCTTCTATGGGCTTCGAAATGTCACTTTGCCAATTCCACAAGAAGTGTCTTGGCGAAAGGCTTCTTGAGGGGAAAGCTGTAACTCTGTGAGATGATTTTACAGAAAACAAAGAAGTTTCTCAGAAAGCTTCTGTCTCTTTGTTATCGGAGGATATTTCCTTTGGCGCTATAGTCTTCCAAGGGATCCGAAATATCTGTTCTCAGATTCCACAGAAATAAGGCCAGCAAAGAGATCCACGAAATACACATGTAACTCTGTGAGATGAATTAACAGAACACTAAGCAGTTTCTCAGAAAGCTTCTTTCCAGATTTCATCTGAGGATATTTCCTTTTTCACCATAGCCCTCTATGGGCTTACAAATATCACTTTGCCAATTCCACAAGAACCTTCTTAGGGAAAGGCTTCTTGAGGGGAAAGCTGTAACTCTGTGAGATGATTTCACAGAACACAAAGAAGTTTCTCAGAAAGCTTTTGTCTCTTTCTTATCGGAGGATATTTCCTTTGGCCCTATAGTATTCCAAGGGATCCGAAATATCTGTTCTCAGAATCCACAGAAATAAGGCTAGCAAAGAGATCCACGAAATACAGATGTAACTCTATGAGATGAATTAACAGAACACTAAGCAGTTTCTCAGAAAGCTTCTTTCCAGATTTCATCTGAGGATATTTCCTTTTTCACCATAGCCCTCTAAGGGCTTCCAAATATCACTTTGTCAATTCCACAAGAACTGTCTTGACCAAAGGGTTCTTGAGGGGAAAGCTGTAACTCTGTGAGATGATTTCAAAGAACACAAAGAAGTTTCTCAGAAAGCTTCTTTCTCTTTGTTATCGGAGGATATTAACTTTGGCCCTATAGTCTTCCAAGGGATCCGAAATATCTGTTCTCAGATTCCACAGAAATAAGGCTAGCAAAGAGATCCACGAAATACAAATGTATCTCTATGAGATGAATTAACAGAACACTAAGCAGTTTCTCAGAAAACTTCTTTCCAGATTTCATCTGAGGATATATCCTTCTTCACCATAGCCCTCTATGGGCTTCCAAATATCACTTTGCCAATTCCACAAAACAGTCTAAGCGAAAGGCGTCTTGAGGGGAAAGCTGTAACTCTGTGAGATTATTTCACAGAACACAAAGAAGTTTCTCAGAAAGCTTCTTCCTCTTTGTTATCGGAGGATATTTCCTTTGGCCCTATAATCTTCAAAGGGATCCGAAATATCTGTTCTCAGATTCCACAGAAATAATGCTAGCAAAGAGATCCACGAAATACAGACGTAACTCTGTGAGATGAATTAACAGAACACTAAGCAGTTTCTCAGAAAGCTTCTTTCCAGAATTCATCTGAGGATATTTCCTTTTTCACCTTAGCCGTCTATGGGCTTCCAAATATCACTTTGCCAATTCCACAAGAACTGTCTTAGCGAAAGGCTTCTTGAGGGGAAAGCTGTAACTCTGTGAGATGATTTCATAGAACACGAAGAAGTTTCTCAGAAAGCTTCTTTCTTTTTGTTATCGAAGGACATTTCCTTTGGCCCTATAGTCTTCCAAGGGATCCGAAATATCTGTTCTCAGATTACACAGAAATAAGGCTAGCAAAGAGATCCACGAAATACAGATGTAACTCTATGAGATGAATTAACAGAACTCTAAGCAGTTTCTCAGAAAGCTTCTTTCCAGATTTCATCTGAGGATATTTCCTTTTTCACCATAGCCCTCTATGGGCTTCCAAATATCACTTTGCCAATTCCACAAGAACTGTCTTGGCGAAAGGGTTCTTGAGGGGAAAGCTGTAACTCTGTGAGATGATTTCAAAGAACACAAAGAAGTTTCTCAGAAAGCTTCTTTCTCTTTGTTATCGGAAGATATTTTCTTTGGCCCTATAGTCTTCCAAGGGATCCGAAATATCTGTTCTCAGATTCCACAGAAATAAGGCTAGAAAAGAGATCCACGAAATACAGATGTACCTCTATGAGATGAATAAACAGAACACTAAGCAGTTTCTCAGAAAGCTTCTTTCCAGATTTCATCTGAGGATATTTCCTTTTTCAACATAGCCCTCTATGGGCTTCCTAATATCACTTTGCCAATTCCACAAAACAGTGTTAGCGAAATGCTTCTTTATTGGAAAGCTGGAACTCTGTGAGATTATTTCACAGAACTCAAAGAAGTTTCTCAGAAAGCTTCTTCCTCTTTGTTATCGGAGGATAATTCCTTTGGCCCTATAATCTTCAAAGGGATCCGAAACATCTGTTCTCAGATTCCACAGAAATAAGGCTAGCAAGGAGATCCACGAAATACAGATGTAACTCTGTGAGATGAATTAACAGTACACTAAGCAGTTTCTCAGAAAGCTTCTTTCCAGATGTCATCTGAGGATATTTCCTTTTTCACCTTAGCCGTCTATGGGCTTCCAAATATCACTTTGCCAATTCCACAAGAACTGTCTTGGCGAAAGGCTTCTTGAGGGGAAATCTGTAACTCTGTGAGATGATTTCACAGAACACAAAGAAGTTTCTCAGAAAGCTTCTTTGTCTTTGTTATCGGAGTATATTTTCTTTGGCCCTATAATCTTCCAAGGGATCCGAAATATCTGTTCTCAGATTCCACAGAAATAAGGCTAGCAAAGAGATCCACGAAATAGAGATGTATCTCTATGAGATGAATTAACAGAACACTAAGCAGTTTCTCAGAAAGCTTCTTTCCAGATTTCATCTGAGGATATATCCTTTTTCACCACAGCCCTCTATGGGCTTCCAAATATCACTTTGCCAATTCCACAAAACAGTCTTAGCGAAAGGCTTCTTGAGGGGAAAGCTGTAACTCTGTGAGATGATTTCACAGAACACAAAGAAGTTTCTCAGAAATCTTCTTTCTCTTTGTTATCGGAGGATATTTCTTTTGGCCCTATAGTCTTCCAAGGGATCCGAAATATCTGTTCTCAGATTCCACAGAAATAAGGCTAGCAAAGAGATCTACGAAATACACATGTAACTCAGTGAGATGAATTAACAGAACACTAAGCATTTTCTCAGAAAGCTTCTTTCCAGATATCATCTGAGGATATTTCCTTTTTCACCATAGCCCTCTAAGGGCTTCCAAATATCACTTTGCCAATTCCACAAGAACAGTCTTAGCGAAAGGCTTCTTGAGGGGAAAGCTGTAACTCTGTGAGATGATTTCACAGAACACAAAGAAGTTTCTCAGAAACCTTCTTTCTCTTTGTTATCGTAGGATATTTCCTTTGGCCCTATAGTCTTCCAAGGGATCCGAAATATCTGTTCTCAGATTCCACAGAAATAAGGCTAGCAAAGAGATCCACGAAATACAGATGTAACTCTGTGAGATGAATTAACAGAACACTAAGCAGTTTCTGAGAAAGCTTCTTTCCAGATTTCATCTGAGGATATTTCCTTTTTCACCATAGCCCTCTAAGGGCTTACAAATATCACTTTGCCAATTCCACAAGAACTGTCTTAGCGAAAGGCTTCTTGAGGGGAAAGCTGTAACTCTGTGAGATGATTTCACAGAACACAAAGTAGTTTCTCAGAAAGCTTCTTTCTCTTTGTTATCGGAGGATATTTCCTTTGGCCCTATAGTCTTCCAAGGGATCCGAAATATCTGTTCTCAGATTCCACAGAAATAAGGCTAGCCAAGAGATCCACGAAATACAGATGTAACTCTATGAGATGAATTAACAGAACACTAAGCAGTTTCTTAGAAAGCTTCTTTCCAGATTTCATCTGAGGATATTTCCTTTTTCACCATAGCCCTCTATGGGCTTCCAAATATCACTTTGCCAATTCCACAAGAACTGTCTTGGCGAAAGGGTTCTTGAGGGGAAAGCTGTAACTCTGTGAGATGATTTCAAAGAACACAAAGAAGTTTCTCAGAAAGCTTCTTTGTCTTTGTTATCGGAGGATATTTTCTTTGGCCCTATAGTCTTCCAAGGGATCCGAAATATCTGTTCTCAGATTCCACAGAAATAAGGCTAGCAAAGAGATCCACGAAATAGAGATGTATCTCTATGAGATGAATTAACAGAACACTAAGCAGTTTCTCAGAAAGCTTCTTTCCAGATTTCATCTGAGGATATATCCTTTTTCACCACAGCCCTCTATGGGCTTCCAAATATTACTTTGCAAATTCCACAAAACAGTCTTAGCGAAAGGCTTCTTGAGGGGAAAGCTGTAACTCTGTGAGATGATTTCACAGAACACAAAGAAGTTTCTCAGAAAGCTTCTTTCTCTTTGTTATCGGAGGATATTTCCTTTGGCCCTATAGTCTTCCAAGGGATCCGAAATATCTGTTCTCAGATTCCACAGAAATAAGGCTAGCAAAGAGATCCACGAAATACAGATGTATCTCTATGAGATGAATTAACAGAACACTAAGCATTTTCTCAGAAAGCTTCTTTCCAGGTTTCATCTGAGGATATTTCCTTTTTCACCATAGCCCTCTAAGGGCTTACAAATATCACTTTGCCAATTCCACAAGAACAGTCTTAGCGAAAGGCTTCTTGAGGGGAAAGCTGTAACTCTGTGAGATGATTTCACAGAACACAAAGAAGTTTCTCAGAAAGCTTCTTTCTCTTTGTTATCGGAGGATATTTCCTTTGGCCCTATAGTCTTCCAAGGGATCCGAAATATCTGTTCTGAGATTCCACAGAAATAAGGCAAGCAAAGAGATCCACGAAATACAGATGTAACTCTGTGAGATGAATTAACAGAACACTAAGCAGTTTCTCAGAAAGCTTCTTTCCAGATTTCATCTGAGGTTATTTCCTTTTTCACCATAGCCCTCTGTGGGCTTCCAAATATCACTTTGCTAATTCCACAAGAACTGTCTTAGCGAAAGGCTTCTTGAGGGGAAAGCTGTAACTCTGTGAGATGATTTCACAGAACACAAAGAAGTTTCTCAGAAAGCTTCTTTCTCTTTGTTATCGTAGGATATTTCCTTTGGCCCTATAGTTTTCCAAGGGATCCGAAACATCTGTTCTCAGATTCCACAGAAATAAGGCTAGCGAAGAGATCCACGAAATACAGATGTAACTCTGTGAGATGAATTAACAGAACACTAAGCAGTTTCTCAGAAAGCTTCTTTCCAGATTTCATCTGAGGATATTTCCTTTATCACCATAGCGCTCTACGGGCTTCCAAATGTCACTTTGCCAATTCCACAAGAACTGTCTTGGCGAAAGGGTTCTTGAGGGGAAAGCTGTAACTCTGTGAGATGATTTCACACAACTCAAAGAAGTTTCTCAGAAAGCTTCTTTCTCTTTGTTATCGGAGCATATTTCCTTTGGCCCTATAGTCTTCCAAGGGATCCGAAATATCTGTTCTGAGATTCCACAGAAATAAGGCTAGCAAAGAGATCCACGAAATACAGATGTAACTCTGTGAGATGAATTAACAGAACACTAAGCAGTTTCTCAGAAAGCTTCTTTCCAGATTTCATCTGAGGATATATCCTTTTTCACCATAGCCCTCTATGGGCTTCCAAATATCACTTTGCCAATTCCACAAAACAGTATTAGCGAAAGGCTTCTTGAGGGGAAAGCTGTAACTCTGTGAGATTATTTCACAGAACACAAAGAAGTTTCTCAGAAAGCTTCTTCCTCTTTGTTATCGGAGGATATTTCCTTTGGCCCTATAATCTTCAAAGGGATCCGAAATATCTGTTCTCAGATTCCACAGAAATAAGGCTAGCAAAGAGATCCACGAAATACAGATGTAATTTTGTGAGATGAATTGACAGAACACTAAGCAGTTTCTCAGAAAGCTTCTTTCCAGATTTCATCTGATTATATTTCCTTTTTCACCTTAGCCGTCTATGGGCTTCCAAATATCACTTTGCCAATTCCACAAGAACTGTCTTGGCGAAAGGCTTCTTGAGGGGAAAGCTGTAACTCTGTGAGATGATTTCACAGAACACCAAGAAGTTTCTCAGAAAGCTTCTTTCTCTTTGTTATCGGAGGATATTTCCTTTGGCCCTATAGTCTTCCAAGGGATCCGAAATATCTGTTCTCAGATTCCACAGAAATAAGGCTAGCAAAGAGATCCACGAAATACAGATGTAACTCTGTGAGATGAATTAACAGAACACTAAGCAGTTTCTCAGAAAGCTTCTTTCCAGATTTCATCTGAGGATATTTCCTTTTTCACCATAGCACTCTATGGGCTTCCAAAAGTCACTTTGCCAATTCCACAAGAACTGTCTTGGCGAAAGGGTTCTTGAGGGGAAAGCTGTAACTCTGTGAGATGATTTCACAGAACTCAAAGAAGTTTCTCAGAAAGCTTCTTTCTCTTTGTTATCGGAGGATATTTCCTTTGGCCCTATAGTCTTCCAAGGGATCCGAAATATCTGTTCTGAGATTCCACAGAAATAAGGCTAGCAAAGAGATCCACGAAATACAGATGTAACTCTGTGAGATGAATTAACAGAACACTAAGCAGTTTCTCAGAAAGCTTCTTTCCAGATTTCATCTGAGGATATATCCTTTTTCACCATAGCCCTTTATGGGCTTCCAAATATCACTTTGCCAATTCCACAAAACAGTATTAGCGAAAGGCTTCTTGAGGGGAAAGCTGTAACTCTGTGAGATTATTTCACAGAACACAAAGAAGTTTCTCAGAAAGCTTCTTCCTCTTTGTTATCGGAGGATATTTCCTTTGGCCCTATAATCTTCAAAGGGATCCGAAATATCTGTTCTCAGATTCCACAGAAATAAGGCTAGCAAAGAGATCCACGAAATACAGATGTAATTTTGTGAGATGAATTAACAGAACACTAAGCAGTTTCTCAGAAAGCTTCTTTCCAGATTTCATCTGAGGATATTTCCTTTTTCACCTTAGCCGTCTATGGCTTCCAAATATCACTTTGCCAATTCCACAAGAACTGTCTTGGCGAAAGGCTTCTTGAGGGGAAAGCTGTAACTCTGTGAGATGATTTCACAGAACACCAAGAAGTTTCTCAGAAAGCTTCTTTCTCTTTGTTATCGGAGGATATTTCCTTTGGCCCTATAGTCTTCCAAGGGATCCGAAATATCTCTTCTCAGATTCCACAGAAATAAGGCTAGCAAAGAGATCCACGAAATACAGATGTAACTCTGTGATATGAATTAACAGAACACTAAGCAGTTTCTCAGAAAGCTTCTTTCCAGATTTCATCTGAGGATATTTCCTTTTTCACCATAGCCCTCTATGGACTTCCAAATATCACTTTGCCAATTCCACAAGAACTGTTTTAGCGAAAGGCTTCTTGAGGGGACAGCTGTAACTCTGTGAGATGATTTCACAGAACACAAAGAAGTTTCTCAGAAAGCTTCTTTCTCTTTGTTATCGGAGGATATTTCCTTTGGCCCTATAGTCTTCCAAGGGATCCGAAAAATCAGTTCTCAGATTCCACAGAAATAAGGCTAGAAAAGAGATCCACGAAATACAGATGTAACTCTGTGAGATGAATTAACAGAACACTAAGCAGTTTCTCAGAAAGCTTCTTTCCAGATTTCATCTGAGGATATTTCCTTTTTCACCATAGCCCTCTGTGGGCTTCCAAATATCACTTTGCCAATTCCACAAGAAGTGTCTTAGCGAACGGCTTCTTGAGGGGAAAGCTGTAACTCTGTGAGATGATTTCACAGAACACAAAGAACTTTCTCAGAAAGCTTCTTTCTCTTTGTTATCGGAGGATATTTCCTTTGGCCCTATAGTCTTCCAAGGGATCCGAAATATCTGTTCTCAGATTCCACAGAAATAAGGCTAGCAAAGAGATCCACGAAATACAGATGTAACTCTGTGAGATGAATTAACAGAACACTAAGCAGTTTCTCAGAAAGTTTCTTTCCAGATTTCATCTGAGGATATTTCCTTTTTCACCTTAGACGTCTATGGCTTCCAAATATCACTTTGCCAATTCCACAAGAACTGTCTTGGCGAAAGGCTTCTTGAGGGGAAATCGGTAACTCTGTGAGATGATTTCACAGAACACAAAGAAGTTTCTCAGAAAGCTTCTTTCTCTTTGTTATCGGAGGATATTTCCTTTGGCCCTATAGTCTTCCAAGGGATCCGAAATATCTGTTCTCAGATTCCACAGAAATAAGGCTAGCAAAGAGATCCACGAAATACAGATGTAACTCTGTGATATGAATTAACAGAACACTAAGCAGTTTCTCAGAAAGCTTCTTTCCAGATTTCATCTGAGGATATTTCCTTTTTCACCATAGCCCTCTATGGACTTCCAAATATCACTTTGCCAATTCCACAAGAACTGTTTTAGCGAAAGGCTTCTTGAGGGGACAGCTGTAACTCTGTGAGATGATTTCACAGAACACAAAGAAGTTTCTCAGAAAGCTTCTTTCTCTTTGTTATCGGAGGATGTTTCCTCTGGCCCTATAGTCTTCCAAGGGATCCGAAAAATCAGTTCTCAGATTCCACAGAAATAAGGCTAGAAAAGAGATCCACGAAATACAGATGTAACTCTGTGAGATGAATTAACAGAACACTAAGCAGTTTCTCAGAAAGCTTCTTTCCAGATTTCATCTGAGGATATTTCCTTTTTCACAATAGCCCTCTGTGGGCTTCCAAATATCACTTTGCCAATTCCACAAGAAGTGTCTTAGCGAACGGCTTCTTGAGGGGAAAGCTGTAACTCTGTGAGATGATTTCACAGAACACAAAGAAGTTTCTCAGAAAGCTTCTTTCTCTTTGTTATCGGAGGATATTTCCTTTGGCCCTATAGTCTTCCAAGGGATCCGAAATATCTGTTCTCAGATTCCACAGAAATAAGGTTAGCAAAGAGATCCACGAAATACAGATGTAACTCTGTGAGATGAATTAACAGAACACTAAGCAGTTTCTCAGAAAGCTTCTTTCCAGATTTCATCTGAGGATATTTCCTTTTTCACTATAGCCCTCTAAGGGCTTACAAATATCACTTTGCCAATTCCACAAGAACTCTCTTAGCGAAAGGCTTCTTGAGGGGAAAGCTGTAACTCTGTGAGATGATTTCACAGAACACAAAGAAGTTTCTCAGAAAGCTTCTTTCTCTTTGTTATCGGAGGATATTTCCTTTGGCCCTATAGTCTTCCAAGGGATCCGAAATATCTGTTCTCAGATTCCACAGAAATAAGGCTAGCAAAGAGATCCAGGAAATACAGATGTAACTCTATGAGATGAATTAACAGAACACTAAGCAGTTTCTTAGAAAGCTTCTTTCCAGATTTCATCTGAGGATATTTCCTTTTTCACCATAGCCCTCTATGGGCTTCCAAATATCACTTTGCCAATTCCACAAGAACTGTCTTGGCGAAAGGGTTCTTGAGGGGAAAGCTGTAACTCTGTGAGATGATTTCAAAGAACACAAAGAAGTTTCTCAGAAAGCTTCTTTGTCTTTGTTATCGGAGTATATTTTCTTTGGCCCTATAGTCTTCAAAGGGATCCGAAATACCTGTTCTCAGATTCCACAGAAATAAGGCTAGCAAAGAGATCCAAGAAATCGAGATGTATCTCTATGAGATGAATTAACAGAACACTAAGCAGTTTCTCAGAAAGCTTCTT
Source organism: Macaca fascicularis (assembly GCF_037993035.2). NCBI lineage: Eukaryota > Metazoa > Chordata > Mammalia > Primates > Cercopithecidae > Macaca > Macaca fascicularis. The sequence continues at coordinate 68,348,660 of NC_088376.1, read as the reverse complement.
TCCAGATTTCATCTGAGGATATATCGTTTTTCACCACAGCCCTCTATGGGCTTCCAAATATCACTTTGCCAATTCCACAAAACAGTCTTAGCGAAAGGCTTCTTGAGGGGAAAGCTGTAACTCTGTGAGATTATTTCACAGAACACAAAGAAGTTTCTCAGAAAGCTTCTTTCTCTTTGTTATCGGAGGATATTTCCTTTGGCCGTATAGTCTTCCAAGGGATCCGAAATATCTGTTCTCAGATTCCATAGAAATAAGGCTAGCAAAGAGATCCACGAAATACGGATGTAACTCTGTGAGATGAATTAACAGAACACTAAGCAGTTTCTCAGAAAGCTTCTTTCCAGATTTCATCTGAGGATATTTTCTTTTTCACCAAAGCCCTCTATGGGCTTACAAATATCACTTTGCCAATTCCACAAGAACTGTCTTAGGGAAAGGTTTCTTGATGGGAAAGCTGTAACTCTGTGAGATGATTTCACAGAACACAAAGAAGTTTCTCAGAAAGCTTCTTTCTCTTTGTTATCGGAGGATATTTCCTTTGGCCCTATAGTCTTCCAAGGGATCCGAAATATCTGTTCTCAGATTCCACAGAAATAAGGCTAGCAAAGAGATCCACGAAATACAGATGTAACTCTATGAGATGAATTAACAGAACACTAAGCAGTTTCTCAGAAAGCTTCTTTCCAGATTTCATCTGAGGATATTTCCTTTTTCACCATAGCCCTCTAAGGGCTTCCAAATATCACTTTGCCAATTCCACAAGAACTGTCTTGGCGAAAGGGTTCTTGAGGGGAAAGGTGTAACTCTGTGAGATGATTTCAAAGAACACAAAGAAGTTTCTCAGAAAGCTTCTTTCTCTTTGTTATCGGAGGATATTAACTTTGGCCCTATAGTCTTCCAAGGGAACCGAAATATCTGTTCTCAGATTCCACAGAAATAAGGCTGGCAAAGACATCCACGAAATACAGATGTATCTCTATGAGATGAATTAACATAACACTAAGCAGTTTCTCAGAAATCTTCTTTCCAGATTTCATCTGAGGATATATCCTTTTTCACCACAGCCCTCGATGGGCTTCCAAATATCACTTTGCCAATTCCACAAAACAGTCTTAGCGAAAGGGTTCTTCAGGGGAAAGCTGTAACTCTGTGAGATGATTTCAAAGAACACAAAGAAGTTTCTCAGAAAGCTTCTTTCTCTTTGTTATCGGAGGATATTTCCTTTGGCCCTATAGTCTTCCAAGGGATCCGAAATATCTGTTCTCAGATTCCACAGAAAAAAGGCTAGCAAAGAGATCCACGAAATACAGATGTAACTCTGTGAGATGAATTAACAGAACACTAAGCAGTTTCTCAGAAAGCTTCTTTCCAGATTTCATCTGAGGATATTTCCTTTTTCACCATAGCCCTCTAAGGGCTTCCAAATATCACTTTGCCAATTCCACAAGAACTGTCTTAGCGAAAGGCTTCTTGAGGGGAAAGCTGTACTCTGTGAGATGATTTCATAGAACACAAAGAAGTTTCTCAGAAAGCTTCTTTCTCTTTGTTATCGGAGGATATTAACTTTGGCCCTATAGTCTTCCAAGGGAACCGAAATATCTGTTCTCAGATTCCACAGAAATAAGGCTGGCAAAGAGATCCACGAAATACAGATGTATCTCTATGAGATGAATTAACAAAACACTAAGCAGTTTCTCAGAAAGCTTCTTTCCAGATTTCATCTGAGGATATATCCTTTTTCACCACAGCCCTCTATGGGCTTCCAAATATCACTTTGCCAATTCCACAAAACAGTCTTAGCGAAAGGGTTCTTGAGGGGAAAGCTGTAACTCTGTGAGATGATTTCAAAGAACACAAAGAAGTTTCTAGGAAAGCTTCTTTCTCTTTGTTATCGGAGGATATTTCCTTTGGCCCTATAGTCTTCCAAGGGATCCGAAATATCTGTTCTCAGATTCCAGAGAAAAAAGGCTAGCAAAGAGATCCACGAAATACAGATGTAACTCTGTGAGATGAATTAACAGAACACTAAGCAGTTTCTCAGAAAGCTTCTTTCCAGATTTCATCTGAGGATATTTCCTTTTTCACCGTAGCCCTCTGTGGGCTTCCAAATATCACTTTGCCAATTCCACAAGAACTGTCATAGCGAAAGGCTTCTTGAGGGGAAAGCTGTAACTCTGTGAGATGATTTCATAGAACACAAAGAAGTTTCTCAGAAAGCTTCTTTCTCTTTGTTATCGGAGGATATTTCCTTTGGCCCTATAGTCTTCCAAGGGACCCGAAATATCTGTTCTCAGATTCCACAGAAATAAGGCTAGCAAAGATATCCACGAAAAACAGATGTAACTCTGTGAGATGAATTAACAGAACACTAAGCAGTTTCTCAGAAAGCTTCTTTCCAGATTTCATCTGAGGATATTTCTTTTTTCACCGTAGCCCTCTATGGGCTTCCAAATATCACTTTGCCAATTCCACAAGAACTGTCTTAGCGAAAGGCTTCTTGAGGGGAAAGCTGTAACTCTGTGAGATGTTTTCACAGTACACAAAGAAGTTTCTCAGAAAGCTTCTTTCTCTTTGTTATCGGAGGATATTTCCTTTGGCCCTATAGTCTTCCAAGGGATCCGAAATATCTGTTCTCAGATTCCACAGAAATAAGGCTAGCAAAGAGATCCAAGAAATACAGATGTAACTCTATGACATGAATTAACAGAAAACTAAGCAGTTTCTTAGAAAGCTTCTTTCCAGATTTCATCTGAGGATATTTCCTTTTTCACCATAGCCCTCTATGGGCTTCCAAATATCACTTTGCCAATTCCACAAGAACTGTCTTGGCGAAAGGGTTCTTGAGGGGAAAGCTGTAACTCTGTGAGATGATTTCAAAGAACACAAAGAAGTTTCTCAGAAAGCTTCTTTCTCTTTGTTATCGGAGTATATTTTCTTTGGCCCTATAGTCTTCCAAGGGATCCGAAATATCTGTTCTCAGATTCCACAGAAATAAGGCTGGCAAAGACATCCATGAAATACAGATGTATCTCTATGAGATGAATTAACATAACACTAAGCAGTTTCTCAGAAAGCTTCTTTCCAGATTTCATCTGAGGATATATCCTTTTTCACCACAGCCCTCGATGGGCTTCCAAATATCACTTTGCCAATTCCACAAAACAGTCTTAGCGAAAGGGTTCTTGAGGGGAAAGCTGTAACTCTGTGAGATGATTTCAAAGAACACAAAGAAGTTTCTCAGAAAGCTTCTTTCTCTTTGTTATCGGAGGATATTTCCTTTGGCCCTATAGTCTTCCAAGGGATCCGAAATATCTGTTCTCAGATATCAGAGAAAAAAGGCTAGCAAAGAGATCCACGAAATACAGATGTAACTCTGTGAGATGAATTAACAGAACACTAAGCAGTTTCTCAGAAAGCTTCTTTCCAGATTTCATCTGAGGATATTTCCTTTTTCACCGTAGCCCTCTGTGGGCTTCCAAATATCACTTTGCCAATTCCACAAGAACTGTCATAGCGAAAGGCTTCTTGAGGGGAAAGCTGTAACTCTGTGAGATGATTTCATAGAACACAAAGAAGTTTCTCAGAAAGCTTCTTTCTCTTTGTTATCGGAGGATATTTCCTTTGGCCCTATAGTCTTCCAAGGGATCCGAAATATCTGTTCTCAGATTCCACAGAAATAAGGCTAGCAAAGATATCCACGAAATACAGATGTAACTCTGTGAGATGAATTAACAGAACACTAAGCAGTTTCTCAGAAAGCTTCTTTCCAGATTTCATCTGAGGATATTTCTTTTTTCACCATAGCCCTCTATGGGCTTCCAAATATCACTTTGCCAATTCCACAAGAACTGTCTTAGCGAAAGGCTTCTTGAGGGGAAAGCTGTAACTCTGTGAGATGTTTTCACAGTACACAAAGAAGTTTCTCAGAAAGCTTCTTTCTCTTTGTTATCGGAGGATATTTCCTTTGGCCCTATAGTCTTCCAAGGGATCCGAAATATCTGTTCTCAGATTCCACAGAAATAAGGCTAGCAAAGAGATCCAAGAAATACAGATGTAACTCTATGAGATGAATTAACAGAAAACTAAGCAGTTTCTTAGAAAGCTTCTTTCCAGATTTCATCTGAGGATATTTCCTTTTTCACCATAGCCCTCTATGGGCTTCCAAATATCACTTTGCCAATTCCACAAGAACTGTCTTGGCGAAAGGGTTCTTGAAGGGAAAGCTGTAACTCTGTGAGATGATTTCAAAGAACACAAAGAAGTTTCTCAGAAAGCTTCTTTCTCTTTGTTATCGGAGTATATTTTCTTTGGCCCTATAGTCTTCCAAGGGATCCGAAATATCTGTTCTCAGATTCCACAGAAATAAGGCTAGCAAAGAGATCCACGAAATACAGATGTATCTCTATGAGATGAATTAACAGAACACTAAGCAGTTTCTCAGAAAGCTTCTTTCCAGATTTCATCTGAGGATATATCCTTTTTCACCATAGCCCTCTATGGGCTTCCAAATATCACTTTGACAATTCCACAAAACAGTCTTAGCGAAAGGCTTCTTGAGGGGAAAGCTGTAACTCTGTGAGATTATTTCACAGAACACAAAGAAGTTTCTCAGAAAGCTTCTTTCTCTTTGTTATCGGAGGATATTTCCTTTGGCCCTATAGTCTTCCAAGGTATCCGAAATATCTGTTCTGAGATTCCACAGAAAAAAGGCTAGCAACGAGATCCACGAAATACAGATGTAACTCTGTGAGATGAATTAACAGAACACTTAGCAGTTTCTCAGAAAGCTTCTTTCCAGATTTCATCTGAGGATATTTCCTTTTTCACCATAGCCCTCTATGGGCTTCCAAATATCACTTTGCCAATTCCACAAGAACTGTCTTGGCGAAAGGGTTCTTGAGGGGAAAGCTGTAACTCTGTGAGATGATTTCAAAGAACACAAAGAAGTTTCTCAGAAAGCTTCTTTCTCTTTGTTATCGGAGGATATTTCCTTTGGCCCTATAGTCTTCCAAGGGATCCGAAATATCTGTTCTCAGATTCCACAGAAATAAGGCTAGCAAAGAGATCCTCGAAATACAGATGTATCTCTATGAGATGAATTAACAGAACACTAAGCAGTTTCTCAGAAAGCTTCTTTCCAGATTTCATCTGAGGATATATCCTTTTTCACCATAGCCCTCTATGGGCTTCCAAATATCACTTTGACAATTCCACAAAACAGTCTTAGCGAAAGGCTTCTTGAGGGGAAAGCTGTAACTCTGTGAGATTATTTCACAGAACACAAAGAAGTTTCTCAGAAAGCTTCTTTCTCTTTGTTATCGGAGGATATTTCCTTTGGCCCTATAGTCTTCCAAGGGATCCGAAATATCTGTTCTCAGATTCCACAGAAAAAAGGCTAGCAAAGAGATCCACGAAATACAGATGTAACTCTGTGAGATGAATTAACAGAACACTTAGCAGTTTCTCAGAAAGCTTCTTTCCAGATTTCATATGAGGATATTTCCTTTTTCACCTTAGCCGTCTATGGGCTTCCAAATATCACTTTGCCAATTCCACAAGAACTGTCTTAGCGAAAGGCTTCTTGAGGGGAAAGCTGTAACTCTGTGAGATGATTTCACAGAACACAAAGAAGTTTCTCAGAAAGCTTCTTTCTCTTTGTTATCGGAGGATATTTCCTTTGGCCCTATAGGCTTCCAAGGGATCCGAAATATCTGTTCTCAGATTCCACAGAAATAAGGCTAGCAAAGAGATCCACGAAATACAGATGTAACTCTGTGATATGAATTAACAGAACACTAAGCAATTTCTCAGAAAGCTTCTTTCCAGATTTCATCTGAGGACATTTCCTTTTTCACCATAGCCCTCTATGGGCTTCCAAATATCACTTTGCCAATTCCACAAGAACTGTCTTAGCGAAAGGCTTCTTGAGGGGAAAGCTGTAACTCTGTGAGATGATTTCACAGAACACAAAGAAGTTTCTCAGAAAGCTTCTTTCTCTTTGTTATCGGAGGATATTTCCTTTGGCCCTATAGTCTTCCAAGGGATCCGAAATATCTGTTCTCAGATTCCACAGAAATAAGGCTAGCAAAGAGATCCACGAAATACAGATGTAACTCTGTGAGATGAATTAACAGAACACTAAGCAGTTTCTTAGAAAGCTTCTTTCCAGATTTCATCTGAGGATATTTCCTTTTTCACCATAGCCCTCTACGGGCTTCCAAATATCACTTTGCCAATTCCACAAGAACTGTCTTGGAGAAAGCGTTCTTGAGGTGAAAGCTGTAACTCTGTGACATGATTTCAAAGAACACAAAGAAGTTTCTCAGAAAGCTTCTTTCTCTTTGTTATCGGAGGATATTTTCTTTGGCCCTATAGTCTTCCAAGGGATCCGAAATATCTGTTCTCAGATTCCACAGAAATAAGGCTAGCAAAGAGATACACGAAATACAGATGTATCTCTATGAGATGAATTAACAGAACACTAAGCAGTTTCTCAGAAAGCTTCTTTCCATATTTCATCTGAGGATATATCCTTTTTCACCATAGCCCTCTATGGGCTTCCAAATATCACTTTGCCAATTGCACAAGAAGTGTCTTAGCGAAAGGCTTCTTGAGGGGAAAGCTGTAACTCTGTGACATGATTTCACAGAACACAAAGAAGATTCTCAGAAAGCTTCTTTCTCTTTGTTATCGTAGGATATTTCCTTTGGCCCTATAGTCTTCCAAGGGATCCGAAATATCTGTTCTCAGATTCCACAGAAATAAGGCTAGCAAAGAGATCCACGAAATACACATGTAACTCTGTGAAATGAATTAACAGAACACTAAGCAGTTTCTCAGAAAGCTTCTTTCCAGATTTCATCTGAGGATATTTCCTTCATCACCATAGCCCTCTAAGGGCTTCCAAATATCACTTTGCCAATTCCACAAGAAGTGTCTTAGCGAAAGGCTTCTTGAGGAGAAAGCTGTAACTCTGTGAGATGATTTCACAGAACACAAAGAAGTTTCTCAGAAAGCTTCTTTCTCTTTGTTATCAGAGGATATTTCCTTTGGCCCTAGAGTCTTCCAAGGGATCCGAAATATCTGTTCTCAGATTCCACAGAAATAAGGCTAGCAAAGAGATCCACGAAATACAGATGTAACTCTATGAGATGAATTAATAGAACACTAAGCAGTTTCTCAGAAAGCTTCTTTCCAGAATTCATCTGAGGATATTTCCTTTTTCACCATAGCCCTCTATGGGCATCCAAATATCACTTTGCCAATTCCACAATAACTGTCTTAGCGAAAGGGTTCTTGAGGGGAAAGCTGTAACTCTGTGAGATGATTTCAAAGAACACAAAGAAGTTTCTCAGAAAGCTTCTTTCTCTTTGTTATCGGAGGATATTTGCTTTGGCCCTATAGTCTTCCAAGGGATCCGAAATATCTGTTCTCAGATTCCACAGAAATAAGGCTAGCAAAGAGATCCACGAAATACAGATGTAACTCTGTGAGATGAATTAACAGAACACTAAGCAGTTTCTCAGAAAGCTTCTTTCCACATTTCATCTGAGGATATTTCCTTTTTCACCATTGCCCTCTATGGGCTTACAAATATCAATTTGCCAATTCCACAAGAACTGTCTTAGCGAAAGGCTTATTCAGGGGAAAGCTGTAACTCTGTGAGATGATTTCACAGAACACAAAGAAGTTTCTCAGAAAGCTTCTTTCTCTTTGTTATCGGAGGATATTTCCTTTGGCCCTATAGTCTTCCAAGGGATCCGAAATATCTGTTCTCAGATTCCACAGAAATAAGGCTAGCAAAGAGATCCACGAAATACAGATGTAACTCTGTGAGATGAATTAACAGAACACTCTGCAGTTTCTCAGAAAGCTTCTTTCCAGATTTCATCTGAGGATATTTCCTTTTTCACCATAGCCCTCTACGGGCTTCCAAATATCACTTTGCCAATTCCACAAGAACTGTCTTGGAGAAAGCGTTCTTGAGGTGAAAGCTGTAACTCTGTGACATGATTTCAAAGAACACAAAGAAGTTTCTCAGAAAGCTTCTTTCTCTTTGTTATCGGAGGATATTTTCTTTGGCCCTATAGTCTTCCAAGGGATCCGAAATATCTGTTCTCAGATTCCACAGAAATAAGGCTAGCAAAGAGATACACGAAATACAGATGTATCTCAATGAGATGAATTAACAGAACACTATGCAGTTTCTCAGAAAGCTTCTTTCCATGTTTCATCTGAGGATATATCCTTTTTCAACATAGCCCTCTATGGGCTTCCAAATATCACTTTGCCAATTCCACAAAACAGTCTTAGAGAAAGGCTTCTTGAGGGGAAAGCTGTAACTCTGTGAGATGATTTCACAGAACACAAAGAAGTTTCTCAGAAAGCTTCTTTCTCTTTGTTATCGGAGGATATTTCCTTTGGCCCTATAGTCTTCCAAGGGATCCGAAATATCTGTTCTCAGATTCCACAGAAATAAGGCTAGCAAAGAGATCCACGAAATACAGATGTATCTCTGTGAGATGAATTAACGGAACACTAAGCAGTTTCTCAGAAAGCTTCTTTCCAGATTTTTCTGAGGATATTTCCTTCTTTACCATAGCCCTCTATGGGCTTCGAAATGTCACTTTGCCAATTCCAGAAGAACTGTCTTGGCGAAAGCCTTCTTGAGGGGAAAGCTGTAACTCTGTGAGATGATTTCACAGAACACAAAGAAGTTTCTCAGAAAGCTTCTTTCTCTTTGTTATCGGAGGATATTTCCTTTGGCCCTATAGTCTTCCAAGGGATCCGAAATATCTGTTCTCAGATTCCACAGAAATAAGGCTAGCAAAGAGATCCACGAAATAGAGATGTAACTCTGTGAGATGAATTAACAGAACACTAAGCAGTTTCTCAGAAAGCTTCTTTCCAGATTTCATCTGAGGACATTTCCTTCTTCACCATAGCCCTCTATGGGCTTCCAAATATCACTTTGCCAATTGCACAAGAAGTGTCTTAGCGAAAGGCTTCTTGAGGGGAAAGCTGTAACTCTGTGACATGATTTCACAGAACACAAAGAAGATTCTCAGAAAGCTTCTTTCTCTTTGTTATCGTAGGATATTTCCTTTGGCCCTATAGTCTTCCAAGGGATCCGAAATATCTGTTCTCAGATTCCACAGAAATAAGGCTAGCAAAGAGATCCACGAAATACACATGTAACTCTGTGAAATGAATTAACAGAACACTAAGCAGTTTCTCAGAAAGCTTCTTTCCAGATTTCATCTGAGGATATTTCCTTCATCACCATAGCCCTCTAAGGGCTTCCAAATATCACTTTGCCAATTCCACAAGAAGTGTCTTAGCGAAAGGCTTCTTGAGGAGAAAGCTGTAACTCTGTGAGATGATTTCACAGAACACAAAGAAGTTTCTCAGAAAGCTTCTTTCTCTTTGTTATCAGAGGATATTTCCTTTGGCCCTAGAGTCTTCCAAGGGATCCGAAATATCTGTTCTCAGATTCCACAGAAATAAGGCTAGCAAAGAGATCCACGAAATACAGATGTAACTCTATGAGATGAATTAATAGAACACTAAGCAGTTTCTCAGAAAGCTTCTTTCCAGAATTCATCTGAGGATATTTCCTTTTTCCCCATAGCCCTCTATGGGCATCCAAATATCACTTTGCCAATTCCACAATAACTGTCTTAGCGAAAGGGTTCTTGAGGGGAAAGCTGTAACTCTGTGAGATGATTTCAAAGAACACAAAGAAGTTTCTCAGAAAGCTTCTTTCTCTTTGTTATCGGAGGATATTTGCTTTGGCCCTATAGTCTTCCAAGGGATCCGAAATATCTGTTCTCAGATTCCACAGAAATAAGGCTAGCAAAGAGATCCACGAAATACAGATGTAACTCTGTGAGATGAATTAACAGAACACTAAGCAGTTTCTCAGAAAGCTTCTTTCCACATTTCATCTGAGGATATTTCCTTTTTCACCATTGCCCTCTATGGGCTTACAAATATCACTTTGCCAATTCCACAAGAACTGTCTTAGCGAAAGGCTTATTCAGGGGAAAGCTGTAACTCTGTGAGATGATTTCACAGAACACAAAGAAGTTTCTCAGAAAGCTTCTTTCTCTTTGTTATCGGAGGATATTTCCTTTGGCCCTAGAGTCTTCCAAGGGATCCGAAATATCTGTTCTCAGATTCCACAGAAATAAGGCTAGCAAAGAGATCCACGAAATACAGATGTAACTCTGTGAGATGAATTAACAGGACACTCTGCAGTTTCTCAGAAAGCTTCTTTCCAGATTTCATCTGAGGATATATCCTTTTTCACCATAGCCCTCTAGGGGCTTCCAAATGTCACTTTGCCAATTCCACAAGAACTGTCTTGGCGAAAAGGTTCTTGAGGGGAAAGCTGTAACTCTGTGAGATGATTTCAAAGAACACAAAGAATTTTCTCAGAAAGCTTCTTTCTCTTTGTTATCGGAGGATATTTCCTTTGGCCCTATAGTCTTCCAAGGGATCCGAAATATCTGTTCTCAGATTCCACAGAAATAAGGCTAGCAAAGAGATCCACGAAATACAGATGTATCTCAATGAGATGAATTAACAGAACACTATGCAGTTTCTCAGAAAGCTTCTTTCCAGATTTCATCTGAGGATATATCCTTTTGCACCATAGCCCTATATGGGCTTCCAAATATCACTTTGCCAATTCCACAGAACAGTCTTAGCGAAAGGCTTCTTGAGGGGAAAGCTGTAACTCTGTGAGATGATTTCACAGAACACAAAGAAGTTTCTCAGAAAGCTTCTTTCTCTTTGTTATCGGAGGATATTTCCTTTGGCCCTATAATCTTCCAAGGGATCCGAAATATCTGTTCTCAGATTCCACAGAAATAAGGCTAGCAAAGAGATCCACGAAATACAGATGTAACCCTGTGAGATGAATTATCAGAACACTAAGCAGTTTCTCAGAAAGCTTCTGTCCAGATTTCATCTGAGGATATTTCCTTCTTCACCATAGCCCTCTATGGGCTTCGAAATGTCACTTTGCCAATTCCAGAAGAACTGTCTTGGCGAAAGCCTTCTTGAGATGAAAGCTGAATCTCTGTGAGATGATTTCACAGAACACAAAGAAGTTTCTCAGAAAGCTTCTTTCTCTTTGTTATCGGAGGATATTTCCTTTGGCCCTATAGTCTTCCAAGGGATCCGAAATATCTGTTCTCAGATTCCACAGAAATAAGGCTAGCAAAGAGATCCACGAAATACACATGTAACTCTGTGAAATGAATTAACATAACACTAAGCAGTTTCTCAGAAAGCTTCTTTCCAGATTTCATCTGAGGATATTTCCTTCTTCACCATAGCCCTCTAAGGGCTTCCAAATATCACTTTGCCAATTCCACAAGAAGTGTCTTAGCGAAAGGCTTCTTGAGGGGAAAGCTGTAACTCTGTGAGATGATTTCACAGAACACAAAGAAGTTTCTCAGAAAGCTTCTTTCTCTTTGTTATCGGAGGATATTTCCTTTGGCCCTATAGTCTTCCAAGGGATCCGAAATATCTGTTCTCAGATTCCACAGAAATAAGGCTAGCAAAGATATCCACGAAATACAGATGTAACTCTGTGAGATGAATTAACAGAACACTAAGCAGTTTCTCAGAAAGCTTCTTTCCAGATTTCATGTAAGGATATTTCCTTTTTCACCATAGATCTCCATGGGCTTCCAAATATCACTTTGCCAATTCCACAAGAACTGTCTTAGCGAAAGGTTTCTTGAGGGGAAAGCTGTAACTCTGTGAGATGATTTCAAAGAACACAAAGAAGTTTCTCAGAAAGCTTCTTTCTCTTTGTTATCGGAGGATATTTCCTTTGGCCCTATAGTCTTCCAAGGGATCCGAAATATCTGTTCTCAGATTCCACAGAAATAAGGCTAGCAAAGAGATCCACGAAATACAGATGTAACTCTGTGAGATGAATTAACAGAACACTAAGCAGTTTCTCAGAAAGCTTCTTTCCAGATTTCATCTGAGGATATTTCCTTTTTCACCATAGCCCTCTATGGACTTCCAAATATCACTTTGCCAATTCCAGAAGAACTGGCTTGGCGAAAGGCTTCTTGAGGGGAAAGCTGTAACTCTGTGAGATGATTTCACAGAACACAAAGAAGTTTCTCAGAAAGCTTCTTTCTCTTTGTTATCGGAGGATATTTCCTTTGGCCCTATAGTCTTCCAAGGGATCCGAAATATCTGTTCTCAGATTCCATAGAAATAAGGCTAGCAAAGAGATCCACGAAATACGGATGTAACTCTGTGAGATGAATTAACAGAACACTAAGCAGTTTCTCAGAAAGCTTCTTTCCAGATTTCATCTGAGGATATTTTCTTTTTCACCAAAGCCCTCTATGGGCTTACAAATATCACTTTGCCAATTCCACAAGAACTGTCTTAGGGAAAGGTTTCTTGATGGGAAAGCTGTAACTCTGTGAGATGATTTCACAGAACACAAAGAAGTTTCTCAGAAAGCTTCTTTCTCTTTGTTATCGGAGGATATTTCCTTTGGCCCTATAGTCTTCCAAGGGATCCGAAATATCTGTTCTCAGATTCCACAGAAATAAGGCTAGCAAAGAGATCCACGAAATACAGATGTAACTCTATGAGATGAATTAACAGAACACTAAGCAGTTTCTCAGAAAGCTTCTTTCCAGATTTCATCTGAGGATATTTCCTTTTTCACCATAGCCCTCTAAGGGCTTCCAAATATCACTTTGCCAATTCCACAAGAACTGTCTTGGCGAAAGGGTTCTTGAGGGGAAAGGTGTAACTCTGTGAGATGATTTCAAAGAACACAAAGAAGTTTCTCAGAAAGCTTCTTTCTCTTTGTTATCGGAGGATATTTTCTTTGGCCCTATAGTCTTCCAAGGGATCCGAAATATCTGTTCTCAGATTCCACAGAAATAAGGCTAGCAAAGAGATACACGAAATACAGATGTATCGCTATGAGATGAATTAACAGAACACTAAGCAGTTTCTCAGAAAGCTTCTTTCCATATTTCATCTGAGGATATATCCTTTTTCAACATAGCCCTCTATGGGCTTCCAAATATCACTTTGCCAATTCCACAAAACAGTCTTAGAGAAAGGCTTCTTGAGGGGAAAGCTGTAACTCTGTGAGATGATTTCACAGAACACAAAGAAGTTTCTCAGAAAGCTTCTTTCTCTTTGTAATCGGAGGATATTTCCTTTGGCCCTATAGTCTTCCAAAGGATGCGAAATATCTGTTCTCAGATTCCACAGAAATAAGGCTAGCAAAGAGATCCACGAAATACACATGTAACTCTGTGAGATGAATTAACAGAACACTAAGCCGTTTCTCAGAAAGCTTCTTTACAGATTTCATCTGAGGATATTTCCTTTTTCACCATAGCCCTCTATGGGCTTCCAAATATCACGTTGCCAATTCCACTAGAACCCTTTTAGCGAAAGGCTTCTTGAGGGGAAAGCTGTAACTCTGTGACATGATTTCACAGAACACAAAGAAGTTTCTCAGAAAGCTTCTTTCTCTTTGTTATCGGAGGACATTTCCTTTGGCCCTATAGTCTTCCAAGGGATCCGAAATATCTGTTCTCAGATTCCACAGATATAAGGCTAGCAAAGAGATCCACGAAATAGAGATGTAACTCTGTGAGATGAATTAACAGAACACTAAGCAGTTTCTCAGAAAGCTTCTTTCCAGATTTCATCGGAGGATATTTCCTTCTTCACCGTAGCCCTCTATGGGCTTCGAAATGTCAATTTGCCAATTCCAGAAGAACTGTCTTAGCGAAAGCCTTCTTGAGGGGAAAGCTGTAACTCTGTGAGATGATTTCACAGAACACAAAGAAGTTTCTCAGAAAGCTTCTTTCTCTTTGTTATCGGAGGACATTTCCTTTGGCCCTATAGTCTTCCAAGGGATCCGAAATATCTGTTCTCAGATTCCACAGAAATAAGGCTAGCAAAGAGATCCACGAAATACAGATGTAACTCTGTGAGATGAATTAACAGAACACTAAGCAGTTTCTCAGAAAGCTTCTTTCCAGATTTCATCTGAGGATATTTCCTTTTTCACCATAGCCCTCTATGGGCTTCCAAATATCACTTTGCCAATTCCACAAGAAGTGTCTTAGCGAAAGGCTTCTTGAGGGGAAAGCTGTAACTCGGTGAGATGATTTCACAGAACACAAAGAAGTTTCTCAGAAAGCTTCTTTCTCTTTGTTATCGGAGGATATTTCCTTTGGCCCTATAGTCTTCCAAGGGATCCGAAATATCTGTTCTCAGATTCCACAGAAATAATGCTAGCAAAGAGATCCACGAAATACAGATGTAACTCTGTGAGATGAATTAACAGAACACTAAGCAGTTTCTCAGAAAGCTTCTTTCCAAATTTCATCTGAGGATATTTCCTCTTTCACCATAGCCCTCTATGGGCTTCCAAATATCACTTTGCCAGTTCCACAAGAACTGTCTTACCGAAAGGCTTCTTGAGGGGAAAGCTGTAACTCTGTGAGATGATTTCACAGAACACAAAGAAGTTTCTCAAAAGCTTCTTTCTCTCTGTAATCGGAGTATATTTCCTTTGGCCCTATAGTCTTCCAAAGGATGCGAAATATCTGTTCTCAGATTCCACAGAAATAAGGCTAGCAAAGAGATCCACGAAATACACATGTAACTCTGTGAGATGAATTAACAGAACACTAAGCAGTTTCTCAGAAAGCTTCTTTCCAGATATCATCTGAGGATATTTCCTTTTTCACCATAGCCCTCTATGGGCTTCCAAATATCACGTTGCCAATTCCACTAGAACCCTTTTAGCGAAAGGCTTCTTGAGGGGAAAGCTGTAACTCTGTGACATGATTTCACAGAACACAAAGAAGTTTCTCAGAAAGCTTCTTTCTCTTTGTTATCGGAGGACATTTCCTTTGGCCCTATAGTCTTCCAAGGGATCCGAAATATCTGTTCTCAGATTCCACAGAAATAAGGCTAGCAAAGAGATCCACGAAATAGAGATGTAACTCTGTGAGATGAATTAACAGAACACTAAGCAGTTTCTCAGAAAGCTTCTTTCCAGATTTCATCTGAGGATATTTCCTTCTTCACCATAGCCCTCTACGGGCTTCGAAATGTCACTTTGCCAATTCCAGAAGAACTGTCTTGGCGAAAGCCTTCTTGAGGGGAAAGCTGTTCTGGAGATGATTTCACAGAACACAAAGAAGTTTCTCAGAAAGCTTCTTTCTCTTTGTTATCGGAGGTCATTTCCTTTGGCCCTATAGTCTTCCAAGGGATCCGAAATATCTGTTCTCAGATTCCACAGAAATAAGGCTAGCAAAGAGATCCACGAAATACAGATGTAACTCTGTGAGATGAATTAACAGAACACTAAGCAGTTTCTCAGAAAGCTTCTTTCCAGATTTTATCTGAGGATATTTCCTTTTTCACCATAGCCCTCTATGGGCTTCCAAATATCACTTTGCCAATTCCACAAGAAGTGTCTTAGCGAAAGGCTTCTTGAGGGGAAAGCTGTAACTCGGTGAGATGATTTCACAGAACACAAAGCAGTTTCTCAGAAAGCTTCTTTCTCTTTGTTATCGGAGGATATTTCCTTTGGCCCTATAGTCTTCCAAGGGATCCGAAATATCTGTTCTCAGATTCCACAGAAATAATGCTAGCAAAGAGATCCACGAAATACAGATGTAACTCTGTGAGATGAATTAACAGAACACTAAGCAGTTTCTCAGAAAGCTTCTTTCCAGATTTCATCTGAGGATATTTCCTCTTTCACCATAGCCCTCTATGGGCTTCCAAATATCACTTTGCCAATTCCACAAGAACTGTCTTGGCGAAAGGGTTCTTGGGGGGAAAGCTGTAACTCTGTGAGATGATTTCACAGAACACAAAGAAGTTTCTCAGAAAGCTTCTTTCTCTTTGTTATCGGAGGAAAATTCCTTTGGCCCTATAGTCTTCCAAGGGATCCGAAATATCTGTTCTCAGATTCCACAGAAATAAGGCTAGCAAAGAGATCCACGAAATACAGATGTAACTCTGTGAGATGAATTAACAGAACACTAAGCAGTTTCTCAGAAAGCTTCTTTCCAGATTTCATCTAAGGATATTTCCTTTTTCACCATAGCCCTCTATGGGCTTCCAAATATCACTTTGCCAGTTCCACAAGAACTGTCTTACCGAAAGGCTTCTTGAGGGGAAAGCTGTAACTCTGTGAGATGATTTCACAGAACACAAAGAAGTTTCTCAAAAGCTTCTTTCTCTTTGTAATCGGAGGATATTTCCTTTGGCCCTATAGTCTTCCAAAGGATGCGAAATATCTGTTCTCAGATTCCACAGAAATAAGGCTAGCAAAGAGATCCACGAAATACACATGTAACTCTGTGAGATGAATTAACAGAACACTAAGCAGTTTCTCAGAAAGCTTCTTTCCAGATATCATCTGAGGATATTTCCTTTTTCACCATAGCCCTCTATGGGCTTCCAAATATCACGTTGCCAATTCCACTAGAACCCTTTTAGCGAAAGGCTTCTTGAGGGGAAAGCTGTAACTCTGTGACATGATTTCACAGAACACAAAGAAGTTTCTCAGAAAGCTTCTTTCTCTTTGTTATCGGAGGACATTTCCTTTGGCCCTATAGTCTTCCAAGGGATCCGAAATATCTGTTCTCAGATTCCACAGAAATAAGGCTAGCAAAGAGATCCACGAAATACAGATGTAACTCTGTGAGATGAATTAACAGAACACTAAGCAGTTTCTCAGAAAGCTTCTTTCCAGATTTCATCTGAGGATATTTCCTTTTTCACCATAGCCCTCTATGGCCTTCCAAATATCACTTTGCCAATTCCACAAGAAGTGTCTTAGCGAAAGGCTTCTTGAGGGGAAAGCTGTGACTCGGTGAGATGATTTCACAAAACACAAAGAAGTTTCTCAGAAAGCTTCTTTCTCTTTGTTATCGGAGGACATTTCCTTTGGCCCTATAGTCTTCCAAGGGATCCGAACTATCTGTTCTCAGATTCCACAGAAATAATGCTAGCAAAGAGATCCACGAAATACAGATGTAACTCTGTGAGATAATTAACAGAACACTAAGCAGTTTCTCAGAAAGCTTCTTTCCAGATTTCATCTGAGGATATTTCCTTTTTCACCATAGCCCTCTATGGGCATCCAAATATCACTTTGCCAATTCCACAATAACTGTCTTAGCGAAAGGGTTCTTGAGGGGAAAGCTGTAACTCTGTGAGATGATTTCAAAGAACACAAAGAAGTTTCTCAGAAAGCTTCTTTCTCTTTGTTATCGGAGGATATTTCCTTTGGCCCTATAGTCTTCCAAGGGATCCGAAATATCTGTTCTCAGATTCCACAGAAATAAGGCTAGCAAAGAGATCCACGAAATACAGATGTAACTCTGTGAGATGAATTAACAGAACACTAAGCATTTTCTCAGAAAGCTTCTTTCCAGATTTCATCTAAGGATATTTCCTTTTTCACCATAGACCTCTATGGCCTTAAAAATATCACTTTGCCAATTCGACAAGAACTGTCTTAGCGAAAGGCTTCTTGAGGGGAAAGCTGTAACTCTGTGAGATGATTTCACAGAACACAAAGAAGTTTCTCAGAAAGCTTCTTTCTCTTTGTTATCGGAGGATATTTCCTTTGGCCCTATAGTCTTCCAAGGGATCCGAAATATCTGTTCTCAGATTCCACAGAAATAAGGCTAGCAAAGAGATCCACGAAATACAGATGTAACTCTGTGAGATGAATTAACAGAACACTAAGCAGTTTCTCAGAAAGCTTCTTTACAGATTTCATCTGAGGATATTTCCTTTTTCACCATAGGCCTCTATGGGCTTCCAACTATCACTTTGCCAATTCCACAAGAACCCTTTTAGCGAAAGGCTTTTTGAGGGGAAAGCTGTAACTCTGTGAGATGATTTCACAGAACACAAAGAAGTTTCTCAGAAAGCTTCTTTCTCTTTGTTATCGGAGGATATTTCCTTTGGCCCTATAGTCTTCCAAGGGATCCGAAATATCTGTTCTCAGATTCCACAGAAATAAGGCTAGCAAAGAGATCCACGAAATACAGATGTAACTCTGTGAGATGAATTAACAGAACACTAAGCAGTTTCTCAGAAAGCTTCTTTCCAGATTTCATGTAAGGATATTTCCTTTTTCACCATAGATCTCTATGGGCTTCCAAATATCACTTTGCCAATTCCACAAGAACTGTCTTAGCGAAAGGCTTCTTGAGGGGAAAGCTGTAACTCTGTGAGATGATTTCAAATAACACAAAGAAATTTCTCAGAAAGCTTCTTTCTCTTTGTTATCGGAAGATATTTCCTTTGGCCCTATAGTCTTCCAAGGGATCCGAAATATCTGTTCTCAGATTCCACAGAAATAAGGCTAGCAAAGAGATCCACGAAATACAGATGTAACTCTGTGAGATGAATTAACAGAACACTAAGCAGTTTCTCAGAAAGCTTCTTTCCAGATTTCATCTGAGGATATTTCCTTTTTCACCATAGCCCTCTATGGACTTTCAAATACCACTTAGCCAATTCCACAAGAACTGTTTTAGCGAAAGACTTCTTGAGGGGAAAGCTGTAACTCTGTGAGATGATTTCACAGAACACAAAGAAGTTTCTCAAAAAGCTTCTCTCTCTTTGTAATCGGAGGCTATTTCCTTGGCCCTATAGTCTTCCAAAGGATCCGAAATATCTGTTCTCAGATTCCACAGAAATAAGGCTAGCAAAGAGATCCATTAAATACAGATTTAACTCTGTGAGATGAATTAACAGAACACTAAGCAGTTTCTCAGAAAGCTTCTTTACAGATTTCATCTGAGGATATTTCCTTTTTCACCATAGCCCTCTATGGGCATCCAAATATCACTTTGCCAATTCCACAATAACTGTCTTAGCGAAAGGGTTCTTGAGGGGAAAGCTGTAACTCTGTGAGATGATTTCAAAGAACACAAAGAAGTTTCTCAGAAAGCTTCTTTCTCTTTGTTATCGGAGGATATTTCCTTTGGCCCTATAGTCTTCCAAGGGATCCGAAATATCTGTTCTCAGATTCCACAGAAATAAGGCTAGCAAAGAGATCCACGAAATACAGATGTAACTCTGTGAGATGAATTAACAGAACACTAAGCATTTTCTCAGAAAGCTTCTTTCCAGATTTCATCTAAGGATATTTCCTTTTTCACCATAGACCTCTATGGCCTTAAAAATATCACTTTGCCAATTCGACAAGAACTGTCTTAGCGAAAGGCTTCTTGAGGGGAAAGCTGTAACTCTGTGAGATGATTTCACAGAACACAAAGAAGTTTCTCAGAAAGCTTCTTTCTCTTTGTTATCGGAGGATATTTCCTTTGGCCCTATAGTCTTCCAAGGGATCCGAAATATCTGTTCTCAGATTCCACAGAAATAAGGCTAGCAAAGAGATCCACGAAATACAGATGTAACTCTGTGAGATGAATTAACAGAACACTAAGCAGTTTCTCAGAAAGCTTCTTTACAGATTTCATCTGAGGATATTTCCTTTTTCACCATAGGCCTCTATGGGCTTCCAACTATCACTTTGCCAATTCCACAAGAACCCTTTTAGCGAAAGGCTTTTTGAGGGGAAAGCTGTAACTCTGTGAGATGATTTCACAGAACACAAAGAAGTTTCTCAGAAAGCTTCTTTCTCTTTGTTATCGGAGGATATTTCCTTTGGCCCTATAGTCTTCCAAGGGATCCGAAATATCTGTTCTCAGATTCCACAGAAATAAGGCTAGCAAAGAGATCCACGAAATACAGATGTAACTCTGTGAGATGAATTAACAGAACACTAAGCAGTTTCTCAGAAAGCTTCTTTCCAGATTTCATGTAAGGATATTTCCTTTTTCACCATAGATCTCTATGGGCTTCCAAATATCACTTTGCCAATTCCACAAGAACTGTCTTAGCGAAAGGCTTCTTGAGGGGAAAGCTGTAACTCTGTGAGATGATTTCAAATAACACAAAGAAATTTCTCAGAAAGCTTCTTTCTCTTTGTTATCGGAAGATATTTCCTTTGGCCCTATAGTCTTCCAAGGGATCCGAAATATCTGTTCTCAGATTCCACAGAAATAAGGCTAGCAAAGAGATCCACGAAATACAGATGTAACTCTGTGAGATGAATTAACAGAACACTAAGCAGTTTCTCAGAAAGCTTCTTTCCAGATTTCATCTGAGGATATTTCCTTTTTCACCATAGCCCTCTATGGACTTTCAAATACCACTTAGCCAATTCCACAAGAACTGTTTTAGCGAAAGACTTCTTGAGGGGAAAGCTGTAACTCTGTGAGATGATTTCACAGAACACAAAGAAGTTTCTCAAAAAGCTTCTCTCTCTTTGTAATCGGAGGCTATTTCCTTGGCCCTATAGTCTTCCAAAGGATCCGAAATATCTGTTCTCAGATTCCACAGAAATAAGGCTAGCAAAGAGATCCATTAAATACAGATTTAACTCTGTGAGATGAATTAACAGAACACTAAGCAGTTTCTCAGAAAGCTTCTTTACAGATTTCATCTGAGGATATTTCCTGTTTCACCTTAGCCCTCTATGGGCTTCCAAATATCACATTGCCAATTCCACAAGAACCCTTTTAGCGAAAGGCTTCTTGAGGGGAAAGCTGTAACTCTGTGAGATGATTTCACAGAACACAAAGAAGTTTCTCAGAAAGCTTCTTTCTCTTTGTTATCGGAGGATATTTCCTTTGGCCCTATAGTCTTCCAAGGGATCCGAAATATCTGTTCTCAGATTCCACAGAAATAAAGCTAGCAAAGAGATCCACGAAATACAGATGTAACTCTGTGAGATGAATTAACAGAACACTAAGCAGTTTCTCAGAAAGCTTCTTTACAGATTTCATCTGAGGATATTTCCTTTTTCACCATAGCCCTCTATGGGCTTCCAAATATCACTTTGCCAATTCCACAAGAACCCTTTTAGCGAAAGGCTTCTTGAGGGGAAAGCTGTAACTCTGTGAGATGATTTCACAGAACACAAAGAAGTTTCTCAGAAAGCTTCTTTCTCTTTGTTATCGGAGGATATTTCCTTTGGCCCTATAGTCTTCCAAGGGATCCGAAATATCTGGTCTCAGATTCCACAGAAATAAGGCTAGCAAAGAGATTCACGAAATACAGATGTAACTCTGTGAGATGAATTAACAGAACACTAAGCAGTTTCTCAGAAAGCTTCTTTCCAGATTTCATGTAAGGTTATTTCCTTTTTCACCATAGATCTCTATGGGCTTCCAAATATCACTTTGCCAATTCCACAAGAACTGTCTTAGCGAAAGGCTTCTTGAGGGGAAAGCTGTAACTCTGTGAGATGATTTCAAATAACACAAAGAAGTTTCTCAGAAAGCTTCTTTCTCTTTGTTATCGGAAGATATTTCCTTTGGCCCTATAGTCTTCCAAGGGATCCGAAATATCTGTTCTCAGATTCCACAGAAATAAGGCTAGCAAAGAGATCCACGAAATACAGATGTAACTCTGTGAGATGAATTAACAGAACACTAAGCAGTTTCTCAGAAAGCTTCTTTCCAGATTTCATCGGAGGATATTTCCTTTTTCACCATAGCCCTCTATGGACTTTCAAATACCACTTTGCCAATTCCACAAGAACTGTTTTAGCGAAAGGCTTCTTGAGGGGAAAGCTGTAACTCTGTGAGATGATTTCACAGAACACAAAGAAGTTTCTCAAAAAGCTTCTCTCTCTTTGTAATCGGAGGATATTTCCTTGGCCCTATAGTCTTCCAAAGGATCCGAAATATCTGTTCTCAGATTCCACAGAAATAAGGCTAGCAAAGAGATCCACAAAATACAGATTTAAATCTGTGAGATGAATTAACAGAACACTAAGCAGTTTCTCAGAAAGCTTCTTTACAGATTTCATCTGAGGATATTTCCTTTTTCAACATAGTCCTCTATGGGCTTCCAAATATCACTTTGCCAATTCCACAAGAACTGTCTTGGCGAAAGGCTTCTTGAGGGGAAAGCTGTAACTCTGTGAGATGATTTCACAGAACACAAAGAAGTTTCTCAGAAAGCTTCTTTCTCTTTGTAATCGGAGGATATTTCCTTTGGCCCTATAGTCTTCCAAAGGATGCGAAATATCTGTTCTCAGATTCCACAGAAATAAGGCTAGCAAAGAGATCCACGAAATACACATGTAACTCTGTGAGATGAATTAACAGAACACTAAGCAGTTTCTCAGAAAGCTTCTTTCCAGATATCATCTGAGGATATTTCCTTTTTCACCATAGCCCTCTATGGGCTTCCAAATATCACGTTGCCAATTCCACTAGAACCCTTTTAGCGAAAGGCTTCTTGAGGGGAAAGCTGTAACTCTGTGACATGATTTCACAGAACACAAAGAAGTTTCTCAGAAAGCTTCTTTCTCTTTGTTATCGGAGGACATTTCCTTTGGCCCTATAGTCTTCCAAGGGATCCGAAATATCTGTTCTCAGATTCCACAGAAATAAGGCTAGCAAAGAGATCCACGAAATAGAGATGTAACTCTGTGAGATGAATTAACAGAACACTAAGCAGTTTCTCAGAAAGCTTCTTTCCAGATTTCATCGGAGGATATTTCCTTCTTCACCGTAGCCCTCTATGGGCTTCGAAATGTCAATTTGCCAATTCCAGAAGAACTGTCTTGGCGAAAGCCTTCTTGAGGGGAAAGCTGTAACTCTGTGAGATGATTTCACAGAACACAAAGAAGTTTCTCAGAAAGCTTCTTTCTCTTTGTTATCGGAGGACATTTCCTTTGGCCCTATAGTCTTCCAAGGGATCCGAAATATCTGTTCTCAGATTCCACAGAAATAAGGCTAGCAAAGAGATCCACGAAATAAAGATGTAACTCTGTGAGATGAATTAACAGAACACTAAGCAGTTTCTCAGAAAGCTTCTTTCCAGATTTCATCTGAGGATATTTCCTTTTTCACCATAGCCCTCTATGGGCTTCCAAATATCACTTTGCCAATTCCACAAGAAGTGTCTTAGCGAAAGGCTTCTTGAGGGGAAAGCTGTAACTCGGTGAGATGATTTCACAGAACACAAAGAAGTTTCTCAGAAAGCTTCTTTCTCTTTGTTATCGGAGGATATTTCCTTTGGCCCTATAGTCTTCCAAGGGATCCGAAATATCTGTTCTCAGATTCCACAGAAATAATGCTAGCAAAGAGATCCACGAAATACAGATGTAACTCTGTGAGATGAATTAACAGAACACTAAGCAGTTTCTCAGAAAGCTTCTTTCCAAATTTCATCTGAGGATATTTCCTCTTTCACCATAGCCCTCTATGGGCTTCCAAATATCACTTTGCCAGTTCCACAAGAACTGTCTTACCGAAAGGCTTCTTGAGGGGAAAGCTGTAACTCTGTGAGATGATTTCACAGAACACAAAGAAGTTTCTCAAAAGCTTCTTTCTCTCTGTAATCGGAGTATATTTCCTTTGGCCCTATAGTCTTCCAAAGGATGCGAAATATCTGTTCTCAGATTCCACAGAAATAAGGCTAGCAAAGAGATCCACGAAATACACATGTAACTCTGTGAGATGAATTAACAGAACACTAAGCAGTTTCTCAGAAAGTTTCTTTCCAGATATCATCTGAGGATATTTCCTTTTTCACCATAGCCCTCTACGGGCTTCCAAATATCACGTTGCCAATTCCACTAGAACCCTTTTAGCGAAAGGCTTCTTGAGGGGAAAGCTGTAACTCTGTGACATGATTTCACAGAACACAAAGAAGTTTCTCAGAAAGCTTCTTTCTCTTTGTTATCGGAGGACATTTCCTTTGGCCCTATAGTCTTCCAAGGGATCCGAAATATCTGTTCTCAGATTCCACAGAAATAAGGCTAGCAAAGAGATCCACGAAATAGAGATGTAACTCTGTGAGATGAATTAACAGAACACTAAGCAGTTTCTCAGAAAGCTTCTTTCCAGATTTCATCTGAGGATATTTCCTTCTTCACCGTAGCCCTCTATGGGCTTCGAAATGTCAATTTGCCAATTCCAGAAGAACTGTCTTGGCGAAAGCCTTCTTGAGGGGAAAGCTGTAACTCTGTGAGATGATTTCACAGAACACAAAGAAGTTTCTCAGAAAGCTTCTTTCTCTTTGTTATCGGAGGACATTTCCTTTGGCCCTATAGTCTTCCAAGGGATCCGAAATATCTGCTCTCAGATTCCACAGAAATAAGGCTAGCAAAGAGATCCACGAAATACAGATGTAACTCTGTGAGATGAATTAACAGAACATTAAGCAGTTTCTCAGAAAGCTTCTTTCCAGATTTCATCTGAGGATATTTCCTTTTTCACCATAGCCCTCTATGGGCTTCCAAATATCACTTTGCCAATTCCACAAGAAGTGTCTTAGCGAAAGGCTTCTTGAGGGGAAAGCTGTAACTCTGTGAGATGATTTCACAGAACACAAAGAAGTTTCTCAGAAAGCTTCTTTCTCTTTGTTATCGGAGGATATTTCCTTTGGCCCTATAGTCTTCCAAGGGATCCGAAATATCTGTTCTCAGATTCCACAGAAATAAGGCTAGCAAAGAGATCCACGAAATACAGATGTAACTCTGTGAGATGAATTAACAGAACACTAAGCAGTTTCTCAGAAAGCTTCTTTACAGATTTCATCTGAGGATATTTCCTTTTTCAGCATCGCCCTCTATGGGCTTCCAAATATCACTTTGCCAATTCCACAAGAACCCTTTTAGCGAAAGGCTTCTTGAGGGGAAAGCTGTAACTCTGTGAGATGATTTCACAGAACACAAAGAGGTTTCTCAGAAAGCTTCTTTCTCTTTGTTATCGGAGGATATTTCCTTTGGACCTATAGTCTTCCAAGGGATCCGAAATATCTGTTCTCAGATTCCACAGAAATAAGGCTAGCAAAGAGATCCACGAAATACAGATGTAACTCTCTGAGATGAATTAACAGAACACTAAGCATTTTCTCAGAAAGCTTCATTCCAGATTTCATCTAAGGATATTTCCTTTTTCACCATAGCCCTCTATGGCCTTAAAAATATCACTTTGCCAATTCGACAAGAACTGTCTTAGCGAAAGGCTTCTTGAGGGGAAAGCTGTAACTCTGTGAGATGATTTCACAGAACACAAATAACTTTCTCAGAAAGCTTCTTTCTCTTTGTTATCGGAGGATATTTCCTTTGGCCTTATAGTCTTCAAAGGGATCCGAAATATCTGTTCCCAGATTCCACAGAAATAAGGCTAGCAAAGAGATCCACGAAATACAGATGTAACTCTTTCAGATGATTTGACAGAACACTAAGCAGTTTCTCAGAAAGCTTCTTTCCAGATTTCATCTGAGGATATTTCCTTTTTCACCATAGCCCTCTATGGACTTCCAAATACCATTTTGCCAATTCCACAAGAACTGTTTTAGCGAAAGGCTTCTTGAGGGGAAAGCTGTAACTTTGTGAGATGATTTCACAGAACACAAAGAAGTTTCTCAGAAAGCTTCTTTCTCTTTGAAATCGGAGGATATTTCCTTTGACCCTATAGTCTTCCAAGGGATCCGAAATATCTGTTCTCAGATTCCACAGAAATAAGGCTAGCAAAGAGATCGACGAAATACAGATGTAACTCTGTGAGATGAATTAACAGAACACTAAGCAGTTTCTCAGAAAGCTTCTTTACAGATTTCCTCTGAGGATATTTCCTTTTTCACCATAGCCCTCTGTGGGCTTCCAAATATCACTTTGCCAATTCCACAAGAACCCTTTTAGCGAAAGGCTTCTTGAGGGAAAAGCTGTAACTCTGTGAGATGATTTCACAGAACACAAAGAAGTTTCTCAGAAAGCTTCTTTCTCTTTGTTATCGGAGGATATTTCCTTTGGAACTATAGTCTTCCAAGGGATCCGAAATATCTGTTCTCAGATTCCACAGAAATAAGGCTAGCAAAGAGATCCACGAAATACAGATGTAACTCTGTGAGATGAATTAACAGAACACTAAGCAGTTTCTCAGAAAGCTTCTTTCCAGATTTCATGTAAGGATATTTCCTTTTTCACCATAGATCTCTATGGGCTTCCAAATATCACTTTGCCAATTCCACAAGAACTGTCTTAGCGAAAGGCTTCTTCAGAGGAAAGCTGTAACTCTGTGAGATGATTTCAAAGAACACAAAGAAGTTTCTCAGAAAGCTTCTTTCTCTTTGTTATCGGAGGATATTTCCTTTGGCCCTATAGTCTTCCAAGGGATCCGAAATATCTGTTCGCAGATTCCACAGAAATAAGGCGAGCAAAGAGATCCACGAAATACAGATGTAAGTCTGTGAGATGAATTAACAGAACACTAAGCAGTTTCTCAGAAAGCTTCTTTCCAGATTTCATCTGAGGATATTTCCTTTTTCACCATAGCCTTCTATGGACTTTCAAATACCACTATGCCAATTCCACAAGAACTGTTTTAGCGAAAGGCTTCTTGAGGGGAAAGCTGTAACTCTGTGAGATGATTTCACAGAACACAAAGAAGTTTCTCAAAAAACTTTTGTCTCTTTGTAATCGGAGGCTATTTCCTTTGGCCCTATAGTCTTCCAAAGGATCCGAAATATCTGTTCTCAGATTCCACAGAAATAAGGCTAGCAAAGAGATCGACGAAATACAGATGTAACTCTGTGAGATGAATTAACAGAACACTAAGCAGTTTCTCAGAAAGCTTCTTTCCAGATTTCATCTGAGGATATTTCCTTTTTCACCATAGCCCTCTATTGACTTCCAAATACCACTTTGCCAATTCCACAAGAACTGTTTTAGTGAAAGGCTTCTTGAGGGTAAAGCTGTAACTCTGTGAGATGATTTCAAAGAACACAAAGAAGTTTCTCAGAAAGCTTCTTTCTCTTTGTTATCGGAGGATATTTCCTTTGACCCTATAGTCTTCCAAAGGATCTGAAATATCTGTTCTCAGATTCCACAGAAATAAGGCTAGCAAAGAGATCGAAGAAATACAGATGTAACTCTGTGAGATGAATTATCAGAACACTAACCAGTTTCTCAGAAAGCTTCTTTACAGATTTCATCTGAGGATATTTCCTTTTTCACCATAGCCCTCTATGGGCTTCCAAATATCACTTTGCCAATTCCACAAGAACCCTTTCAGCGAAAGGCTTCTTGAAGGGAAAGCTGTAACTCTGTGAGATGATTTCACAGAACACAAAGAAGTTTCTCAGAAAGCTTCTTTCTCTTTGTTATCGGAGGATATTTCCTTTGGCCCTATAGTCTTCCAAGGGATCCGAAATATCTGTTCTCAGATTCCACAGAAATAAGGCTAGCAAAGAGATCCACGAAATACACATGTAACTCTGTGAAATGAATTAACAGAACACTAAGCAGTTTCTCAGAAAGCTTCTTTCCAGATTTCATCTAAGGATATTTCCTTCTTCACCATAGCCCTCTAAGGGCTTCCAAATATCACTTTGCCAATTCCACAAGAAGTGTCTTAGAGAAAGGCTTCTTGAGGGGAAAGCTGTAACTCTGTGAGATGATTTAACAGAACACAAAGAAGTTTCTCAGAAAACTTCTTTCTCTTTGTTATCGGAGGATATTTCCTTTGGCCCTATAGTCTTCCAAGGGATCCGAAATATCTGTTCTCAGATTCCACAGAAATAAGGCTAGCAAAGAGATCCACGAAATACAGATGTAACTCTATGAGATGAATTAATAGAACACTAAGCAGTTTCTCAGAAAGCTTCTTTCCAGAATTCATCTGAGGATATTTCCTTTTTCACCATAGCCCTCTATGGGCATCCAAATATCACTTTGCCAATTCCACAAGAACTGTCTTAGCGAAAGGGTTCTTGAGGGGAAAGCTGTAACTCTGTGAGATGATTTCAAAGAACACAAAGAAGTTTCTCAGAAAGCTTCTTTCTCTTTGTTATCAGAGGATATTTCCTTTGGCCCTATAGTCTTCCAAGGGATCCGAAATATCTGTTCTCAGATTCCACAGAAATAAGGCTAGCAAAGAGATCCACGAAATACAGATGTAACTCTGTGAGATGAATTAACAGAACACTAAGCAGTTTCTCAGAAAGCTTCTTTCCAGATTTCATCTGAGGATATTTCCTTTTTCACCATAGCCCTCTATGGACTTCCAAATATCACTTTGCCAATTCCACCAGAACTGTCTTAGCGAAAGGCTTCTTGAGGGGAAAGCTGTAACTCTGTGAGATGATTTCAAAGAACACGAATAAGTTTCTCAGAAAGCTTCTTTCTCTTTGTTATCGGAGGATATTTCCTTTGACCCTATAGTCTTCGAAGGGATCCGAAATATCTGTTCTCAGATTCCACCGAAATAAGGCTAGCAAAGAGATCGACGAAATACAGATGTAACTCTGTGAGATGAATTAACAGAACACTAAGCAGTTTCTCAAAAAGCTTCTTTACAGATTTCATCTGAGAATATTTCCTTTTTCACCACAGCCCTCTATGGGCTTCCAAATATCACTTTGCCAATTCCACAAGAACCCTTTTAGCGAAAGGCTTCCTGAGGGGAAAGCTGTAACTCTGTGAGATGATTTCACAGAACACAAAGAAGTTTCTCAGAAAGCTTCTTTCTCTTTGTTATCGGAGGATATTTCCTTTGGCCCTATAGTCTTCCAAGGGATCTGAAATATCTGTTCTCAGATTCCACAGAAATAAGGATAGCAAAGAGATCCACGAAATACAGATGTAACTCTGTGAGATGAATTAACAGAACACTAAGCAGTTTCTCAGAAAGCTTCTTTACAGATTTCATCTTAGGATATTTCCTTTTTCACCATAGCCCTGTATGGGCTTCCAAAAATAACTTTGCCAATTCCACTAGAACACTTTAAGCGAAAGGCTTCTTGAGGGGAAAGCTGTAACTCTGTGACATGATTTCACAGAACACAAAGTAGTTTCTCAGAAAGCTTCTTTCTCTTTGTTATCGGAGGATATTTCCTTTGGCCCTATAGGCTTCCAAGGGATCCGAAATATCTGTTCTCAGATTCCACTGAAATAAGGCTAGCAAAGAGATCCACGAAATACAGATGTAACTCTGTGAGATGAATTAACAGAACACTAAGCAGTTTCTCAGAAAGCTTCTTTCCAGATTTCATCTGAGGATATTTCCTTTTTCACCATAGCCCTCTATGGGCTTCCAAATATCAATTTGCCAATTCCACAAGAACTGTCTTGGCGAAAGGCTTCTTGAGGGGAAAGCTGTAACTCTGTGAGATGATTTAACAGAACACAAAGAAGTTTCTCAGAAATCTTCTTTCTCTTTGTTATCGGAGGATATTTCCTTTGGCCCTAGAGTCTTCCAAGGGATCCGAAATATCTGTTCTCAGATTACTCAGAAATAAGGCTAGCAAAGAGATCCACGAAATACAGATGTAACTCTGTGAGAAGAATTAACAGAACACTAAGCAGTTTCTCAGAAAGCTTCTTTCCAGAATTCATCTGAGGATATTTCCTTTTTCACCATAGCCCTCTATGGGCATCCAAATATCACTTTGCCAATTCCACCATAACTGTCTTAGCGAAAGGGTTCTTGAGGGGAAAGCTGTAACTCTGTGAGATGATTTCAAAGAACACAAAGAAGTTTCTCAGAAAGCTTCTTTCTCTTTGTTATCGGAGGATACTTCCTTTGGCCCTATAGTCTTCCAAGGGATCCGTAATATCTCTTCTCAGATTCCACAGAAATACGGCTAGCAAAGAGATCCACGAAATACAAATGTAACTCTGTGAGATGAATTAACAGAACACTAAGCAGTTTCTCAGAAAGCTTCTTTCCAGATTTCATCTGAGGATATTTCCTTTTTCACCATAGCCCTCTATGGACTTCCAAATATCACTTTGCCAATTCCACAAGAACTGTTTTAGCGAAAGGCTTCTTGAGGGGAAAGCTGTAACTCTGTGAGATGATTTCACAGAACACAAAGAAGTTTCTCAGAAAGCTTCTTTCTCTTTGTTATCGGAGGACATTTCCTTTGGCCCTATAGTCTTCCAAGGGATCCGAAATATCTGTTCTCAGATTCCACAGAAATAAGGCTAGCAAAGAGATCCACGAAATACAGATGTAACTCTGTGAGATGAATTAACAGAACACTAAGCAGTTTCTCAGAAAGCTTCTTTCCAGAATTCATCTGAGGATATTTCCTTTTTCACCATAGCCCTCTAAGGGCTTCCAAATATCACTTTGCCAATTCCACAAGAAGTGTCTTAGCGAAAGGCTTATTGAGGGAAAAGCTGTAACTCGGTGAGATGATTTCACAGAACACAAAGAAGTTTCTCAGAAAGCTTCTTTCTCTTTGTTATCGGAGGATATTTCCTTTGGCCCTATAGTCTTCCAAGGGATCCGAACTATCTGTTCTCAGATTCCACAGAAATAATGCTAGCAAAGAGATCCACGAAATACAGATGTAACTCTGTGAGATGAATTAACAGAACACTAAGCAGTTTCTCAGAAAGCTTCTTTCCAGATTTCATCTGAGGATATTTCCTTTTTCACCATAGACCCCTATGGGCTTCCAAATATCACTTTGCCAATTCCTCAAGAACTGTCTTGGCGAAGGGTTCTTGGGGGGAAAGCTGTAACTCTGTGAGATGATTTCACAGAACACAAAGAAGTTTCTCAGAAAGCTTCTTTCTCTTTGTTATCGGAGGATATTTCCTTTGGCCCTATTGTCTTCCAAGGAATCCGAAATATCTGTTCTCAGATTCCACAGAAATAAGGCTAGAAAAGAGATCCACGAAATACACATGTAACTCTGTGAGATGAATTAACAGAACACTAAGCAGTTTCTCAGAAAGCTTCTTTCCAGATTTCATCTGAGGACATTTCCTTCTTCACCATAGCCCTCTATGGGCTTCCAAATATCGCTTTTCCAACTACACAAGAACTGTCTTAGCGAAAGGCTCCTTGAGGGGAAAGCTGTAACTCTGTGAGATGATTTCAAAGAACACAAAGAAGTTTCTCAGAAAGCTTCTTTCTCTTTGTTATCGGAGGATATTTCCTTTGGCCCTATAATCTTCCAAGAGATCCGAAATAACTGTTCTCAGGTTCCACAGAAATAAGGCTAGCAAAGAGATCCACGAAATAGAGATGTAACCCTGTGAGATGAATTATCAGAATACTAAGCAGTTTCTCAGAAAGCTTCTTTCCAGATTTCATCTGAGGATATTTCCTTTTTCACCACAGCCCTCTGTGGACTTCCAAATATCACTTTGCCAATTCCACAAGAACTGTCTTAGCGAAAGACTTCTTGAGGGGAAAGCTGTAACTCTGTCAGACGATTTCACAGAACACAAAGTAGTTTCTCAGAAAGCTTCTTCCGCTTTGTTATCGGAGGATATTTCCTTTGGCCCTATAGTCTTCCAAGGGATCCGAAATATCTGTTCTCAGATTCCACAGAAATAAGGCTAGCAAAGAGATCCAGGAAATACAGATGTAACTCTATGAGATGAATTAATGGAACACTAAGCAGTTTCTCAGAAAGCTTCTTTCCAGAATTCATCTGAGGATATTTCCTTTTTCACCATAGCCCTCTATGGGCATCCAAATATCACTTTGCCAATTCCACAATAACTGTCTTAGCGAAAGTGTTCTTGAGGGGAAAGCTGTAACTCTGTGAGATGATTTCAAAGAACACAAA
Source organism: Macaca fascicularis (assembly GCF_037993035.2). NCBI lineage: Eukaryota > Metazoa > Chordata > Mammalia > Primates > Cercopithecidae > Macaca > Macaca fascicularis. The sequence goes on along the minus strand of NC_088376.1, from coordinate 68,316,977 downwards.
GAAGTTTCTCAGAAAGCTTCTTTCTCTTTGTTATCGGAGGATATTTCCTTTGGCCCTATAGTCTTCCAAGGGATCCGAAATATCTGTTCTCAGATTCCACAGAAATAAGGCTAGCAAAGAGATCCACGAAATACACACGTAACTCTGTGAGATGAACTAACAGAACACTAAGCAGTTTCTCAGAAAGCTTCTTTCCAGATATCTTCTGAGGATATTTCCTTTTTCACCTTAGCCCTCTATGGGCTTCCAAATATCACTTTGCCAATTCCACAAGAACTGTCTTAGCGAAAGGCTTCTTGAGGGGAAAGCTGTAACTCTGTGAGATGATTTCAAAGAACACGAATAAGTTTCTCAGAAAGCTTCTTTGTCTTTGTTATCGGAGGATATTTCCTTTGACCCTATAGTCTTTCAAGGGATCCGAATTATCTGTTCTCAGATTCCACAGAAATAAGGCTAGCAAAGAGATCGACGAAATACAGATGTAACTCTGTGAGATGAATTAACAGAACACTAAGCAGTTTCTCAAAAAGCTTCTTTACAGATTTCATCTGAGGATATTTCCTTTTTCACCTTAGCCGTCTATGGGCTTCCAAATATCACTTTGCCAATTCCAAAAGAACTGTCTTGGCGAAAGGCTTCTGGAGGGGAAAGCTGTAACTCTGTGAGATGATTTCACAGAACACAAAGAAGTTTTTCAGAAAGCTTCTTTCTCTTTGTTATCGGAGGATATTTCCTTTGGCTCTATAGTCTTCCAAGGGATCCGAAATATCTGTTCTCAGATTCCACAGAAATAAGGCTAGCAAAGAGATCCACGAAATAGAGATGTAACTCTGTGAGATGAATTAACAGAACACTAAGCAGTTTCTCAGACAGCTTCTTTCCAGAATTCATCTGAGGATATTTCCTTCTTCACCATAGCCCTCTATGGGCTTCGAAATGTCACTTTGCCAATTCCAGAATAACTGTCTTGGCGAAAGCCTTCTTGAGGGGAAAGCTGTAACTCTGTGAGATGATTTCACAGAACACAAAGAAGTTTATCAGAAAGCTTCTTTCTCTTTGTTATCGGAGGATATTTCCTTTGGCCCTATAGTCTTCCAAGGGATCCGAAATATCTGTTCTCAGATTCCACAGAAATAAGGCTAGCAAAGAGATCCACGAAATACACATGTAACTCTGTGAAATGAATTAACAGAACACTAAGCAGTTTCTCAGAAAGCTTCTTTCCAGATTTCATCTGAGGATATTTCCTTCTTCACCATAGCCCTCTAAGGGCTTCCAAATATCACTTTGCCAATTCCACAAGAAGTGTCTTAGCGAAAGGCTTCTTGAGGGGAAGGCTGTAACTCTGTGAGATGATTTCACAGAACACAAAGAAGTTTCTCAGAAAGTTTCTTTCTCTTTGTTATCGGAGGATATTTCCTTTGGCCCTATAGTCTTCCAAGGAATCCGAAATATCTGTTCTCAGATTCCACCGAAAGAAGGCTAGCAAAGAGATCCACGAAATATAGATGTAACTCTATGAGATGAATTAATAGAACACTAAGCAGTTTCTCAGAAAGCTTCTTTCCAGAATTCATCTGAGGATATTTCCTTTTTCACCATAGCCCTCTATGGGCATCCAAATATCACTTTGCCAATTCCACAAGAACTGTCTTAGCGAAAGGGTTCTTGAGGGGAAAGCTGTAACTCTGTGAGATGATTTCAAAGAACACAAAGAAGTTTCTCAGAAAGCTTCTTTCTCTTTGTTATCGGAGGATATTTCCTTTGGCCCTATAGTCTTCCAAGGGATACGAAATATCTGTTCTCAGATTCCACAGAAATACGGCTAGCAAAGAGATCCACGAAATACAGATGTAACTCTGTGAGATGAATTAACAGAACACTAAGCAGTTTCTCAGAAAGCTTCTTTCCAGATTTCATCTGAGGATATTTCCTTTTTCACCATAGCCCTCTAAGGGCTTCCAAATATCACTTTGCCAATTCCACAAGAACTGTTTTAGCGAAAGGCGTCTTGAGGGGAAAGCTGTAACTCTGTGAGATGATTTCACAGAACACAAAGAAGTTTCTCAGAAAGCTTCTTTCTCTTTGTTATCGGAGGACATTTCCTTTGGCCCTATAGTCTTCCAAGGGATCCGAAATATCTGTTCTCAGATTCCACAGAAATAAGGCTAGCAAAGAGATCTACGAAATACAGATGTAACTCTGTGAGATGAATTAACAGAACACTAAGCAGTTTCTCAGAAAGCTTCTTTCCAGATTTCATCTGAGGATATTTCCTTTTTCACCATAGCCCTCTATGGGCTTCCAAATATCACTTTGCCAATTCCACAAGAAGTGTCTTAGCGAAAGGGTTCTTGAGGGGAAAGCTGTAACTCGGTGAGATGATTTCACAGAACACAAAGAAGTTTCTCAGAAAGCTTCTTTCTCTTTGTTATCGGAGGATATTTCCTTTGGCCCTATAGTCTTCCAAGGGATCCGAAATATCTGTTCTCAGATTCCACAGAAATAATGCTAGCAAAGAGATCCACGAAATACAGATGTAACTCTGTGAGATGAATTATCAGACCACTAAGCAGTTTCTCAGAAAGCTTCTTACCAGATTTCATCTGAGGATATTTCCTTTTTCACCATAGCCCCCTATGGGCTTCCAAATATCACTTTGCCAATTCCACAAGAACTGTCTTGGCGAAAGGGTTCTTGGGAGGAAAGCTGTAACTCTGTGAGATGATTTCACAGAACACAAAGAAGTTTCTCAGAAAGCTTCTTTCTCTTTGTTATCGGAGGATATTTCCTTTGGCCCTATAGTCTTCCAAGGGATCCGAAATATCTGTTCTCAGATTCCACAGAAATAAGGCTAGCAAAGAGATCCACGAAATACAGATGTAACTCTGTGAGATGAATTAACAGAACACTAAGCAGTTTCTCAGAAAGCTTCTTTACAGATTTCATCTGAGGATATTTCCTTTTTCAGCATCGCCCTCTATGGGCTTCGAAATGTCACTTTGCCAATTCCAGAAGAACTGTCTTGGCGAAAGACTTCTTGAGGGGACAGCTGTAACTCTGTGAGATGATTTCACAGAACACAAAGAAGTTTCTCAGAAAGCTTCTTTCTCTTTGTTATCGGAGGATATTTCCTTTGGCCCTATCGTCTTCCAAGGGATCCGAAATATCTGTTCTCAGATTCCACAGAAATAAGGCTAGCAAAGAGATCCACGAAATACAGATGTAACTCTATGAGATGAATTAATAGAACACTAAGCAGTTTCTCAGAAAGCTTCTTTCCAGAATTCATCTGAGGATATTTCCTTTTTCACCATAGCCCTCTATGGGCATCCAAATATCACTTTTCCAATTCCACAATAACTGTCTTAGCGAAAGGGTTCTTGAGGGGAAAGCTGTAACTCTGTGAGATGATTTCATAGAACACAAAGAAGTTTCTCAGAAAGCTTCTTTCTCTTTGTTATCGGAGGATATTTCCTTTGGCCCTATAGTCTTCCAAGGGATCCGAAATATCTGTTCTCAGATTCCACAGAAATAAGGCGAGCAAAGAGATCCACGAAATACACATGTAACTCTGTGAGATGAATTAACAGAACACTAAGCAGTTTCTCAGAAAGCTTCTTTCCAGATATCATCTGAGGATATTTCCTTTTTCACCATAGCCCTCTATGGGCTTCCAAATATCACTTTGCCAATTCCACAAGAACTGTCTTAGCGAAAGTCTTCTTGAGGGGAAAGCTGTAACTCTGTGAGACGATTTCAAAGAACACAAATAAGTTTCTCAGAAAGCTTCTTTCTCTTTGTTATCGGAGGATATTTCCTTTGGCCCTATAGTCTTCCAAGGAATCCGAAATATCTGTTCTGAGATTCCACAGAAATAAGGATAGCAAAGAGATCCACGAAATACAGATATAACCCTGTGAGATGAATTAACAGAACACTAAGCAGTTTCTCAGAAAGCTTCTTTCCAGATTTCATCTGAGGATATTTCCTTTTTCACCATAGCCCTCTATGGGCTTCCAAATATCACTTTGCCAATTCCACAAGAACTGTCTTGGCGAAAGGCTTCTTGAGAGGAAAGCTGTAAGTCTGTGAGATGATTTAACAGATCACAAAGCAGTTTCTCAGAAATCTTCTTTCTCTTTGTTATCGGAGGATATTTCCTTTGGCCCTAGAGTCTTCCAAGGGATCCGAAATATCTGTTCTCAGATTCCTCAGAAATAAGGCTAGCAAAGAGATCCACGAAATACAGATGTAACTCTGTGAGAAGAATTAACAGAACACTAAGCAGTTTCTCAGAAAGCTTCTTTCCAGATTTCATCTGAGGATATTTCCTTTTTCACCTTAGCCGTCTAGGGGCTTCCAAATATCACTTTGCCAATTCCACAAGAACTGTCTTGGCGAAAGGCTTCTGGAGGGGAAAGCTGTAACTCTGTGAGATGATTTCACAGAACACAAAGAAGTTTTTCAGAAAGCTTCTTTCTCTTTGTTATCGGAGGATATTTCCTTTGGCCCTATAGTCTTCAAAGGGATCCGAAATATCTGTTCTCAGATTCCACAGGAATAAGGCTAGCAAAGAGATCGACGAAATACAGATGTAACTCTGTGAGATGAATTAACAGAACACTCAGCAGTTTCTCAAAAAGCTTCTTTACAGATTTCATCTGAGGATATTTCCTTTTTCACCATAGCCCTCTATGGGCTTCCAAATATCACTTTGCCAATTCCACAAGAACCCTTTTAGCGAAAGGCTTCTTGAGGGGAAAGCTGTAACTCTGTGAGATGATTTCACAGAACACAAAGAAGTTTCTCAGAAAGCTTCTTTCTCTTTGTTATCGGAGGATATTTCCTTTGGCCCTATAGTCTTCCAAGGGATCCGAAATATCTGTTCTCAGATTCTACAGAAATAAGGCTAGCAAAGAGATACACGAAATAGATATGTAACCCTGTGAGATGAATTATCAGAATACTAAGCAGTTACTCAGAAAGCTTCTTTCCAGATTTCATCTGAGGATATTTCCTTTTTCACCACAGCCCTCTATGGACTTCCAAATATCACTTTGCCAATTCCACAAGAACTGTCTTAGCGAAAGGCTTCTTGAGGGGAAAGCTGTAACTCTGTCAGATGATTTCACGGAACACAAAGAAGTTTCTCAGAAAGCTTCTTTCTCTTTGTTATCGGAGGATATTTCCTTTCGCCCTATAGTCTTCCAAGGGATCCGAAATATCTGTTCTCAGATTCCTCAGAAATAAGGCTAGCAAAGAGATCCACGAAATACAGATGTAACTCTATGAGATGAATTAATAGAACACTAAGCAGTTTCTCAGAAAGCTTCTTTCCAGAATTCATCTGAGGATATTTCCTTTTTCACCATAGCCATCAATGGGCATCCAAATATCACTTTGCCAATTCCACAATAACTGTCTTAGCGAAAGGGTTCTTGAGGGGAAAGCTGTAACTCTGTGAGATGATTTCAAAGAACACAAAGAAGTTTCTCAGAAAGCTTCTTTCTCTTTGTTATCGGAGGATATTTCCTTTGGCCCTATAGTCTTCCAAGGGATCCGAAATATCTGTTCTCAGATTCCACAGAAATAAGGCTAGCAAAGAGATCCACGAAATACAGATGTAACTCTGTGAGATGAATTAACAGAACACTAAGCAGTTTCTCAGAAAGCTTCTTTCCAGATTTCATCTGAGGATATTTCCTTTTTCACCATAGCCCTCTATGGACTTCCAAATATCACTTTGCCAATTCCACAAGAACTGTTTTAGCGAAAGGCTTCTTGAGGGGAAAGCTGTAACTCTGTGAGATGATTTAACAGAACACAAAGAAGTTTCTCAGAAAGCTTCTTTCTCTTTGTTATCGGAGGACATTTCCTTTGGCCCTATAGTCTTCCAAGGGATCCGAAATATCTGTTCTCAGATTCCACAGAAATAAGGCTAGCAAAGAGATCCACGAAATAGAGATGTAACTCTGTGAGATGAATTAACAGAACACTAAGCAGTTTCTCAGAAAGCTTCTTTCCAGATTTCATCTGAGGATATTTCCTTCTTCACCATAGCCCTCTATGGGCTTCGAAATGTGACTTTGCCAATTCCAGAATAACTGTCTTGGCGAAAGCCTTCTTGAGGGGAAAGCTGTAACTCTGTGAGATGATTTCAAAGAACACAAAGAAGTTTCTCAGAAAGCTTCCTTCTCTTTGTTATCGGAGGATATTTCCTTTGGCCCTATAGTCTTCCAAGGGATCCGAAATATCTGTTCTCAGATTCCACAGAAATAAGGCTAGCAAAGAGATCCACGAAATACAGATGTAACTCTGTGAGATGAATTAACAGAACACTAAGCAGTTTCTCAGAAAGCTTCTTTCCAGATTTCATCTGAGGATATTTCCTTTTTCACCATAGCCCTCTATGGACTTCCAAATATCCCTTTGCCAATTCCACAAGAACTGTTTTAGCGAAAGGCTTCTTGAGGGGAAAGCTGTAACTCTGTGAGATGATTTCACAGAACACAAAGAAGTTTCTCAGAAAGCTTCTTTCTCTTTGTTATCGGAGGTCATTTCCTTTGGCCCTATAGTCTTCCAAGGGATCCGAAATATCTTTTCTCAGATTCCACAGAAATAAGGCTAGCAAAGAGATCTACGAAATACAGATGTAACTCTGTGAGATGAATTAACAGAACACTAAGCAGTTTCTCAGAAAGCTTCTTTCCAGATTTCATCTGAGGATATTTCCTTTTTCACCATAGCCCTCTATGGGTTTCCAAATATCACTTTGCCAATTCCACAAGAAGTGTCTTAGCGAAAGGGTTCTTGAGGGGAAAGCTGTAACTCGGTGAGATGATTTCACAGAACACAAAGAAGTTTCTCAGAAAGCTTCTTTCTCTTTGTTATCGGAGGATATTTCCTTTGGCCCTATAGTCTTCCAAGGGATCCGAAATATCTGTTCTCAGATTCCACAGAAATAATGCTAGCAAAGAGATCCACGAAATACAGATGTAACTCTGTGAGATGAATTATCAGAACACTAAGCAGTTTCTCAGAAAGCTTCTTACCAGATTTCATCTGAGGATATTTCCTTTTTCACCATAGCCCCCTATGGGCTTCCAAATATCACTTTGCCAATTCCACAAGAACTGTCTTGGCGAAAGGGTTCTTGGGAGGAAAGCTGTAACTCTGTGAGATGATTTCACAGAACACAAAGAAGTTTCTCAGAAAGCTTCTTTCTATTTGTTATCGGATGATATTTTCTTTGGCCCTATAGTCTTCCAAGGGATCCGAAATATCTGTTCTCAGATTCCACAGAAATAAGGCTAGCAAAGAGATCCACGAAATACAGATGTAACTCTGTGAGATGAATTAACAGAACACTAAGCAGTTTCTCAGAAAGCTTCTTTACAGATTTCATCTGAGGATATTTCCTTTTTCAGCATCGCCCTCTATGGGCTTCGAAATGTCACTTTGCCAATTCCAGAACTGTCTTGGCGAAAGCCTTCTTAAGGGGAAAGCTGTAATTCTGTGAGATGATTTCACAGAACACAAAGAAGTTTCTCAGAAAGCTTCTTTCTCTTTGTTATCGGAGGATATTTCCTTTGGCCCTATCGTCTTCCAAGGGATCCGAAATATCTGTTCTCAGATTCCACAGAAATAAGGCTAGCAAAGAGATCCACGAAATACAGATGTAACTCTATGAGATGAATTAATAGACCACTAAGCAGTTTCTCAGAAAGCTTCTTTCCAGAATTCATCTGAGGATATTTCCTTTTTCACCATAGCCCTCTATGGGCATCCAAATATCACTTTTCCAATTCCACAATAACTGTCTTAGCGAAAGGGTTCTTGAGGGGAAAGCTGTAACTCTGTGAGATGATTTCATAGAACACAAAGAAGTTTCTCAGAAAGCTTCTTTCTCTTTGTTATCGGAGGATATTTCCTTTGGCCCTATAGCATTCCAAGGGATCCGAAATATGTGTTCTCAGATTCCACAGAAATAAGGCTAGCAAAGAGATCCACGAAATACAGATGTAACTCTGTGAGATGAATTAACAGAACACTAAGCAGTTTCTCAGAAAGCTTCTTTCCAGATTTCATCTGAGGATATTTCCTTTTTCACCATAGCCCTCTATGGGCTTCCAAATATCACTTTGCCAATTCGACAAGAACTGTCTTAGCGAAAGTCTTCTTGAGGGGAAAGCTGTAACTCTGTGAGACGATTTCAAAGAACACAAATAAGTTTCTCAGAAAGCTTCTTTTTCTTTGTTATCAGAGGATATTTCCTTTGGCCCTATAGTCTTCCAAGGAATCCGAAATATCTGTTCTGAGATTCCACAGAAATAAGGATAGCAAAGAGATCCACGAAATACAGATATAACCCTGTGAGATGAATTAACAGAACACTAAGCAGTTTCTCAGAAAGCTTCTTTCCAGATTTCATCTGAGGATATTTCCTTTTTCACCATAGCCCTCTATGGGCTTCCAAATATCACTTTGCCAATTCCACAAGAACTGTCTTAGCGACAGGCTTCTTGAGGGGAAAGCTGTAACTCTGTGAGATGATTTTAAAGAACACAAAGAAGTTTCTCAGAAAGCTTCTTCCTCTTTGTTATCGGAGGATATTTCCTTTGGCCCTATAGTCTTCTAAGGGATCCGAAATATCTGTTCTCAGATTCCACAGAAATAAGGCGAGCAAAGAGATCCACGAAATACAGATGTAACTCTGTGAGATGAATTAACAGAACACTAAGCATTTTCTCAGAAAGCTTCTTTCCAGATTTCATCTAAGGATATTTCCTTTTTCACCATAGCCCTATATGGCCTTAAAAATATCACTTTGCCAATTCGACAAGAACTGTCTTAGCGAAAGGCTTCTTGAGGGGAAAGCTGTAACTCTGTGAGATGATTTCACAGAACACAAAGAAGTTTCTCAGAAAGCTTCTTTCTCTTTGTTATCGGAGGATATTTCCTTTGGCCCTATAGTCTTCAAAGGGATCCGAAATATCTGTTCTCAGATTCCACAGAAATAAGGCAAGCAAAGAGATCCACGAAATACAGATGTAACTCTTTTAGATGATTTGACAGGACACTAAGCAGTTTCTCAGAAAGCTTCTTTCCAGATTTCATCTGAGGATATTTCCTTTTTCACCATAGCCCTCTATGGACTTCCAAATACCACTTTGCCAATTCCACAAGAACTGTTTTAGCGAAAGGCTTCTTGAGGGGATAGCTGTAACTCTGTGAGATGATTTCACAGAACACAAAGAAGTTTCTCAGAAAGCTTCCTTCTCTTTGAAATCGGAGGATATTACCTTTGACCCTATAGTCTTCCAAGGGATCCGAAATATCTGTTCTCAGATTCCACAGAAATAAGGCTAGCAAAGAGATCGACGAAATACAGATGTAACTCTGTGAGATAAATTAACAGAACACTAAGCAGTTTCTCAGAAAGCTTCTTTCCAGATTTCATCTGAGGATATTTCCTTTTTCACCATAGCCCTCTATGGGCTTCCAAATATCACTTTGCCAATTCCACAAGAACCCTTTTAGCGAAAGGCTTCTTGAGGGGAAAGCTGTAACTCTGTGAGATGATTTCACAGAACACAAAGAAGTTTCTCAGAAAGCTTCTTTCTCTTTGTTATCGGAGGATATTTCCTTTGGCCCTATAGTCTTCCAAGGGATCCGAAATATCTGTTCTCAGATTCCACTGAAATAAGGCTAGCAAAGAGATCCACGAAATACAGATGTAACTCTGTGAGATGAATTAACAGAACACTAAGCAGTTTCTCAGAAAGCTTCTTTCCAGATTTCATGTAAGGATATTTCCTTTTTCACCATAGATCTCTATGGGCTTCCAAATATCACTTTGCCAATTCCACAAGAACTGTCTTAGCGACAGGCTTCTTGAGGGGAAAGCTGTAACTCTGTGAGATGATTTTAAAGAACACAAAGAAGTTTCTCAGAAAGCTTCTTCCTCTTTGTTATCGGAGGATATTTCCTTTGGCCCTATAGTCTTCTAAGGGATCCGAAATATCTGTTCTCAGATTCCACAGAAATAAGGCGAGCAAAGAGATCCACGAAATACAGATGTAACTCTCTGAGATGAATTAACAGAACACTAAGCATTTTCTCAGAAAGCTTCTTTCCAGATTTCATCTAAGGATATTTCCTTTTTCACCATAGCCCTATATGGCCTTAAAAATATCACTTTGCCAATTCGACAAGAACTGTCTTAGCGAAAGGCTTCTTGAGGGGAAAGCTGTAACTCTGTGAGATGATTTCACAGAACACAAAGAAGTTTCTCAGAAAGCTACTTTCTCTTTGTTATCGGATGATATTTCCTTTGGCCCTATAGTCTTCAGAGGGATCCGAAATATCTGTTCTCAGATTCCACAGAAATAAGGCAAGCAAAGAGATCCACGAAATACAGATGTAACTCTTTTAGATGATTTGACAGGACACTAAGCAGTTTCTCAGAAAGCTTCTTTCCAGATTTCATCTGAGGATATTTCCTTTTTCACCATAGCCCTCTATGGACTTCCAAATACCACTTTGCCAATTCCACAAGAACTGTTTTAGCGAAAGGCTTCTTGAGGGGAAAGCTGTAACTCTGTGAGATGATTTCACAGAACACAAAGAAGTTTCTCAGAAAGCTTTCTTCTCTTTGAAATCGGAGGATATTTCCTTTGACCCTATAGTCTTCCAAGGGATCCGAAATATCTGTTCTCAGATTCCACAGAAATAAGGCTAAAAAAGAGATCGACGAAATACAGATGTAACTCTGTGAGATAAATTAACAGAACACTAAGCAGTTTCTCAGAAAGCTTCTTTCCAGATTTCATCTGAGGATATTTCCTTTTTCACCATAGCCCTCTATGGGCTTCCAAATATCACTTTGCCAATTCCACAAGAACCCTTTTAGCGAAAGGCTTCTTGAGGGGAAAGCTGTAACTCTGTGAGATGATTTCACAGAACACAAAGAAGTTTCTCAGAAAGCTTCTTTCTCTTTGTTATCGGAGGATATTTCCTTTGGCCCTATAGTCTTCCAAGGGATCCGAAATATCTGTTCTCAGATTCCACAGAAATAAGGCTAGCAAAGAGATCCACGAAATACAGATGTAACTCTGTGAGATGAATTAACAGAACACTAAGCAGTTTCTCAGAAAGCTTCTTTCCAGATTTCATGTAAGGATATTTCCTTTTTCACCATAGATCTCTATGGGCTTCCAAATATCACTTTGCCAATTCCACAAGAACTGTCTTAGCGAAAGGCTTCTTGAGGGGAAAGCTGTAACTCTGTGAGATGATTTCAAAGAACACAAAGAAGTTTCTCAGAAAGCTTCTTTCTCTTTGTTATCGGAGGATATTTCCTTTGGCCCTATAGTCTTCCAAGGGATCCGAAATATCTGTTCTCAGATTCCACAGAAATAAGGCTAGCAAAGAGATCCACGAAATACAGATGTAACTCTCTGAGATGAATTAACGGAACACTAAGCAGTTTCTCAGAAAGCTTCTTTCCAGATTTCATCTGAGGATATTTCCTTTTTCACCATAGCCCTCTATGGACTTTCAAATACCACTTTGCCAATTCCACAAGAACTGTTTTAGCGAAAGGCTTCTTGAGGGGAAAGCTGTAACTCTGTGAGATGATTTCACAGAACACAAAGAAGTTTCTCAAAAAGCTTCTCTCTCTTTGTAATCGGAGGCTATTTCCTTTGGCCCTATAGTCTTCCAAAGGATCCGAAATATCTGTTCTCAGATTCCACAGAAATAAGGCTAGCAAAGAGATCCACGAAATACAGATGTAACTCTGTGAGATGAATTAACAGAACACTAAGCAGTTTCTCAGAAAGCTTCTTTACAGATTTCATCTGAGGATATTTCCTTTTTCACCATAGCCCTCTATGGGCTTCCAAATATCACTTTGCCAATTCCACAAGAACTGTTTTAGCGAAAGGCTTCTTGAGGGGAAAGCTGTAACTCTGTGAGATGATTTCACTGAACACAAAGAAGTTTCTCAGAAAGCTTCTTTCTCTTTGTTATCGGAGGACATTTCCTTTGGCCCTATAGTCTTCCAAGGGATCCGAAATATCTGTTCTCAGATTCCACAGAAATAAGGCTAGCAAAGAGATCCACGAAATAGAGATGTAACTCTGTGAGATGAATTAACAGAACACTAAGCAGTTTCTCAGAAAGCTTCTTTCCAGATTTCATCTGAGGATATTTCCTTCTTCACCATAGCCCACTATGGGCTTCGAAATGTCACTTTGCCAATTCCAGAATAACTGTCTTGGCGAAAGCCTTCTTGAGGGGAAAGCTGTAACTCTGTGAGATGATTTCACAGAACACAAAGAAGTTTCTCAGAAAGCTTCTTTCTCTTTGTTATCGGAGGATATTTCCTTTGGCCCTATAGTCTTCCAAGGGATCCGAAATATCTGTTCTCAGATTCCACAGAAATAAGGCTAGCAAAGAGATCCACGAAATACACATGTAACTCTGTGAAATGAATTAACAGAACACTAAGCAGTTTCTCAGAAAGCTTCTTTCCAGATTTCATCTGAGGATATTTCCTTCTTCACCGTAGCCCTCTAAGGGCTTCCAAATATCACTTTGCCAATTCCACAAGAAGTGTCTTAGCGAAAGGATTCTTGAGGGGAAAGCTGTAACTCTGTGAGATGATTTCACAGAACACAAAGAAGTTTCTCAGAAAGCTTCTTTCTCTTTGTTATCGGAGGATATTTCCTTTGGCCCTATAGTCTTCCAAGGGATCCGAAATATCTGATCTCAGATTCCACAGAAATAAGGCTAGAAAAGAGATCCACGAAATACAGATGTAACTCTATGAGATGAATTAATAGAACACTAAGCAGTTTCTCAGAAAGCTTCTTTCCAGAATTCATCTGAGGATATTTCCTTTTTCACCATAGCCCTCTATGGGCATCCAAATATCACTTTGCCAATTCCACCATAACTGTCTTAGCGAAAGGGTTCTTGAGGGGAAAGCTGTAACTCTGTGAGATGATTTCAAAGAACACAAAGAAGTTTCTCAGAAAGCTTCTTTCTCTTTGTTATCGCAGGATATTTCCTTTGGCCCTATAGTCTTCCAAGGGATCCGAAATATCTGTTCTCAGATTCCACAGAAATACGGCTAGCAAAGAGATCCACGAAATACATATGTAACTCTGTGAGATGAATTAACAGAACACTAAGCAGTTTCTCAGAAAGCTTCTTTCCAGATTTCATCTGAGGATATTTCCTTTTTCACCATAGCCCTCTATGGGCTTCCAAATATCACTTTGCCAATTCCACAAGAAGCGTCTTAGCGAAAGGCTTCTTGTGGGAAAAGCTGTAACTCGGTGAGATGATTTCACAGAACACAAAGAAGTTTCTCAGAAAGCTTCTTTCTCTTTGTTATCGGAGGATATTTCCTTTGGCCCTATAGTCTTCCAAGGGATCCGAAATATCTGTTCTCAGATTCCACAGAAATAATGCTAGCAAAGAGATCCACGAAATACAGATGTAACTCTGTGAGATGAATTAACAGAACACTAAGCAGTTTCTCAGAAAGCTTCTTACCAGATTTCATCTGAGGATATTTCCTTTTTCACCATAGCCCCCTATGGGCTTCCAAATATCACTTTGCCAATTCCACAAGAACTGTCTTGGCTAAAGGGTTCTTGGGAGGAAAGCTGTAACTCTGTGAGATGATTTCACAGAACACAAAGAAGTTTTTCAGAAAGCTTCTTTCTCTTTGTTATCGGAGGATATTTCCTTTGGCCCTATAGTCTTCCAAGGGATCCGAAATATCTGTTCTCAGATTCCACAGAAATAAGGCTAGCAAAGAGATCCACGAAATACAGATGTAACTCTGTGAGATGAATTAACAGAACACTAAGCAGTTTCTCAGAAAGCTTCTTTACAGATTTCATCTGAGGATATTTCCTTTTTCAGCATCGCCCTCTATGGGCTTCGAAATGTCACTTGGCCAATTCCAGAAGAACTGTCTTGGCGAAAGCCTTCTTGAGGGGAAAGCTGTAACTCTGTGAGATGATTTCACAGAACACAAAGAAGTTTCTCAGAAAGCTTCTTTCTCTTTGTTATCGGAGGATATTTCCTTTGGCCCTATAGTCTTCCAAGGGATCCGAAATATCTGTTCTCAGATTCCACAGAAATAAGGCTAGCAAAGAGATCCACGAAATACAGATGTAACTCTATGAGATGAATTAATAGAACACTAAGCAGTTTCTCAGAAAGCTTCTTTCCAGAATTCATCTGAGGATATTTCCTTTTTCACCATAGCCCTCTATGGGCATCCATATATCACTTTGCCAATTCCACAATAACTGTCTTAGCGAAAGGGTTCTTGAGGGGAAAGCTGTAACTCTGTGAGATGATTTCATAGAACACAAAGAAGTTTCTCAGAAAGCTTCTTTCTTTTTGCTGTCGGAGGATATTTCCTTTGGCCCTATAGTCTTCCAAGGGATCCGAAATATCTGTTCTCAGATTCCACAGAAATAAGGCTAGCAAAGAGATCCACAAAATACAGATGTAACTCTGTGAGATGAATTAACAGAACACTAAGCAGTTTCTCAGAAAGCTTCTTTCCAGATTTCATCTGAGGATATTTCCTTTTTCACCATTGCCCTCTATGGGCTTCCAAATATCACTTTGCCAATTCCACAAGAACTGTCTTAGCGACAGGCTTCTTGAGGGGAAAGCTGTAACTCTGTGAGATGATTTTAAAGAACACAAAGAAGTTTCTCAGAAAGCTTCTTCCTCTTTGTTATCGGAGGATATTTCCATTGGCCCTATAGTCTTCTAAGGGATCCGAAATATCTGTTCTCAGATTCCACAGAAATAAGGCTAGCAAAGAGATCCACGAAATACAGATGTAACTCTCTGAGATGAATTAACAGAACACTAAGCATTTTCTCAGAAAGCTTCTTTCCAGATTTCATCTAAGGATATTTCCTTTTTCACCATAGCCCTCTATGGCCTTAAAAATATCACTTTGCCAATTCGACAAGAACTGTCTTAGCGAAAGGCTTCTTGAGGGGAAAGCTGTAACTCTGTGAGATGATTTCACAGAACACAAAGAAGTTTCTCAGAAAGCTTCTTTCTCTTTGTTATCGGAGGATATTTCCTTTGGCCCTATAGTCTTCAAAGGGATCCGAAATATCTGTTCTCAGATTCCACAGAAATAAGGCTAGCAAAGAGATCCACGAAATACAGATGTAACTGTTTTAGATGATTTGACAGAACACTAAGCAGTTTCTCAGAAAGCTTCTTTCCAGATTTCATCTGAGGATATTTCCTTTTTCACCATAGCCCTCTATGGACTTCCAAATACCACTTTGCCAATTCCACAAGAACTGTTTTAGCGAAAGGCTTCTTGAGGGGAAAGCTGTAACTCTGTGAGATGATTTCACAGAACACAAAGAAGTTTCTCAGAAAGCTTCCTTCTCTTTGAAATCGGAGGATATTTCCTTTGACCCTATAGACTTCCAAGGGATCTGAAATATCTGTTCTCAGATTCCACAGAAATAAGGCTAGCAAAGAGATCGACGAAATACAGATGTAACTCTGTGAGATAAATTAACAGAACACTAAGCAGTTTCTCAGAAAGCTTCTTTCCAGATTTCATCTGAGGATATTTCCTTTTTCACCATAGCCCTCTAAGGGCTTCCAAATATCACTTTGCCAATTCCACAAGAACCCTTTTAGCGAAAGGCTTCTTGAGGGGAAAGCTGTAACTCTGTGAGATGATTTCACAGAACACAAAGAAGTTTCTCAGAAAGCTTCTTTCACTTTGTTATCGGAGGATATTTCCTTTGGCCCTATAGTCTTCCAAGGGATCCGAAATATCTGTTCTCAGATTCCACAGAAATAAGGCTAGCAAAGAGATCCATGAAATACAGATGTAACTCTTTTAGATGATTTGACAGAACACTAAGCAGTTTCTCAGAAAGCTTCTTTCCAGATTTCATCTGAGGATATTTCCTTTTTCACCATAGCCCTCTATGGACTTCCAAATACCACTTTCCGAATTCCACAAGAACTGTTTTAGCGAAAGGCTTCTTGAGGGGAAAGCTGTAACTCTGTGAGATGATTTCACAGAACACAAAGAAGTTTCTCAGAAAGCTTCTTTTTCTTTGTAATCGGAGGATATTTCCTTTGACCCTATAGTCTTCCAAAGGATCCGAAATATCTGTTGTCAGATTCCACAGAAATAAGGCTAGCAAAGAGATCGACGAAATACAGATGTAACTCTGTGAGATGAATTAACAGAACACTAAGCAGTTTCTCAGAAAGCTTCTTTCCAGATTTCATCTTAGGATATTTCCTTTTTCACCATAGCCCTCTATGGGCTTCCAAATATCACTTTGCCAATTCCACAAGAACCCTTTCAGCTAAAGGCTTCTTGAAGGGAAAGCTGTAACTCTGTGAGATGATTTCACAGAACACAAAGAAGTTTCTCAGAAAGCTTCTTTCTCTTTGTTATCGGAGGATATTTCCTTTGGCCCTATAGTCTTCCAAGGGATCCGAAATATCTGTTCTCAGATTCCACAGAAATAAGGCTAGCAAAGAGATCCACGAAATACAGATGTAACTCTGTGAGATGAATTAACAGAACACTAAGCAGTTTCTCAGAAAGCTTCTTTCCAGATTTCATCTAAGGATATTTCCTTTTTCACCATAGCCCTCTATGGGCTTCCAAATATCACTTTGCCAATTCCACAAGAACTGTCTTAGCGAAAGGCTTCTTGAGGGGAAAGCTGTAACTCTGTGAGATGATTTCACAGAACACAAAGAAGTTTCTCAAAAGCTTCTTTCTCTTTGTAATCGGAGGATATTTCCTTTGGCCCTATAGTCTTCCAAAGGATGCGAAATATCTGTTCTCAGATTCCACAGAAATAAGGCTAGCAAAGAGATCCACGAAATACACATGTAACTCTGTGAGATGAATTAACAGAACACTAAGCAGTTTCTCAGAAAGCTTCTTTCCAGATATCATCTGAGGATATTTCCTTTTTCACCATCGCCCTCTATGGGCTTCCAAATATCACTTTGCCAATTCCACAAAACTGTCTTAGCGAAAGGCTTCTTGAAGAGAAAGCTGTAACACTGTGAGATGATTTCATAGAACACGAAGAAGTTTCTCAGAAAGCTTCTTTCTCTTTGTTATCGGAAGATATTTCCTTTGACCCTATAGTCTTCCAAGGGATCAGAAATATCTGTTCTCAGATTCCACAGAAATAAGGCTAGCAAAGAGATCGACGAAATACAGATGTAACTCTGTGAGATGAATTAACAGAACACTAAGTAGTTTCTCAAAAAGCTTCTTTACAGATTTCATCTGAGGATATTTCCTTTTTCACCATAGCCCTATATGGGCTTCCAAATATCACTTTGCCAATTCCACAAGAACCCTTTTAGCGAAAGGCTTCTTGAGGGGAAAGCTGTAACTCTGTGAGATGATTTCACAGAACACAAAGAAGTTTCTCAGAAAGCTTCTTTCTCTTTGTTATCGGAGGATATTTCCTTTGGCCCTATAGTCATCCAAAGGATCCGAAATATCTGTTCTCAGATTCCACAGAAATAAGGCTAGCAAAGAGATCCACGAAATACAGATGTAACTCTGTGAGATGAATTAACAGAACACTAAGCAGTTTCTCAGAAAGCTTCTTTCCAGATTTCATCTTTGGATAATTCCTTTTTCACCATAGCCCTCTATGGGCTTCCAAATATCACTTTGCCAATTCCACAAGAACCCTTTTAGCGAAAGGCTTCTTCAGGGGAAAGCTGTAATTCTGTGAGATGATTTCACAGAACACAAAGAAGTTTCTCAGAAAGCTTCTTTCTCTTTGTTATCGGAGGATATTTCCTTTGGCCCTGTAGTCTTCCAAGGGATCCGAAATATCTGTTCTCAGATTCCACAGAAATAAGGCTAGCAAAGAGATCCACGAAATACAGATGTAACTCTGTGAGATGAATTAACAGAACAGTAAGCAGTCTCTCAGAAAGCTTCTTTCCAGATTTCATCTAAGGATATTTCCTTTTTCACCTTAGCCCTCTATGGGCTTCCAAATATCACTTTGCCAATTCCA
The DNA here is from genome assembly GCF_037993035.2 of Macaca fascicularis. Taxonomy (NCBI): domain Eukaryota; kingdom Metazoa; phylum Chordata; class Mammalia; order Primates; family Cercopithecidae; genus Macaca; species Macaca fascicularis. The sequence goes on along the minus strand of NC_088376.1, from coordinate 68,298,876 downwards.
GAAGAACTGTCTTAGCGAAAGTCTTCCTGAAGGGAAAGCTGTAACTCTGTGAGATGATTTCAAAGAACACGAATAAGTTTCTCAGAAAGCTTCTTTCTCTTTGTTATCGGAGGATATTTCCTTTGGTCCTATAGTCTTCCAAGGGATCCGAAATATCTGTTCTCAGATTCCACGGAAATAAGGCTAGCAAAGAGATCGACGAAATACAGATGTAACTCTGTGAGATGAATTAACAGAACACTAAGTAGTTTCTCAAAAAGCTTCTTTACAGATTTCATCTGAGGATATTTCCTTTTTCACCATAGCCCTCTATGGGCTTCCAAATATCACTTTGCCAATTCCACAAGAACCCTTTTAGCGAAAGGCTTCTTGAGGGGAAAGCTGTAACTCTGTGAGATGATTTCACAGAACACACAGAAGTTTCTCAGAAAGCTTCTTTCTCTTTGTTATCGGAGGATATTTCCTTTGGCCCTATAGTCTTCCAAGGGATCCGAAATATCTGTTCTCAGATTCCACAGAAATAAGGCTAGCAAAGAGATCCACGAAATACATATGTAACACTTTTAGATGATTTGACAGAACACTAAGCAGTTTCTCAGAAAGCATCTTTCCAGATTTCATCTGAGGATATTTCCTTTTTCACCATAGCCCTCTATGGACTTCCAAATACCACTTTGCAAATTCCACAAGAACTGTTTTAGCGAAAGGCTTCCTAAGGGGAAAGCGGTAACTCTGTGAGATGATTTCACAGAACACAAAGAAGTTTCTCAGAAAGCTTCTTTCTCTTTGTAATCGGAGGATATTTCCTTTGGCCCTATAGTCATCCAAAGGATCCGAAATATCTGTTCTCAGATTCCACAGAAATAAGGCTAGCAAAGAGATCCACGAAATAGAGATGTAACTCTGTGAGATGAATTAACAGAACAGTAAGCAGTTTCTCAGAAAGCTTCTTTCCAGATTTCATCTGAGGATATTTCCTTTTTCAACATAGCCCTCTATGGGCTTCCAAATATCACTTTGCCAATTCCAGAAGAACTGTCTTAGCGAAAGGCTTCCTGAGGGGAAAGCTGTAACTCTGTGAGATGATTTCAAAGAACACGAATAAGTTTCTCAGAGAGCTTCTTTCTCTTTGTTATCGGAGGATATTTCCTTTGGCCCTATACTCTTCCAAGGGATCCGAAATATCTGTTCTCAGATTCCACAGAAATAAGGCTAGCAAAGAGATCCACGAAATACAGATGTAACTCTGTGAGATGAATTGACAGAACACTAAGCAGTTTCTCAGAAAACTTCTTTCCAGATTTCATCTGAGGATATTTCCTTTTTCACCATAGCCCTCTATGGACTTCCAAATATCACTTTGCCAATTCCACAAGAACTGTTTTAGCGAAAGGCTTCTTGAGGGGAAAGCTGTAACTCTGTGATATGATTTCACAGAACACAGAGAATATTCTCAGAAAGCTTCTTTCTCTTTGTTTTCGGAGGATATTTCCTTTGGCCCTATAGTCTTCCAAGGGATCCGAAATATCTCTTCTCAGATTCCACAGAAATAAGGCTAGCAAAGAGATCGAGGAAATACAGATGTAACTCTGTGAGATGAATTAACAGAACACTAAGCAGTTTCTCAGAAAGCATCTTTCCAGATTTCATGTCAGGATATTTCCTTTTTCACCATAGCCCTCTATGGGCTTCCAAATATCACTTTGCCAATTCCACAAGAACTGTCTTGGCGAAAGGCTTCTTGAGGGGAAAGCTGTAACTCTGTGAGATGATTTCACACAACACAAGGAAGTTTCTCAGAAAGCTTCTTTCTCTTTGTTATCGGAGGATATTTCCTTTGGCCAAATATTCTTCCAAGGGATCCGAAATATCTGTTCTCAGATTCAACAAATAAGGCTAGCAAAGAAATCCACGAAATACAGATGTAACTCTGTGAGATGAATTAACAGAACACTAAGCAGTTTCTCAGAAGGCTGCTTTCCTGATTTCATCTGAGGATATTTCCTTTTTCACCATAGCCCTCTATGGGCTTCCAAATATCACTTTGCCTATTCCACAAGAACTGTCTTAGCGAAAGGCTTCTTGAGGGGAAAGCTGTAACTCTGTGAGATGATTTCACAGAACACAAAGAAGTTTCTCATAAAGCTTCTTTCTCTTTGTTATCGGAGGATATTTCCTTTGGCCCTATAGTTTTCCAAGGGATCCGAAATATCTGTTCTCAGATTCCAGAGAAATAAGGCTAGCAAAGAGATCCACGAAATACAGATGTAACTCTGTGAGATGAATTAACAGAACACTAAGCAGTTTCTCAGAAAGCTTCTTTCCAGATTTCATCTGAGGATATTTCCTTTTTCACCATAGCCCTCTATGGGCTTCCAAATATCACTTTGCCAATTCCACAAGAACTGTCTTAGCGAAAGTCTTCTTGAGAGGAAAGCTGTAACTCTGTGAGACGATTTCAAAGAACACAAATAAGTTTCTCAGAAAGCTTCTTTCTCTTTGTTATCGGAGGATATTTCCTTTGGCCCTATAGTCTTCCAAGGAATCCGAAATATCTGCTCTGAGATTCCACAGAAGTAAGGATAGCAAAGAGATCCACGAAATACAGATATAACCCTGTGAGAGGAATTAACAGAACACTAAGCAGTTTCTCAGAAAACTTCTTTCCAGATTTCATCGGAGGATATTTCCTTTTTCACCATAGCCCTCTATGGGCTTCCAAATATCACTTTGCCAATTCCACAAGAAGTGTCTTGGCGAAAGGGTTCTTGAGAAGAAAGCTGTAACTCTGTGTGATGATTTCACAGAAAACAAGGAAGTTTCTCAGAAAGCTTCTTTCTCTTTGTTATCGGAGGATATTTCCTTTGGCCCTATATTCTTCCAAGGGATCCGAAATATCTGTTTTCAGATTACACAGAAATAAGGCGAGCAAAGAGATCCACGAAATACACATGTAACTCTGTGAGATGAATTAACAGAACACTAAGCAGTATCTCAGAAAGCTTCTTTCCAGATTTCATCTGAGGATATTTCCTTTTTCACCATAGCCCCCTATGGGCTTCCAAATATCACTTTGCCAATTCCACAAGAACTGTCTTAGCGAAAGGCTTCTTGAGGGGAAAGCTGTAACTCTGTGAGATGAATTCACAGAACACAAAGCAGTTTCTCAGAAAGCGTCTTTCTCTTTGTAATCGGAGGATATTTCCTTTGGCCCTATAGTCATCCAATGCATCCGAAATATCTGTTCTCAGATTCCACAGAAATAAGGCTAGCAAAGAGATCCACGAAATACAGATGTAACTCTGTGAGATGAATTAACAGAACACTAAGCAGTTTCTCAGAAAGCTTCTTTCCAGATTTCATCTGAGGATATTTCCTTTTTCACCATAGCCGTCTATGGGCTTCCAAATATCACTTTGCCAATTCCACAAGAACCCTTTTAGCGAAAGGCTTCTTGAGGGGAAAGCTGTAATTCTGTGAGATGATTTCACAGAACACAAAGAAGTTTCTCAGAAAGCTTCTTTCTCTTTGTTATCGGAGGATATTTCCTTTGGCCCTATAGTCTTCCAAGGGATCCGAAATATCTGTTCTCAGATTCCACAGAAATAAGGCTAGCAAAGAGATCCACGAAATAGAGATGTAACTCTGTGAGATGAATTAACAGAACAGTAAGCAGTTTCTCAGAAAGCTTCCTTCCAGATTTCATGTAAGGATATTTCCTTTTTCACCTTAGCCCTCTATGGGCTTCCAAATATCACTTTGCCAATTCCAGAAGAACTGTCTTAGCGAAAGGCTTCCTGAGGGGAAAGCTGTAACTCGGTGAGATGATTTCAAAGAACACGAATAAGTTTCTCAGAAAGCTTCTTTCTCTTTGTTATCGGAGGATATTTCCTTTGGCCCTATCGTCTTCCAAGGGATCCGATATATCTGTTCTCAGATTCCACAGAAATAAGGCTAGCAAAGAGATCCACGAAATACACATGTAACTCTGTGAGATGAATTGACAGAACACTAAGCAGTTTCTCAGAAAGCTTCTTTCCAGATTTCATCTGAGGATATTTCCTTTTTCACCATAGCCCTCTATGGACTTCCAAATATCACTTTGCCAATTCCACAAGAACTGTTCAAGCGAAAGGCTTCTTGAGGGGAAAGCTGTAACTCTGTGATATGATTTCACAGAACACAGAGAATATTCTCAGAAAGCTTCTTTCTCTTTGTTATCGGAGGATATTTCCTTTGGCCCTATAGTCTTCCAAGGGATCCGAAATATCTCTTCTCAGATTCCACAGAAATAAGGCTAGCAAAGAGATCGAGGAAATACAGATGTAACTCTGTGAGATGAATTAACAGAACACTAAGCAGTTTCTCAGAAAGCATCTTTCCAGATTTCATCTGAGGATATTTCCTTTTTCACCATAGCCGTCTATGGGCTTCCAAATATCACTTTGCCAATTCCACAAGAACTGTCTTGGCGAAAGGCTTCTTGAGGGGAAAGCTGTAACTCTGTGAGATGATTTCACAGAACACAAGGAAGTTTCTCAGAAAGCTTCTTTCTCTTTGTTATCGGAGGATATTTCCTTTGGCCAAATATTCTTCCAAGGGATCCGAAATATCTGTTCTCAGATTCCACAAATAAGGCTAGCAAAGAGATCCACGAAATACAGATGTAACTCTTTGAGATGAATTAACAGAACACTAAGCAGTTTCTCAGAAGGCTGCTTTCCAGATTTCATCTGAGGATATTTCCTTTTTCACCATAGCCCTCTATGGGCTTCCAAATATCACTTTGCCTATTCCACAAGAAGTGTCTTAGCGAAAGGCTTCTTGAGGGGAAAGCTGTAACTCTGTGAGATGATTTCACAGAACACAAAGAAGTTTCTCATAAAGCTTCTTTCTCTTTGTTATCGGAGGATATTTCCTTTGGCCCTATAGTCATCCAAAGGATCCGAAATATCTGTTCTCAGATTCCACAGAAATAAGGCTAGCAAAGAGATCCACGAAATACAGATGTAACTCTGTGAGATGAATTAACAGAACACTAAGCAGTTTCTCAGAAAGCTTCTTTCCAGATTTCATCTTTGGATAATTCCTTTTTCACCATAGCCCTCTATGGGCTTCCAAATATCACTTTGCCAATTCCACAAGAACCCTTTTAGCGAAAGGCTTCTTGAGGGGAAAGCTGTAATTCTGTGAGATGATTTCACAGAACACAAAGAAGTTTCTCAGAAAGCTTCTTTCTCTTTGTTATCGGAGGATATTTCCTTTGGCCCTGTAGTCTTCCAAGGGATCCGAAATATCTGTTCTCAGATTCCACAGAAATAAGACTAGCAAAGAGATCCACGAAATACAGATGTAACTCTGTGAGATGAATTAACAGAACAGTAAGCAGTCTCTCAGAAAGCTTCTTTCCAGATTTCATCTAAGGATATTTCCTTTTTCACCTTAGCCCTCTATGGGCTTCCAAATATCACTTTGCCAATTCCAGAAGAACTGTCTTAGCGAAAGTCTTCCTGAAGGGAAAGCTGTAACTCTGTGAGATGATTTCAAAGAACACGAATAAGTTTCTCAGAAAGCTTCTTTCTCTTTGTTATCGGAGGATATTTCCTTTGGTCCTATAGTCTTCCAAGGGATCCGAAATATCTGTTCTCAGATTCCACGGAAATAAGGCTAGCAAAGAGATCGACGAAATACAGATGTAACTCTGTGAGATGAATTAACAGAACACTAAGTAGTTTCTCAAAAAGCTTCTTTTCAGATTTCATCTGAGGATATTTCCTTTTTCACCATAGCCCTCTATGGGCTTCCAAATATCACTTTGCCAATTCCACAAGAACCCTTTTAGCGAAAGGCTTCTTGAGGGGAAAGCTGTAACTCTGTGAGATGATTTCACAGAACACACAGAAGTTTCTCAGAAAGCTTCTTTCTCTTTGTTATCGGAGGATATTTCCATTGGCCCTATAGTCTTCCAAGGGATCCGAAATATCTGTTCTCAGATTCCACAGAAATAAGGCTAGCAAAGAGATCCACGAAATACATATGTAACACTTTTAGATGATTTGACAGAACACTAAGCAGTTTCTCAGAAAGCATCTTTCCAGATTTCATCTGAGGATATTTCCTTTTTCACCATAGCCCTCTATGGACTTCCAAATACCACTTTGCCAATTCCACAAGAACTGTTTTAGCGAAAGGCTTCCTAAGGGGAAAGCGGTAACTCTGTGAGATGATTTCACAGAACACAAAGAAGTTTCTCAGAAAGCTTCTTTCTCTTTGTAATCGGAGGATATTTCCTTTGGCCCTATAGTCATCCAAAGGATCCGAAATATCTGTTCTCAGATTCCACAGAAATAAGGCAAGCAAAGAGATCCACGAAATACAGATGTAACTCTTTTAGATGATTTGACAGGACACTAAGCAGTTTCTCAGAAAGCTTCTTTCCAGATTTCATCTGAGGATATTTCCTTTTTCACCATAGCCCTCTATGGACTTCCAAATACCACTTTGCCAATTCCACAAGAACTGTTTTAGCGAAAGGCTTCTTGAGGGGAAAGCTGTAACTCTGTGAGATGATTTCACAGAACACAAAGAAGTTTCTCAGAAAGCTTTCTTCTCTTTGAAATCGGAGGATATTTCCTTTGACCCTATAGTCTTCCAAGGGATCCGAAATATCTGTTCTCAGATTCCACAGAAATAAGGCTAAAAAAGAGATCGACGAAATACAGATGTAACTCTGTGAGATAAATTAACAGAACACTAAGCAGTTTCTCAGAAAGCTTCTTTCCAGATTTCATCTGAGGATATTTCCTTTTTCACCATAGCCCTCTATGGGCTTCCAAATATCACTTTGCCAATTCCACAAGAACCCTTTTAGCGAAAGGCTTCTTGAGGGGAAAGCTGTAACTCTGTGAGATGATTTCACAGAACACAAAGAAGTTTCTCAGAAAGCTTCTTTCTCTTTGTTATCGGAGGATATTTCCTTTGGCCCTATAGTCTTCCAAGGGATCCGAAATATCTGTTCTCAGATTCCACAGAAATAAGGCTAGCAAAGAGATCCACGAAATACAGATGTAACTCTGTGAGATGAATTAACAGAACACTAAGCAGTTTCTCAGAAAGCTTCTTTCCAGATTTCATGTAAGGATATTTCCTTTTTCACCATAGATCTCTATGGGCTTCCAAATATCACTTTGCCAATTCCACAAGAACTGTCTTAGCGAAAGGCTTCTTGAGGGGAAAGCTGTAACTCTGTGAGATGATTTCAAAGAACACAAAGAAGTTTCTCAGAAAGCTTCTTTCTCTTTGTTATCGGAGGATATTTCCTTTGGCCCTATAGTCTTCCAAGGGATCCGAAATATCTGTTCTCAGATTCCACAGAAATAAGGCTAGCAAAGAGATCCACGAAATACAGATGTAACTCTCTGAGATGAATTAACGGAACACTAAGCAGTTTCTCAGAAAGCTTCTTTCCAGATTTCATCTGAGGATATTTCCTTTTTCACCATAGCCCTCTATGGACTTTCAAATACCACTTTGCCAATTCCACAAGAACTGTTTTAGCGAAAGGCTTCTTGAGGGGAAAGCTGTAACTCTGTGAGATGATTTCACAGAACACAAAGAAGTTTCTCAAAAAGCTTCTCTCTCTTTGTAATCGGAGGCTATTTCCTTTGGCCCTATAGTCTTCCAAAGGATCCGAAATATCTGTTCTCAGATTCCACAGAAATAAGGCTAGCAAAGAGATCCACGAAATACAGATGTAACTCTGTGAGATGAATTAACAGAACACTAAGCAGTTTCTCAGAAAGCTTCTTTACAGATTTCATCTGAGGATATTTCCTTTTTCACCATAGCCCTCTATGGGCTTCCAAATATCACTTTGCCAATTCCACAAGAACTGTTTTAGCGAAAGGCTTCTTGAGGTGAAAGCTGTAACTCTGTGAGATGATTTCACTGAACACAAAGAAGTTTCTCAGAAAGCTTCTTTCTCTTTGTTATCGGAGGACATTTCCTTTGGCCCTATAGTCTTCCAAGGGATCCGAAATATCTGTTCTCAGATTCCACAGAAATAAGGCTAGCAAAGAGATCCACGAAATAGAGATGTAACTCTGTGAGATGAATTAACAGAACACTAAGCAGTTTCTCAGAAAGCTTCTTTCCAGATTTCATCTGAGGATATTTCCTTCTTCACCATAGCCCACTATGGGCTTCGAAATGTCACTTTGCCAATTCCAGAATAACTGTCTTGGCGAAAGCCTTCTTGAGGGGAAAGCTGTAACTCTGTGAGATGATTTCACAGAACACAAAGAAGTTTCTCAGAAAGCTTCTTTCTCTTTGTTATCGGAGGATATTTCCTTTGGCCCTATAGTCTTCCAAGGGATCCGAAATATCTGTTCTCAGATTCCACAGAAATAAGGCTAGCAAAGAGATCCACGAAATACACATGTAACTCTGTGAAATGAATTAACAGAACACTAAGCAGTTTCTCAGAAAGCTTCTTTCCAGATTTCATCTGAGGATATTTCCTTCTTCACCGTAGCCCTCTAAGGGCTTCCAAATATCACTTTGCCAATTCCACAAGAAGTGTCTTAGCGAAAGGATTCTTGAGGGGAAAGCTGTAACTCTGTGAGATGATTTCACAGAACACAAAGAAGTTTCTCAGAAAGCTTCTTTCTCTTTGTTATCGGAGGATATTTCCTTTGGCCCTATAGTCTTCCAAGGGATCCGAAATATCTGATCTCAGATTCCACAGAAATAAGGCTAGAAAAGAGATCCACGAAATACAGATGTAACTCTATGAGATGAATTAATAGAACACTAAGCAGTTTCTCAGAAAGCTTCTTTCCAGAATTCATCTGAGGATATTTCCTTTTTCACCATAGCCCTCTATGGGCATCCAAATATCACTTTGCCAATTCCACCATAACTGTCTTAGCGAAAGGGTTCTTGAGGGGAAAGCTGTAACTCTGTGAGATGATTTCAAAGAACACAAAGAAGTTTCTCAGAAAGCTTCTTTCTCTTTGTTATCGCAGGATATTTCCTTTGGCCCTATAGTCTTCCAAGGGATCCGAAATATCTGTTCTCAGATTCCACAGAAATACGGCTAGCAAAGAGATCCACGAAATACATATGTAACTCTGTGAGATGAATTAACAGAACACTAAGCAGTTTCTCAGAAAGCTTCTTTCCAGATTTCATCTGAGGATATTTCCTTTTTCACCATAGCCCTCTATGGGCTTCCAAATATCACTTTGCCAATTCCACAAGAAGCGTCTTAGCGAAAGGCTTCTTGTGGGAAAAGCTGTAACTCGGTGAGATGATTTCACAGAACACAAAGAAGTTTCTCAGAAAGCTTCTTTCTCTTTGTTATCGGAGGATATTTCCTTTGGCCCTATAGTCTTCCAAGGGATCCGAAATATCTGTTCTCAGATTCCACAGAAATAATGCTAGCAAAGAGATCCACGAAATACAGATGTAACTCTGTGAGATGAATTAACAGAACACTAAGCAGTTTCTCAGAAAGCTTCTTACCAGATTTCATCTGAGGATATTTCCTTTTTCACCATAGCCCCCTATGGGCTTCCAAATATCACTTTGCCAATTCCACAAGAACTGTCTTGGCTAAAGGGTTCTTGGGAGGAAAGCTGTAACTCTGTGAGATGATTTCACAGAACACAAAGAAGTTTTTCAGAAAGCTTCTTTCTCTTTGTTATCGGAGGATATTTCCTTTGGCCCTATAGTCTTCCAAGGGATCCGAAATATCTGTTCTCAGATTCCACAGAAATAAGGCTAGCAAAGAGATCCACGAAATACAGATGTAACTCTGTGAGATGAATTAACAGAACACTAAGCAGTTTCTCAGAAAGCTTCTTTACAGATTTCATCTGAGGATATTTCCTTTTTCAGCATCGCCCTCTATGGGCTTCGAAATGTCACTTGGCCAATTCCAGAAGAACTGTCTTGGCGAAAGCCTTCTTGAGGGGAAAGCTGTAACTCTGTGAGATGATTTCACAGAACACAAAGAAGTTTCTCAGAAAGCTTCTTTCTCTTTGTTATCGGAGGATATTTCCTTTGGCCCTATAGTCTTCCAAGGGATCCGAAATATCTGTTCTCAGATTCCACAGAAATAAGGCTAGCAAAGAGATCCACGAAATACAGATGTAACTCTATGAGATGAATTAATAGAACACTAAGCAGTTTCTCAGAAAGCTTCTTTCCAGAATTCATCTGAGGATATTTCCTTTTTCACCATAGCCCTCTATGGGCATCCATATATCACTTTGCCAATTCCACAATAACTGTCTTAGCGAAAGGGTTCTTGAGGGGAAAGCTGTAACTCTGTGAGATGATTTCATAGAACACAAAGAAGTTTCTCAGAAAGCTTCTTTCTTTTTGCTGTCGGAGGATATTTCCTTTGGCCCTATAGTCTTCCAAGGGATCCGAAATATCTGTTCTCAGATTCCACAGAAATAAGGCTAGCAAAGAGATCCACAAAATACAGATGTAACTCTGTGAGATGAATTAACAGAACACTAAGCAGTTTCTCAGAAAGCTTCTTTCCAGATTTCATCTGAGGATATTTCCTTTTTCACCATTGCCCTCTATGGGCTTCCAAATATCACTTTGCCTATTCCACAAGAACTGTCTTAGCGACAGGCTTCTTGAGGGGAAAGCTGTAACTCTGTGAGATGATTTTAAAGAACACAAAGAAGTTTCTCAGAAAGCTTCTTCCTCTTTGTTATCGGAGGATATTTCCATTGGCCCTATAGTCTTCTAAGGGATCCGAAATATCTGTTCTCAGATTCCACAGAAATAAGGCTAGCAAAGAGATCCACGAAATACAGATGTAACTCTCTGAGATGAATTAACAGAACACTAAGCATTTTCTCAGAAAGCTTCTTTCCAGATTTCATCTAAGGATATTTCCTTTTTCACCATAGCCCTCTATGGCCTTAAAAATATCACTTTGCCAATTCGACAAGAACTGTCTTAGCGAAAGGCTTCTTGAGGGGAAAGCTGTAACTCTGTGAGATGATTTCACAGAACACAAAGAAGTTTCTCAGAAAGCTTCTTTCTCTTTGTTATCGGAGGATATTTCCTTTGGTCCTATAGTCTTCAAAGGGATCCGAAATATCTGTTCTCAGATTCCACAGAAATAAGGCTAGCAAAGAGATCCACGAAATACAGATGTAACTGTTTTAGATGATTTGACAGAACACTAAGCAGTTTCTCAGAAAGCTTCTTTCCAGATTTCATCTGAGGATATTTCCTTTTTCACCATAGCCCTCTATGGACTTCCAAATACCACTTTGCCAATTCCACAAGAACTGTTTTAGCGAAAGGCTTCTTGAGGGGAAAGCTGTAACTCTGTGAGATGATTTCACAGAACACAAAGAAGTTTCTCAGAAAGTTTCCTTCTCTTTGAAATCGGAGGATATTTCCTTTGACCCTATAGACTTCCAAGGGATCTGAAATATCTGTTCTCAGATTCCACAGAAATAAGGCTAGCAAAGAGATCGACGAAATACAGATGTAACTCTGTGAGATAAATTAACAGAACACTAAGCAGTTTCTCAGAAAGCTTCTTTCCAGATTTCATCTGAGGATATTTCCTTTTTCACCATAGCCCTCTAAGGGCTTCCAAATATCACTTTGCCAATTCCACAAGAACCCTTTTAGCGAAAGGCTTCTTGAGGGGAAAGCTGTAACTCTGTGAGATGATTTCACAGAACACAAAGAAGTTTCTCAGAAAGCTTCTTTCACTTTGTTATCGGAGGATATTTCCTTTGGCCCTATAGTCTTCCAAGGGATCCGAAATATCTGTTCTCAGATTCCACAGAAATAAGGCTAGCAAAGAGATCCATGAAATACAGATGTAACTCTTTTAGATGATTTGACAGAACACTAAGCAGTTTCTCAGAAAGCTTCTTTCCAGATTTCATCTGAGGATATTTCCTTTTTCACCATAGCCCTCTATGGACTTCCAAATACCACTTTCCGAATTCCACAAGAACTGTTTTAGCGAAAGGCTTCTTGAGGGGAAAGCTGTAACTCTGTGAGATGATTTCACAGAACACAAAGAAGTTTCTCAGAAAGCTTCTTTTTCTTTGTAATCGGAGGATATTTCCTTTGACCCTATAGTCTTCCAAAGGATCCGAAATATCTGTTGTCAGATTCCACAGAAATAAGGCTAGCAAAGAGATCGACGAAATACAGATGTAACTCTGTGAGATGAATTAACAGAACACTAAGCAGTTTCTCAGAAAGCTTCTTTCCAGATTTCATCTTAGGATATTTCCTTTTTCACCATAGCCCTCTATGGGCTTCCAAATATCACTTTGCCAATTCCACAAGAACCCTTTCAGCTAAAGGCTTCTTGAAGGGAAAGCTGTAACTCTGTGAGATGATTTCACAGAACACAAAGAAGTTTCTCAGAAAGCTTCTTTCTCTTTGTTATCGGAGGATATTTCCTTTGGCCCTATAGTCTTCCAAGGGATCCGAAATATCTGTTCTCAGATTCCACAGAAATAAGGCTAGCAAAGAGATCCACGAAATACAGATGTAACTCTGTGAGATGAATTAACAGAACACTAAGCAGTTTCTCAGAAAGCTTCTTTCCAGATTTCATCTAAGGATATTTCCTTTTTCACCATAGCCCTCTATGGGCTTCCAAATATCACTTTGCCAATTCCACAAGAACTGTCTTAGCGAAAGGCTTCTTGAGGGGAAAGCTGTAACTCTGTGAGATGATTTCACAGAACACAAAGAAGTTTCTCAAAAGCTTCTTTCTCTTTGTAATCGGAGGATATTTCCTTTGGCCCTATAGTCTTCCAAAGGATGCGAAATATCTGTTCTCAGATTCCACAGAAATAAGGCTAGCAAAGAGATCCACGAAATACACATGTAACTCTGTGAGATGAATTAACAGAACACTAAGCAGTTTCTCAGAAAGCTTCTTTCCAGATATCATCTGAGGATATTTCCTTTTTCACCATCGCCCTCTATGGGCTTCCAAATATCACTTTGCCAATTCCACAAAACTGTCTTAGCGAAAGGCTTCTTGAAGAGAAAGCTGTAACACTGTGAGATGATTTCATAGAACACGAAGAAGTTTCTCAGAAAGCTTCTTTCTCTTTGTTATCGGAAGATATTTCCTTTGACCCTATAGTCTTCCAAGGGATCAGAAATATCTGTTCTCAGATTCCACAGAAATAAGGCTAGCAAAGAGATCGACGAAATACAGATGTAACTCTGTGAGATGAATTAACAGAACACTAAGTAGTTTCTCAAAAAGCTTCTTTACAGATTTCATCTGAGGATATTTCCTTTTTCACCATAGCCCTATATGGGCTTCCAAATATCACTTTGCCAATTCCACAAGAACCCTTTTAGCGAAAGGCTTCTTGAGGGGAAAGCTGTAACTCTGTGAGATGATTTCACAGAACACAAAGAAGTTTCTCATAAAGCTTCTTTCTCTTTGTTATCGGAGGATATTTCCTTTGGCCCTATAGTCATCCAAAGGATCCGAAATATCTGTTCTCAGATTCCACAGAAATAAGGCTAGCAAAGAGATCCACGAAATACAGATGTAACTCTGTGAGATGAATTAACAGAACACTAAGCAGTTTCTCAGAAAGCTTCTTTCCAGATTTCATCTTTGGATAATTCCTTTTTCACCATAGCCCTCTATGGGCTTCCAAATATCACTTTGCCAATTCCACAAGAACCCTTTTAGCGAAAGGCTTCTTGAGGGGAAAGCTGTAATTCTGTGAGATGATTTCACAGAACACAAAGAAGTTTCTCAGAAAGCTTCTTTCTCTTTGTTATCGGAGGATATTTCCTTTGGCCCTGTAGTCTTCCAAGGGATCCGAAATATCTGTTCTCAGATTCCACAGAAATAAGGCTAGCAAAGAGATCCACGAAATACAGATGTAACTCTGTGAGATGAATTAACAGAACAGTAAGCAGTCTCTCAGAAAGCTTCTTTCCAGATTTCATCTAAGGATATTTCCTTTTTCACCTTAGCCCTCTATGGGCTTCCAAATATCACTTTGCCAATTCCAGAAGAACTGTCTTAGCGAAAGTCTTCCTGAAGGGAAAGCTGTAACTCTGTGAGATGATTTCAAAGAACACGAATAAGTTTCTCAGAAAGCTTCTTTCTCTTTGTTATCGGAGGATATTTCCTTTGGTCCTATAGTCTTCCAAGGGATCCGAAATATCTGTTCTCAGATTCCACGGAAATAAGGCTAGCAAAGAGATCGACGAAATACAGATGTAACTCTGTGAGATGAATTAACAGAACACTAAGTAGTTTCTCAAAAAGCTTCTTTTCAGATTTCATCTGAGGATATTTCCTTTTTCACCATAGCCCTCTATGGGCTTCCAAATATCACTTTGCCAATTCCACAAGAACCCTTTTAGCGAAAGGCTTCTTGAGGGGAAAGCTGTAACTCTGTGAGATGATTTCACAGAACACACAGAAGTTTCTCAGAAAGCTTCTTTCTCTTTGTTATCGGAGGATATTTCCATTGGCCCTATAGTCTTCCAAGGGATCCGAAATATCTGTTCTCAGATTCCACAGAAATAAGGCTAGCAAAGAGATCCACGAAATACATATGTAACACTTTTAGATGATTTGACAGAACACTAAGCAGTTTCTCAGAAAGCATCTTTCCAGATTTCATCTGAGGATATTTCCTTTTTCACCATAGCCCTCTATGGACTTCCAAATACCACTTTGCAAATTCCACAAGAACTGTTTTAGCGAAAGGCTTCCTAAGGGGAAAGCGGTAACTCTGTGAGATGATTTCACAGAACACAAAGAAGTTTCTCAGAAAGCTTCTTTCTCTTTGTAATCGGAGGATATTTCCTTTGGCCCTATAGTCATCCAAAGGATCCGAAATATCTGTTCTCAGATTCCACAGAAATAAGGCTAGCAAAGAGATCCACGAAATAGAGATGTAACTCTGTGAGATGAATTAACAGAACAGTAAGCAGTTTCTCAGAAAGCTTCTTTCCAGATTTCATCTGAGGATATTTCCTTTTTCAACATAGCCCTCTATGGGCTTCCAAATATCACTTTGCCAATTCCAGAAGAACTGTCTTAGCGAAAGGCTTCCTGAGGGGAAAGCTGTAACTCTGTGAGATGATTTCAAAGAACACGAATAAGTTTCTCAGAGAGCTTCTTTCTCTTTGTTATCGGAGGATATTTCCTTTGGCCCTATACTCTTCCAAGGGATCCGAAATATCTGTTCTCAGATTCCACAGAAATAAGGCTAGCAAAGAGATCCACGAAATACAGATGTAACTCTGTGAGATGAATTGACAGAACACTAAGCAGTTTCTCAGAAAACTTCTTTCCAGATTTCATCTGAGGATATTTCCTTTTTCACCATAGCCCTCTATGGACTTCCAAATATCACTTTGCCAATTCCACAAGAACTGTTTTAGCGAAAGGCTTCTTGAGGGGAAAGCTGTAACTCTGTGATATGATTTCACAGAACACAGAGAATATTCTCAGAAAGCTTCTTTCTCTTTGTTTTCGGAGGATATTTCCTTTGGCCCTATAGTCTTCCAAGGGATCCGAAATATCTCTTCTCAGATTCCACAGAAATAAGGCTAGCAAAGAGATCCACGAAATACAGATGTAACTCTGTGAGATGAATTGACAGAACACTAAGCAGTTTCACAGAAAGCTTCTTTCCAGATTTCATCGGAGGATATTTCCTTTTTCACCATAGCCCTCTATGGGCTTCCAAATATCACTTTGCCAATTCCACAAGAACTGTCTTGGCGAAAGGCTTCTTGAGGGGAAAGCTGTAACTCTGTGAGATGATTTCACAGAACACAAGGAAGTTTCTCAGAAAGCTTCTTTCTCTTTGTTATCGGAGGATATTTCCTTTGGCCAAATATTCTTCCAAGGGATCCGAAATATCTGTTCTCAGATTCCACAAATAAGGCTAGCAAAGAGATCCACGAAATACAGATGTAACTCTGTGAGATGAATTAACAGAACACTAAGCAGTTTCTCAGAAGGCTGCTTTCCAGATTTCATCTGAGGATATTTCCTTTTTCACCATAGCCCTCTATGGGCTTCCAAATATCACTTTGCCTATTCCACAAGAACTGTCTTAGCGAAAGGCTTCTTGAGGGGAAAGCTGTAACTCTGTGAGATGATTTCACAGAACACAAAGAAGTTTCTCATAAAGCTTCTTTCTCTTTGTTATCGGAGGATATTTCCTTTGGCCCTATAGTTTTCCAAGGGATCCGAAATATCTGTTCTCAGATTCCACAGAAATAAGGCTAGCAAAGAGATCCACGAAATACAGATGTAACTCTGTGAGATGAATTAACAGAACACTAAGCAGTTTCTCAGAAAGCTTCTTTCCAGATTTCATCTGAGGATATTTCCTTTTTCACCATAGCCCTCTATGGGCTTCCAAATATCACTTTGCCAATTCCACAAGAACTGTCTTAGCGAAAGTTTTCTTGAGGGGAAAGCTGTAACTCTGAGAGACGATTTCAATGAACACAAATAAGTTTCTCAGAAAGCTTCTTTCTCTTTGTTATCGGAGGATATTTCCTTTGGCCCTATAGTCTTCAAAGGAATCCGAAATATCTGTTCTGACATTCCACAGAAGTAAGGATAGCAAAGAGATCCACGAAATACAGATATAACCCTGTGAGATGAATTAACAGAACACTAAGCAGTTTCTCAGAAAGCTTCTTTCCAGATTTCATCGGAGGATATTTCCTTTTTCACCATAGCCCTCTATGGGCTTCCAAATATCACTTTGCCAATTCCACAAGAAGTGTCTTGGCGAAAGGGTTCTTGAGAAGAAAGCTGTAACTCTGTGTGATGATTTCACAGAAAACAAGGTAGTTTCTCAGAAAGCTTCTTTCTCTTTGTTATCGGAGGATATTTCCTTTGGCCCTATAGTCTTCCAAGGGATCCGAAATATCTGTTTTCAGATTACACAGAAATAAGGCGAGCAAAGAGATCCACGAAATACACATGTAACTCTGTGAGATGAATTAACAGAACACTAAGCAGTTTCTCAGAAGGCTGCTTTCCAGATTTCATCTGAGGATATTTCCTTTTTCACCATAGCCCTCTATGGGCTTCCAAATATCACTTTGCCTATTCCACAAGAACTGTCTTAGCGAAAGGCTTCTTGAGGGGAAAGCTGTAACTCTGTGAGATGATTTCACAGAACACAAAGAAGTTTCTCATAAAGCTTCTTTCTCTTTGTTATCGGAGGATATTTCCTTTGGCCCTATAGTTTTCCAAGGGATCCGAAATATCTGTTCTCAGATTCCACAGAAATAAGGCTAGCAAAGAGATCCACGAAATACAGATGTAACTCTGTGAGATGAATTAACAGAACACTAAGCAGTTTCTCAGAAAGCTTCTTTCCAGATTTCATCTGAGGATATTTCCTTTTTCACCATAGCCCTCTATGGGCTTCCAAATATCACTTTGCCAATTCCACAAGAACTGTCTTAGCGAAAGTCTTCTTGAGGGGAAAGCTGTAACTCTGTGAGACGATTTCAAAGAACACAAATAAGTTTCTCAGAAAGCTTCTTTCTCTTTGTTATCGGAGGATATTTCCTTTGGCCCTATAGTCTTCCAAGGAATCCGAAATATCTGTTCTGAGATTCCACAGAAGTAAGGATAGCAAAGAGATCCACGAAATACAGATATAACCCTGTGAGATGAATTAACAGAACACTAAGCAGTTTCTCAGAAAGCTTCTTTCCAGATTTCATCGGAGGATATTTCCTTTTTCACCATAGCCCTCTATGGGCTTCCAAATATCACTTTGCCAATTCCACAAGAAGTGTCTTGGCGAAAGGGTTCTTGAGAAGAAAGCTGTAACTCTGTGTGATGATTTCACAGAAAACAAGGAAGTTTCTCAGAAAGCTTCTTTCTCTTTGTTATCGGAGGATATTTCCTTTGGCCCTATAGTCTTCCAAAAGATCCGAAATATCTGTTTTCAGATTACACAGAAATAAGGCGAGCAAAGAGATCCACGAAATACACATGTAACTCTGTGAGATGAATTAACAGAACACTAAGCAGTTTCTCAGAAAGCTTCTTTCCAGATTTCATCTGAGGATATTTCCTTTTTCACCATAGCCCCCTATGGGCTTCCAAATATCACTTTGCCAATTCCACAAGAACTGTCTTAGCGAAAGGCTTCTTGAGGGGAAAGCTGTAACTCTGTGAGATGAATTCACAGAACACAAAGAAGTTTCTCAGAAATCTTCTTTCTCTTTGTTATCGGAGGATATTTCCTTTGGCCCAATAGTCTTCCAAGGGATCCGAAATATCTGTTCTCAGATTCCACAGAAATAAGGCTTGCAAAGAGGTCCACAAAATACACATGTAACTCTGTGAGAGGAATTAACAGAACACTAAGCAGTTTCTCAGAAAGCTTCTTTCCAGATTTCATCTGAGGATATTTCCTTTTTCACCATAGCCCTCTATGGGCTTCCAAATATCACTTTGCCAATTCCACAAGAACTGTCTTAGCGAAAGGCTTCTTAAGGGGAAAGCTGTAACTCTGTGAGATGATTTCACAGAACACAAAGAAGTTTCTCAGAAAGCTTCTTTCTCTTCGTTATCGGAGGATATTTCCTTTGGCCCTATAGTCTTCCAGGGGATCCGAAATATCTGTTCTCAGATTCCACAGAAATAAGGCTAGCAAAGAGATCCACGAAATACAGATGTAACTCTGTGAGATGAATTAACAGAACACTAAGCAGTTTCTCAGAAAGCTTCTTTCCAGATTTCATCTTTGGATAATTCCTTTTTCACCATAGCCCTCTATGGGCTTCCAAATATCACTTTGCCAATTCCACAAGAACCCTTTTAGCGAAAGGCTTCTTGAGGGGAAAGCTGTAACTCTGTGAGGTGATTTCAAAGAACACGAATAAGTTTCTCAGAAAGCTTCTTTCTCTTTGTTATCGGAGGATATTTCCTTTGACCCTATAGTCTTCCAAGGGATCCGAAATATCTGTTCTCAGATTCCACAGAAATAAGGCTAGCAAAGAGATCGACGAAATACAGATGTAACTCTGTGAGATGAATTAACAGAACACTAAGCAGTTTCTCAAAAAGCTTCTTTACAGATTTCATCTGAGGATATTTCCTTTTTCACCATAGCCCTCTATGGACTTCCTAATACCACTTTGCCAATTCCACAAGAACTGTTTTAGCGAAAGGCTTCTTGAGGGGAAAGCTGTAACTCTGTGAGATGATTTCACAGAACACAAAGAAGTTTCTCAGAAAGCTTCTTTCTCTTTGTTATCGGAGGATATTTCCTTTGGCCCTATATTCTTCAAAGGGATCCGAAATATCTGTTCTCAGATTCCACAGAAATAAGGCTAGCAAAGAGATCCAAGAAATACAGATGTAACTCTGTGAGATGAATTAACAGAACACTAAGCAGTTTCTCAGAAAGCTTCTTTCCAGATTTCATCTGAGGATATTTCCTTTTTCACCTTAGGGGTCTATGGGCTTCCAAATATCACTTTGCCAATTCCACAAGAACTGTCTTGGGGAAAGGCTTCTGGAGGGGAAGCTGTAACTCTGTGAGCTGATTTCACAGAACACAAAGAAGTTTCTCAGAAAGCTTCTTTCTCTGTGTTATCGGAGGATATTTCCTTTGGCCCTATAGTCTTCCAAGGGATCCGAAATATCTCTTCTCAGATTCCACACAAATAAGGCTAGCAAAGAGATCGACGAAATACAGATGTAACTCTGTGAGATGAATTAACAGAACACTAAGCAGTTTCTCAGAAATCATCTTTCCAGATTTCATCTGAGGTTATTTCCTTTTTCACCATAGCCATCTATGGGCTTCCAAATATCACTTTGCCAATTCCACAAGAACTGTCTTGGCGAAAGGCTTCTTGAGGGGAAAGCTGTAACTCGGTGAGATGATTTCACAGAACACAAAGAAGTTTCTCAGAAAGCTTCTTTCTCTTTGTTATCGGAGGATATTTCCTTTGGCCCTAGAGTCTTCCAAGGGATCCGAAATATCTGTTCTCAGATTCCTCAGAAATAAGGCTAGCAAAGAGATCCACGAAATACAGATGTAACTCTGTGAGAAGAATTAACAGAACACTAAGCAGTTTCTCAGAAAGCTTCTTTCCAGATTTCATCTGAGGATATTTCATTTTTCACCATAGCCCTCTATGGGCTTCCAAATATCACTTTGCCAATTCCACAAGAACTGTCTTAGCGAAAGTCTTCTTGAGGGGAAAGCTGTAACTCTGTGAGGTGATTTCACAGAACACAAAGAAGTTTCTCAAAAGCTTCTTTCTCTTTGTAATCGGAGGATATTTCCTTTGGCCCTATAGTCTTCCAAAGGATGCGAAATATCTGTTCTCAGATTCCACAGAAATAAGGCTAGCAAAGAGATCGACGAAATACACATGTAACTCTGTGAGATGAATTAACAGAACACTAAGCAGTTTCTCAGAAAGCTTCTTTCCAGATATCATCTGAGGATATTTCCTTTTTCACCTTAGCCCTCTATGGGCTTGCAAATATCAGTTTCCCAATTCCACAAGAACTGTCTTAGCGAAAGGCTTCTTGAGGGGAAAGCTGTATCTCTGTGAGATGATTTCACAGAACACAAAGAAGTTTCTCAGAAAGCTTCTTTCTCTTTGTAATCGGAGGATATTTCCTTTGGCCCTATAGTCTTCAAAGGGATCCGAAATATCTGTTATCAGATTCCACAGAAATAAGGCTAGCAATGAGATCCACGAAATACAGATGTAAATCTTTTAGATGATTTGACAGAACACTAAGCAGTTTCTCAGAAAGCTTCTTTCCAGATTTCATCTGAGGATATTTCCTTTTCCACCATAGCCCTCTATGGACTTCCAAATACCACTTTGCCAATTCCACAAGAACTGTTTCAGCGAAAGGCTTCTTGAGGGGAAAGCTGTAACTCTGTAAGATGATTTCACAGAACACAAAGAATTTTCTCAGAAAGCTTCTTTCTCTTTTGTAATCGGAGGATATTTCCTTTGACCCTATAGTCTTCCAAATGATCCGAAATATCTGTTCTCAGATTCCACAGAAATAAGGCTAGCAAAGAGATCGACGAAATACAGATGTAACTCTGTGAGATGAATTAACAGACACTAAGCAGTTTCTCAGAAAGCTTCTTTACAGATTTCATCTGAGGATATTTCCTTTTTCACCATAGCCCTCTATGGGCTTCCAAATATCACTTTGCCAATTCCACAAGAACCCTCCAGCGAAAGGCTTCTTGAGGGGAAAGCTGTAACTCTGTGAGATGATTTCACAGAACACAAAGAAGTTTCTCAAAAGCTTCTTTCTCTTTGTAATCGGAGGATATTTCCTTTGGCCCTATAGTCTTCCAAAGGATGCGAAATATCCGTTCTCAGATTCCACAGAAATAAGGCTAGCAAAGAGATCCACGATATACACATGTAACTCTGTGAGATGAATTACCAGAACACTAAGCAGTTTCTCAGAAAGCTTCTTTCCAGATATCATCTGAGGATATTTCCTTTTTCACCTTAGCCCTCTATGGGCTTGCAAATATCACTTTGCCAATTCCACAAGAACTGTCTTGGCGAATGTCTTCTTGAGGGGAAAGCTGTAACTCTGTGAGATGATTTCACAGAACCCAAAGAAGTTTCTCAGAAAGCTTCTTTCTCTTTGTTTTCGGAAGATATTTCCTTTGGCCCTAGAGTCTTCCAAGGGATCCGAAATATCTGTTCTCAGTTTCCTCAGAAATAAGGCTAGCAAAGAGATCCACGAAATACAGATGTAACTCTGTGAGAAGAATTAACAGAACACTAAGCAGTTTTACAGAAAGCTTCTTTACAGATTTCATCTGAGGATATTTCCTTTTTCAACTTAGCCGTCTATGGGCTTCCAAATATCACTTTGCCAATTCCACAAGAACTGTTTTAGCGAAAGGCTTCTTGAGGGGAAAGCTGTAACTCTGTTAGATGATTTCACAGAACACAAAGAAGTTTCTCAGAAAGCTTCTTTCTCTTTGTTATCGGAGGATATTTCCTTTGGCCCTATAGTCTTCCAAGGGATCCGAAATATCTGTTCTCAGATTCCACAGAAATAAGGCTAGCAAAGAGATCCACGAAATACAGATGTAACTCTGTGAGATGAATTAACAGAACACTAAGCAGTTTCTCAGAATGCTTCTTTCCAGTTTTCATCTGATGATATTTCCTTTTTCACCATAACCCTCTATGGACTTCCTAATACCACTTTGCCAATTCCACAAGAACTGTTTTAGCGAAAGGCTTCTTGAGGGGAAAGCTGTAACTCTGTGAGATGATTTCACAGAACACAAAGCAGTTTCTCAGAAAGCTTCTTTCTCTTTGTAATCGGAGGATATTTCCTTTGGCCCTATAGTCTTCCAAAGGATCCGAAATATCTGTTCTCAGATTCCACAGAAATAAGGCTAGAAAAGAGATCCACGAAATACACATGTAACTCTGTGAGATGAATTAACAGAACACTAAGCAGTTTCTCAGAAAGCTTCTTTCCAGATTTTATCTGAGGATATTTCCTTTTTCACCTTAGCCCTCTATGGGCTTCCAAATATCACTTTGCCAATTCCACAAGAACTGTCTTAGCGAAAGGCTTCTTGAGGGGAAAGCTGTATCTCTGTGAGATGATTTCAAAGAACACGAATAAGTTTCTCAGAAAGCTTCTTTCTCTTTGTTATCGGAGGATATTTCCTTTGACCCTATAGTCTTCCAAGGGATCCGAAATATCTGTTCTCAGATTCCACAGAAATAAGGCAAGCAAAGAGATCCACGAAATACAGATGTAACTCTGTGAGATGAATTAACAGAACACTAAGCAGTTTCTCAGACAGCTTCTTTCCAGTTTTCATCTAAGGATATTTCCTTTTTCACCATAGCCCTCTATGGGCTTCCAAATATCACTTTGCCAATTCCACTAGAACCCTTTTAGCGAAAGGCTTCTTGAGGGGAAAGCTGTAACTCTGTGAGATGATTTCACAGAACACAAAGAAGTTTCTCAGAAAGCTTCTTTCTCTTTGTTATCGGAGGATATTTCCTTTGGCCCTATAGTCTTCCAAGGGATCTGAAATATCTGTTCTCAGATTCCACAGAAATAAGGCTAGCAAAGAGATCCACGAAATACAGATGTAACTCTGTGAGATGAATTAACAGAACACTAAGCAGTTTCTCAGAAAGCTTCTTTCCAGATTTCATCTAAGGATATTTCCTTTTTCACCATAGCCCTCTATGGGCTTCCAAATATCACTTTGCCAATTCCACAAGAACTGTCTTAGCGAAAGGCTTCTTGAGGGGAAAGCTGTAACTCTGTGAGATGATTTCAAAGAACACAAACAAGATTCTCAGAAAGCTTCTTTCTCTTTGTTATCGGAGGATATTTCCTTTGGCCCTATAGTCTTCCAAGGGATCCGAAATATCTGTTCTCAGATTCCACAGAAATAAGGCTAGCAAAGAGATCCACGAAATACACATGTAACCCTGTGAGATGAATTAACAGAACACTAAGCAGTTTCTCAGAAAGCTTCTTTACAGATTTCATCTTAGGATATTTCCTTTTTCACCTTAGGGGTCTATGGGCTTCCAAATATCACTTTGCCAATTCCACAAGAACTGTCTTGGCGAAAGGCTTCTGGAGGGGAAGCTGTAACTCTGTGAGATGATTTCACAGAACACAAAGAATTTTCTCAGAAAGCTTCTTTCTCTTTGTTATCGGAGGATATTTCCTTTGGCCCTATAGTCTTCCAAGGGATCCGAAATATCTCTTCTCAGATTCCACACAAATAAGGCTAGCAAAGAGATCGATGAAATACAGATGTAACTCTGTGAGATGAATTAACAGAACACTAAGCAGTTTCTCAGAAAGCATCTTTCCAGATTTCATCTGAAGTTATTTCCTTTTTCACCATAGCCATCTATGGGCTTCCAAATATCACTTTGCCAATTCCACAAGAACTGTCTTGGTGAAAGGCTTCTTGAGGGGAAAACTGTAACTCTGTGAGATGATTTCAATGAACACAAAGAAGTTTCTCAGAAAGCTTTTTTCTCTTTGTTATCGGAGGATATTTCCTTTGGCCCTAGAGTCTTCCAAGGGATCCGAAATATCTGTTCTCAGATTCCTCAGAAATAATGCTAGCAAAGAGATCCACGAAATACAGATGTAACTCTGTGAGATGAATTAACAGAACACTAAGCAGTTTCTCAGAAAGCTTCTTTCCAGATTTCATCTAAGGATATTTCCTTTTTCACCATAGCCCTCTATGGGCTTTCAAATATCACTTTGCCAATTCCACTAGAACCCTTTTAGCGAAAGGCTTCTTGAGGGGAAAGCTGTAACTCTGTGAGATGATTTCACAGAACACAAAGAAGTTTCTCAGAAAGCTTCTTTCTCTTTGTTATCGGAGGATATTTCCTTTGGCCCTATAGTCTTCCAAGGGATCTGAAATATCTGTTCTCAGATTCCACAGAAATAAGGCTAGCAAAGAGATCCACGAAATACAGATGTAACTCTGTGAGATGAATTAACAGAACACTAAGCAGTTTCTCAGAAAGCTTCTTTCCAGATTTCATCTAAGGATATTTCCTTTTTCACCATAGCCCTCTATGGGCTTCCAAATATCACTTTGCCAATTCCACAAGAACTGTCTTAGCGAAAGGCTTCTTGAGGGGAAAGCTGTAACTCTGTGAGATGATTTCAAAGAACACAAACAAGATTCTCAGAAAGCTTCTTTCTCTTTGTTATCGGAGGATATTTCCTATGGCCCTATTGTCTTCCAAGGGATCCGAAATATCTGTTCTCAGATTCCACAGAAATAAGGCTAGCAAAGAGATCCACGAAATACAGATGTAACTCTGTGAGATGAATTAACAGAACACTAAGCAGTTTCTCAGAAAGCTTCTTTCCAGATTTCATCTGAGGATATTTCCTTTTTCACCTTAGGGGTCTATGGGCTTCCAAATATCACTTTGCCAATTCCACAAGAACTGTCTTGGCGAAAGGCTTCTGGAGGGGAAGCTGTAACTCTGTGAGATGATTTCACAGAACACAAAGAAGTTTCTCAGAAAGCTTCTTTCTCTTTGTTATCGGAGGATATTTCCTTTGGCCCTATAGTCTTCCAAGGGATCCGAAATATCTCTTCTCAGATTCCACACAAATAAGGCTAGCAAAGAGATCGATGAAATACAGATGTAACTCTGTGAGATGAATTAACAGAACACTAAGCAGTTTCTCAGAAAGCATCTTTCCAGATTTCATCTGAAGTTATTTCCTTTTTCACCATAGCCATCTATGGGCTTCCAAATATCACTTTGCCAATTCCACAAGAACTGTCTTGGTGAAAGGCTTCTTGAGGGGAAAACTGTAACTCTGTGAGATGATTTCACTGAACACAAAGAAGTTTCTCAGAAAGCTTTTTTCTCTTTGTTATCGGAGGATATTTCCTTTGGCCCTAGAGTCTTCCAAGGGATCCGAAATATCTGTTCTCAGATTCCTCAGAAATAAGGCTAGCAAAGAGATCCACGAAATACAGATGTAACTCTGTGAGAAGAATTAACAGAACACTAAGCAGTTTCTCAGAAAGCTTCTTTCCAGATTTCATCTGAGGATATTTCCTTTTTCACCTTAGCCGTCTATGGGCTTCCAAATATCACTTTGCCAATTCCACAAGAACTGTTTTAGCGAAAGGCTTCTTGAGGGGAAAGCTGTAACTCTGTGAGATGATTTCACAGAACACAAATAAGTTTCTCAGAAAGCTTCTTTCTCTTTGTAATCGGAGGATATTTCCTTTGGCCCTATAGGCTTCCAAAGGATCCGAAATATCTGTTCTCAGATTCCACAGAAATAAGGCTAGCAAAGAGATCCACGAAATACACATGTAACTCTGTGAGATGAATTAACAGAACACTAAGCAGTTTCTCAGAAAGCTTCTTTACAGATTTCATCTTAGGATATTTCCTTTTTCACCTTAGCCCTCTAAGGGCTTCCAAATATCACTTTGCCAATTCCACAAGAACTGTCTTAGCGAAAGGCTTCTTGAGGGGAAAGCTGTATCTCTGTGAGATGATTTCACAGAACACAAAGAAGTTTCTCAGAAAGCTTCTTTCTCTTTGTAATCGGAGGAAATTTCCTTTGGCCCTATAGTCTTCAAAGGCATCCGAAATATCTGTTCTCAGATTCCACAGAAATAAGGCTAGCAAAGAGATCCACGAAATACAGATGTAAATCTTTTAGATGATTTGACAGAACACTAAGCAGTTTCTCAGAAAGCTTCTTTCCAGATTTCATCTGAGGATATTTCCTTTTTCACCACAGCCCTCTATGGACTTCCAAATACCACTTTGCCAATTCCACAAGAACTGTTTCAGCGAAAGGCTTCTTGAGGGGAAAGCTGTAACTCTGTAAGATGATTTCACAGAACACAAAGAATTTTCTCAGAAAGCTTCTTTCTCTTTTGTAATCGGAGGATATTTCCTTTGACCCTATAGTCTTCCAAATGATCCGAAATATCTGTTCTCAGATTCCACAGAAATAAGGCTAGCAAAGAGATCGACGAAATACAGACGTAACTCTGTGAGAAGAATTAACAGACACTAAGCAGTTTCTCAGAAAGCTTCTTTACAGATTTCATCTGAGGATATTTCCTTTTTCACCATAGCCCTCTATGGGCTTCCAAATATCACTTTGCCAATTCCACAAGAACCCTTCAGCGAAAGGCTTCTTGAGGGGAAAGCTGTAACTCTGTGAGATGATTTCACAGAACACAAAGAAGTTTCTCAAAAGCTTCTTTCTCTTTGTAATCGGAGGATATTTCCTTTGGCCCTATAGTCTTCCAAAGGATGCGAAATATCCGTTCTCAGATTCCACAGAAATAAGGCTAGCAAAGAGATCCCGATATACACATGTAACTCTGTGAGATGAATTACCAGAACACTAAGCAGTTTCTCAGAAAGCTTCTTTCCAGATATCATCTGAGGATATTTCCTTTTTCACCTTAGCCCTCTATGGGCTTGCAAATATCACTTTGCCAATTCCACAAGAACTGTCTTAGCGAAAGGCTTCTTGAGGGGAAAGCTGTAACTCTGTGAGATGATTTCAAAGAACACGAATAAGTTTCTCAGAAAGCTTCTTTCTCTTTGTTATCGGAGGATATTTCCTTTGACCCTATTGTCTTCCAAGGGATCCGAAATATCTGTTCTCAGATTCCACAGACATAAGGCTAGCAAAGAGATCGACGAAATACAGATGTAACTCTGTGAGATGAATTAACAGAACACTAAGCAGTTTCTCAAAAAGCTTCTTTACAGATTTCATCTGAGGATATTTCCTTTTTCACCATTGCCCTCTATGGGCTTCCAAATATCACTTTGCCAATTCCACAAGAACCCTTTTAGCGAAAGGCTTCTTGAGGGGAAAGCTGTAACTCTGTGAGATGATTTCACAAAACACAAAGAAGTTTCTCAGAAAGCTTCTTTCTCTTTGTTATCGGAGGATATTTCCTTTGGCCCTATAGTCTTCCAAGGGATCCGAAATATCTGTTCTCAGATTCCACAGAAATAAGGCTAGCAAAGAGATCCACGAAGTACAGATGTAACTCTGTGAGATGAATTAACAGAACACTAAGCAGTTTCTCAGAAAGCTTCTTTCCAGATTTCATCTGAGGATATTTTCTTTTTCACCATAGCCCTCTATGGACTTCCAAATATCACTTTGCCAATTCCACAAGAACTGTCTTGGCGAAAGGCTTCTTGAGGGGAAAGCTGTAACTCTGTGAGATGATTTCACAGAACCCAAAGAAGTTTCTCAGAAAGCTTCTTTCTCTTTGTTTTCGGAAGATATTTCCTTTGGCCCTAGAGTCTTCCAAGGGATCCGAAATATCTGTTCTCAGATTCCTCAGAAATAAGGCTAGCAAAGAGATCCACGAAATACAGATGTAACTCTGTGAGAAGAATTAAGAGAACACTAAGCAGTTTCTCAGAAAGCTTCTTTCCAGATTTCATCTAAGGATATTTCCTTTTTCACCATAGCCCTCTATGGCCTTAAAAATATCACTTTGCCAATTCCACAAGAACTGTCTTAGCGAAAGGGTTCTTGAGGGGAAAGCTGTAACTCTGAGAGATGATTTCACAGAACACAAAGAAGTTTCTCAGAAAGCTTCTTTCTCTTTGTTATCGTAGGATATTTCCTTTGGCCCTATAGTCTTCCAAGGGATCCGAAATATCTGTTCTCAGATTCCACAGAAATAAGGCTAGCAAAGAGATCGACGAAACACAGATGTAACTCTGTGAGATGAATTAACAGAACACTAAGCAGTTTCTCAGAAAGCTTCTTTCCAGATTTCATCTAAGGATATTTCCTTTTTCACCATAGCCCTCTATGGGATTCCAAATATCACTTTGCGAATTCCACAAGAACTGCCTTAGCGAAAGGCTTCTTTAGGGGATAGCTGTAACTCTGTGAGATGATTTCACAGAACACAAAGAAGTTTCTCAAAAGCTTCTTTCCCTTTGTAATCGGAGGATATTTCCTTTGGCCCTATAGTCTTCCAAAGATGCGAAATATCTGTTCTCAGATTCCACAGAAATAAGGCTAGCAAAGAGATCCACGATATACACACGTAACTCTGTGAGATGAATTAACAGAACACTAAGCAGTTTCTCAGAAAGCTTCTTTCCAGATATCATCTGAGGATATTTCCTTTTTCACCTTAGCCCTCTATGGGCTTGCAAATATCACTTTGCCAATTCCACAAGAACTGTCTTAGCGAAAGGCTTCTTGAGGGGAAAGCTGTAACTCTGTGAGATGATTTCAAAGAACACGAATAAGTTTCTCAGAAAGCTTCTTTCTATTTGTTATCGGAGGATATTTCCTTTGACCCTATAGTCTTCCAAGGGATCCGAAATATCTGTTCTCAGATTCCACAGAAATAAGGCTAGCAAAGAGATCGACGAAATACAGATGTAACTCTGTGAGATGAATTAACAGAACACTAAGCATTTTCTCAGAAAGCTTCTTTCCAGGTTTCATCTGAGGATATTTCCTTTTTCACCATAGCCCTCTATGGGCTTCCAAATATCACTTTGCCAATTCCACAAGAACCCTTTTAGCGAAAGGCTTCTTGAGGGGAAAGCTGTAACTCTGTGAGATGATTTCACAGAACACAAAGAAGTTTCTCAGAAAGCTTCTTTCTCTTTGTTATCTGAGGATATTTCCTTTGGCCCTATAGTCTTCCAAGGGATCCGAAATATCTGTTCTCAGATTCCACAGAAATAAGGCTAGCAAAGAGATCCACGAAATACAGATGTAACTCCGTGAGATGAATTAACAGAACACTAAGCAGTTTCTCAGAAAGCTTCTTTACAGATTTCATCTGAGGATATTTCCTTTTTCACCATAGCCCTCTATGGGCTTCCAAATATCACTTTGCCAATTCCACTAGAACCCTTTTAGCGAAAGGCTTCTTGAGGGGAAAGCTGTAACTCTGTGAGATGATTTCACAGAACACAAAGAAGTTTCTCAGAAAGCTTCTTTCTCTTTGTTATCGGAGGATATTTCCTTTGGCCCTATAGTCTTCCAAGGGATCCGAAATATCTGTTCTCAGATTCCACAGAAATAAGGCTAGCAAAGAGATCCACGAAATACAGATGTAACTCTGTGAGATGAATTAACAGAACACTAAGCAGTTTCTCAGAAAGCTTCTTTCCAGATTTCATCTGAGGATATTTCCTTTTTCACCATAGCCCTCTAGGGACTTCCTAATACCACTTTGCCAATTCCACAAGAACTGTTTTAGCGAAAGGCTTCTTGAGGGGAAAGCTGTAACTCTGTGAGATGATTTCACAGAACACAAAGCAGTTTCTCAGAAAGCTTCTTTCTCTTTATAATCGGAGGATATTTCCTTTGGCCCTATAGTCTTCCAAGGGATCCGAAATATCTGTTCTGAGATTCCAGAGAAATAAGGCTAGCAAAGAGATCCACGAAATACACATGTAACTCTGTGAGATGAATTAACAGAACACTAAGCAGTTTCTCAGAAAGCTTCTTTCCAGATATCATCTGAGGATATTTCCTTTTTCACCTTAGCCCTCTATGGGCTTCCAAATATCACTTTGCCAATTCCACAAGAACTGTCTTAGCGAAAGGCTTCTTGAGGGGAAAGCTGTATCTCTGTGAGATGATTTCAAAGAACACGAATAAGTTTCTCAGAAAGCTTCTTTCTCTTTGTTATCGGAGGATATTTCCTTTGACCCTATAGTCTTCCAAGGGATCCGAAATATCTGTTCTCAGATTCCACAGAAATAAGGCTAGCAAAGAGATCCACGAAATACAGATGTAACTCTGTGAGATGAATTCACAGAACACTAAGCAGTTTCTCAGAAAGCTTCTTTCCAGATTTCATCTAAGGATATTTCCTTTTTCACCATAGCCCTCTATGGCCTTAAAAATATCACTTTGCCAATTCCACAAGAACTGTCTTAGCGAAAGGCTTCTTGAGGGGAAAGCTGTAACTCTGTGAGATGATTTCACAGAACACAAAGAAGTTTCTCAGAAAGCTTCTTTCTCTTTGTTATCGGAGGATATTTCCTTTGGCCCTATAGTCTTCCAAGGGATCCGAAATATCTGTTCTCAGATTCCACAGAAATAAGGCTAGCAAAGAGATCGACGAAACACAGATGTAACTCTGTGGGATGAATTAACAGAACACTAAGCAGTTTCTCAGAAAGCTTCTTTCCAGATTTCATCTAAGGATATTTCCTTTTTCACCATAGCCCTCTATGGGATTCCAAATATCACTTTGCGAATTCCACAAGAACTGTCTTAGCGAAAGGCTTCTTTAGGGGAAAGCTGTAACTCTGTGAGATGATTTCAAAGAACACAAAGAAGTTTCTCAAAAGCTTCTTTCCCTTTGTAATCGGAGGATATTTCCTTTGGACCTATAGTCTTCCAAAGATGCGAAATATCTGTTCTCAGATTCCACAGAAATAAGGCTAGCAAAGAGATCCACGATATACACACGTAACTCTGTGAGATGAATTAACAGAACACTAAGCAGTTTCTCAGAAAGCTTCTTTCCAGATATCATCTGAGGATATTTCCTTTTTCACCTTAGCCCTCTATGGGCTTGCAAATATCACTTTGCCAATTCCACAAGAACTGTCTTAGCGAAAGGCTTCTTGAGGGGAAAGCTGTAACTCTGTGAGATGATTTCAAAGAACACGAATAAGTTTCTCAGAAAGCTTCTTTCTATTTGTTATCGGAGGATATTTCCTTTGACCCTATAGTCTTCCAAGGGATCCGAAATATCTGTTCTCAGATTCCACCGAAATAAGGCTAGCAAAGAGATCGACGAAATACAGATGTAACTCTGTGAGATGAATTAACAGAACACTAAGCAGTTTCTAAAAAAGCTTCTTTACAGATTTCATCTGAGGATATTTCCTTTTTCACCATAGACCTCTATGGGCTTCCAAATATCACTTTGCCAATTCCACAGGAACCCTTTTAGCGAAAGGCTTCTTGAGGGGAAAGCTGTAACTGTGTGAGATGATTTCACAGAACACAAAGAAGTTTCTCAGAAAGCTTCTTTCTCTTTGTTATCTGAGGATATTTCCTTTGGCCCTATAGTCTTCCAAGGGATCCGAAATATCTGTTCTCAGATTCCACAGAAATAAGGCTAGCAAAGAGATCCACGAAATACAGATGTAACTCCGTGAGATGAATTAACAGAACACTAAGCAGTTTCTCAGAAAGCTTCTTTACAGATTTCATCTGAGGATATTTCCTTTTTCACCATAGCCCTCTATGGGCTTCCAAATATCACTTTGCCAATTCCACTAGAACCCTTTTAGCGAAAGGCTTCTTGAGGGGAAAGCTGTAAGTCTGAGATGATTTCACAGAACACAAAGAAGTTTCTCAGAAAGCTTCTCTCTCTTGGTTATCGGAGGATATTTCCTTTGGCCCTATAGTCTTCCAAGGGATCCGAAATATCTGTTCTCAGATTCCACAGAAATAAGGCTAGCAAAGAGATCCACGAAATACAGATGTAACTCTGTGAGATGAATTAACAGAACACTAAGCAGTTTCTCAGAAAGCTTCTTTCCAGATTTCATCTAAGGATATTTCCTTTTTCACCATAGCCCTCTATGGGCTTCCAAATATCACTTTGCCAATTCCACAAGAACTGTCTTAGAGAAAGGCTTCTAGAGGGGAAAGCTGTAACTCTGTGAGGTGATTTCACAGAACACAAAGAAGTTTCTCAAAAGCTTCTTTCTCTTTGTAATCGGAGGATATTTCCTTTGGCCCTATAGTCTTCCAAAGGATGCGAAATATCTGTTCTCAGATTCCACAGAAATAAGGCTAGCAAAGAGATCGACGAAATACACATGTAACTCTGTGAGATGAATTAACAGAACACTAAGCAGTTTCTCAGAAAGCTTCTTTCCAGATTTTATCTGAGGATATTTCCTTTTTCACCTTAGCCCTCTATGGGCTTCCAAATATCACTTTGCCAATTCCACAAGAACTGTCTTAGCGAAAGGCTTCTTGAGGGGAAAGCTGTATCTCTGTGAGATGATTTCAAAGAACACGAATAAGTTTCTCAGAAAGCTTCTTTCTCTTTGTTATCGGAGGATATTTCCTTTGACCCTATAGTCTTCCAAGGGATCCGAAATATCTGTTCTCAGATTCCACAGAAATAAGGCAAGCAAAGAGATCCACGAAATACAGATGTAACTCTGTGAGATGAATTAACAGAACACTAAGCAGTTTCTCAGAAAGCTTCTTTCCAGATTTCATCTAAGGATATTTCCTTTTTCACCATAGCCCTCTATGGGCTTCCAAATATCACTTTGCCAATTCCACTAGAACCCTTTTAGCGAAAGGCTTCTTGAGGGGAAAGCTGTAACTCTGTGAGATGATTTCACAGAACACAAAGAAGTTTCTCAGAAAGCTTCTTTCTCTTTGTTATCGGAGGATATTTCCTTTGGCCCTATAGTCTTCCAAGGGATCTGAAATATCTGTTCTCAGATTCCACAGAAATAAGGCTAGCAAAGAGATCCACGAAATACAGATGTAACTCTGTGAGATGAATTAACAGAACACTAAGCAGTTTCTCAGAAAGCTTCTTTCCAGATTTCATCTAAGGATATTTCCTTTTTCACCATAGCCCTCTATGGGCTTCCAAATATCACTTTGCCAATTCCACAAGAACTGTCTTAGCGAAAGGCTTCTTGAGGGGAAAGCTGTAACTCTGTGAGATGATTTCAAAGAACACAAACAAGATTCTCCGAAAGCTTCTTTCTCTTTGTTATCGGAGGATATTTCCGTTGGCCCTATAGTCTTCCAAGGGATCCGAAATATCTGTTCTCAGATTCCACAGAAATAAGGCTAGCAAAGAGATGGACGAAATACAGATGTAACTCTGTGAGATGAATTAACAGAACACTAAGCAGTTTCTCAGAAAGCTTCTTTCCAGATTTCATCTGAAGATATTTCCTTTTTCACCATAACCCTCTATGGGCTTCCAAATGTCACTTTGCCAATTCCACAAGAACTGTCTTGGCGAAAGGGTTCTTGAGGGGAAAGCTGTAACTCTTTGAGATGATTTCACAGAACTCAAAGAAGTTTCTCAGAAAGCTTCTTTCTCTTTGTTATCGGAGGATATTTCCTTTGGCCCTATAGTCTTCCAAGGGATCCGAAATATCTGTTCTGAGATTCCACAGAAATAAGGCTAGCAAAGAGATCCACGAAATACAGATGTAACTCTGTGAGACGAATTAAAAGAACACTAAGCATTTTCTCAGAAAGCTTCTTTCCAGATTTCATCTGAGGATATTTCCTTTTTCACCATAGCCCTCTATGGGCTTCCAAATATCATTTTGCCAATTCCACAAGAACTGTCTTAGCGAAAGGCTTCTTGAGGGGAAAGCTGTAACTCTGTGACATGATTTCACATAACACAAAGAAGTTTCTCAGAAAGCTTCTTTCTCTTTGTTATCGGAGGATATTTCCTTTGGCCCTATAGTCTTCCAAGGGATCCGAAATATCTGTTCTCAGATTCCACAGAAATAAGGCTAGCAAGGAGATCCACGAAATACAGATGTATCTCTATGAGATGAATTAACAGAACACTGAGCAGTTTCTCAGAAAGTTTCTTTCCAGATTTCATCTGAGGATATATCCTTTTTCACCATAGCCCTCTATGGGCTTCCAAATATCACTTTGCCAATTCCACAAAACAGTCTTAGCGAAAGGCTTCTTGAGGGGAAAGCTGTAACTCTGTGAGATGATTTCACAGAACACAAAGAAGTTTCTCAGAAAGCTTCTTTCTCTTTGTTATCGGAGGATATTTCCTTTGGCCCTAGAGTCTTCCAAGGGATCCGAAATATCTGTTCTCAGATTCCACAGAAATAAGGCTAGCAAAGAGATTCACGAAATACACATGTAACTCAGTGTGATGAATTAACAGAAGACTAAGCAGTTTCTCAGAAAGCTTCTTTCCAGATTTCATCTGAGGATATTTCCTTCTTCACCATAGCCCTCTAAGGGCTTCCAAATATCACTTTGCCAATTCCACAAGAACTGTCTTAGCGAAAGGCTTCTTGAGGGGAAAGCTGTAACTCTGTGAGATGATTTCACAGAAAACAACGAAGTTTCTCAGAAAGCTTCTTTCTCTTTGTTATCGGAGGATATTTCCTTTGGCCCTATAGTCTTCCAAGGAAACCGAAATATCTGTTCTCAGGTTCCACAGAATTAAGGCTAGCAAAGAGATCCACGAAATACAGATGTAACTCTGTGAGATGAATTAAGAGAAAACTAAGCAGTTTCTCAGAAAGCTTCTTTCCAGATTTCATCTGAGGATATTTCCTTTTTCACCATAGCCCTCTATGGGCTTCCAAATATCACTTTGCCAATTCCACAAGAACTGTTTTAGCGAAAGGCTTCTTGAGGGGAAAGCTATAACTCTGTGAGATGATTTCACAGAACACAAAGAAGTTTCTCAGAAAGCGTCTTTCTCTTTGTTATCGGAGGATATTTCCTTTGGCCCTATAGTCTTCCAAGGGATCCGAAATATCTGTTCTCAGATTCCACAGAAATAAGGCTAGCAAAGAGATCCACGAAATATATATGTAACTCTTTGAGATGAATTAACAGAACACTAAGCAGTTTCTCAGAAAGCTTCTTTCCAGATTTCATCTGAGGATATTTCCTTTTTCACCATAGCCCTCTATGGGCTTCCAAATGTCACTTTGCCAATTCCACAAGAACTGTCCTGGCGAAAGGGTTTTTGAGGGAAAGCTGTAACTCTGTGAGATGATTTCACAGAACTCAAAGAAGTTTCTCAGAAAGCTTCTTTCTCTTTGTTATCGGAGGATATTTCCTTTGGCCCTATAGTCTTCCAAGGGATCCGAATTATCTGTTCTGAGATTCCACAGAAATAAGGCTAGCAAAGAGATCCACGAAATACAGATGTAACTCTGTGAGATGGATTAACAGAACACTAAGCAGTTTCTCAGAAAGCTTCTTTCCAGATTTCATCTGAGGATATTTCCTTTTTCACCATAGCCCTCTATGGGCTTCCAAATGTCACTTTGCCAATTCCACAAGAACTGTCTTGGCGAAAGGGTTCTTGAGGGGAAAGCTGTAACTCTGTGAGATGATTTCAAAGAACACAAAGAAGTTTCTCAGAAAGCTTCTTTCTCTTTGTTATCGGAGGATATTTCCTTTGGCCCTATAGTCTTCCAAGGGATCCGAAATATCTGTTCTCAGATTCCACAGAAATAAGGCTAGCAAGGAGATCCACGAAATACAGATGTATCTCTATGAGATGAATTAACAGAACACTAAGCAGTTTCTCAGAAAGTTACTTTCCAGATTTCATCTGAGGATATATCCTTTTTCACCATAGCCCTCTATGGGCTTCCAAATATCACTTTGCCAATTCCACAAAACAGTCTTAGCGAAAGGCTTCTTGAGGGGAAAGCTGTAACTCTGTGAGATGATTTCACAGAACACAAAGTAGTTTGTCAGAAAGCTTCTTTCTCTTTGTTATCGGAGGATATTTCCTTTGGCCCTATAGTCTTCCAAGGGATCCGAAATATCTGTTCTCAGATTCCACAGAAATAAGGCTAGCAAAGAGATTCACGACATACACATGTAACTCATGGAGATGAATTAACAGAACACTAAGCAGTTTCTCAGAAAGCTTCTTTCCAGATTTCATCTGAGGATATTTCCTTCTACACCATAGCCCTCTACGGGCTTCCAAATATCACTTTGCCAATTCCACAAGAACTGTCTTAGCGAAAGGCTTCTTGAGGGGAAAGCTGTAACTCTGTGAGATGATTTCAAAGAACACAAAGAACTTGCTCAGAAAGCTTCTTTCTCTTTGTTATCGGAGGATATTTCCTTTGGACCTATAGTCTTCCAAGGGATCCGAAATATCTGTTCTC
The DNA here is from genome assembly GCF_037993035.2 of Macaca fascicularis. Taxonomy (NCBI): domain Eukaryota; kingdom Metazoa; phylum Chordata; class Mammalia; order Primates; family Cercopithecidae; genus Macaca; species Macaca fascicularis. Next base: position 68,262,381 of record NC_088376.1, on the reverse strand, counting down.
AGATTCCACAGAAATAAGGCTAGCAAAGTGATCCACGAAATACAGGTGTATCTCTATGAGATGAATTAACAGAACACTAAGCAGTTTCTCAGAAGGCTTCTTTCCAGATTTCATCTGAGGATATATCCCTTTTCACCATAGCCCTCTAAGGGCTTCCAAATATCACTTTGGCAATTCCACAAAACAGTCTTAGCGAAAGGTTTCTTGAGGGGAAAGCTGTATCTCTGTGAGATGATTTCACAGAACACAGAGAATATTCTCAGAATGCTTCTTTCTCTTTGTTATCGGAGGATATTTCCTTTGGCCCTATAGTCTTCCAAGGGATCAAAAATATCTCTTCTCAGATTCCACAGAAATAAGGCTAGCAAAGAGATCCATGAAATACAGATGTAACTCTGTGAGATGAATTAACAGAACACTAAGCAGTTTCTCAGAGAGCTTCTTTCCAGATTTCATCTGTGGATATTTCCTTTTTCACCATAGCCCTCTGTGGGCTTCCAAATATCACTTTGCCAATTCCACAAGAACTGTCTTAGCGAAAGGCTTTTTGAGGGGAAAGCTGTAACTCTGTGAGATGATTTCACAGAACACAAAGAAGTTTCTCAGAAAGCTTCTTTCTCTTTGTTATCGGAGGATATTTCCTTTGGCCCTATAGTTTTCCAAGGGATCCAAAATATCTGTTATCAGATTCCACAGAAATAAGGCTAGCAAAGAGATCCACGAAATACAGATGTAACTCTGTGAGATGAATTAACAGAACACTAAGCAGTTTCTCAGAAAGCTTCTTTCCAGATTTCATCTGAGGATATTTCCTTTTACACCATAGCCCTCTATGGGCTTCCAAATGTCACTTTGCCAATTCCACAAGAACTGTCTTGGCGAAAGGGTTCTTGAGGGGAAAGCTGTAACTCTGTGAGATGATTTCACAGAACTCAAAGAAGTTTCTCAGAAAGCTTCTTTCTCTTTGTTATCGGAGGATATTTCCTTTGGCCCTATAGTCTTCCATGGGATCCGAAATATCTGTTCTGAGATTCAACAGAAATAAGGCTAGCAAAGAGATCGACGAAATACAGATGTAACTCTGTGAGATGAATTAACAGAACACTAAGCATTTTCTCAGAAAGCTTCTTTCCAGATTTCATCTGAGGATATTTCCTTATTCACCATAGCCCTCTATGGGCTTCCAAATATCACTTTGCCAATTCCACAAGAACTGTCTTAGCGAAACGCTTCTTGAGGGGAAAGCTGTAACTCTGTGAGATGATTTCAAAGAACACAAAGAAGTTTCTCAGAAAGCTTCTTTCTCTTTGTTATCGGAGGATATTTCCTTTGGCCCTATAGTCTTCCAAGGGACCCGAAATATTTGTTCTGAGATTCCACAGAAATAAGGCTAGCAAAGAGATCCACGAAATGCAGATGTAATTCTGTGAGATGAATTAACAGAACACTAAGCAGTTTCTCAGAAAGCTTCTTTCCAGATTTCATCTGAGGATATTTCCTTTTTTAACCATAGCCCTCTATGGGCTTCCAAATATAACTTTGCCAATTCCACAAGAACTCTATTGGCGAAAGGGTTCTTGAGGGGAAAGCTGTAACTCTGTGAGATGATTTCACAGAACACAAAAAAGTTTCTCAGAAAGCTTCTTTCTCTTTGTAATCGGAGGATATTTCCTTTGGCCCTATAGTCTACCAAGGGATCCGAAATATCTGTTCTCAGATTCCACAGAAATAAGGCTAGCAAAGAGATCCACGAAATACACATGTAACTCAGTGAGATGAATTAGCAGAACAGTAAGCAGTTTCTTAGAAAGCTTCTTTCCAGATTTCATCTGAGGATATTTCCTTCTTCACCATAGCCCTCTAAGGGCTTCCAAATATCACTTTGCCAATTCCACAAGAACTGTCTTAGCGAAAGGCTTCTTGAGGGGAAAGCTGTAACTCTGTGAGATGATTTCACAGAACTCAGAGAATATTCTCAGAAAGCTTCTTTCTCTTTGTTATCGGAGGATATTTCCTTTGGCCCTATAGTCTTCCAAGGAATCCGAAATATCTGTTCTCAGATTCCACAGAAATAAGGCTAGCAAAGAGATCCACGAAATACACATGTAATTCTGTGAGATGAATTAACAGAACCTTAAGCAGTTTCTCAGAAAGCTTCTTTCCAGATTTCATCGGAGGATATTTCCTTTTTCACCATAGCCCTCTGTGGGCTTCCAAATATCACTTTGCCAATTCCACAAGAACTGTCTTGGCGAAAAGATTCTTGAGTGGAAAGCTGTAACTCTGTGAGATGATTTCAAAGAACACAAAGAAGTTTCTCAGAAAGCTTCTTTCTCTTTGTTATCTGAGGATATTTCCTTTGGCCCTATAGTCTTCCAAGGGATCCGAAATATCTGTTCTCAGATTCCACAGAAATAAGGCTAGCAAGGAGATCCACGAAATACAGATGTATCTCTATGAGATGAATTAACAGAACACTAAGCAGTTTCTCAGAAAGTTTCTACCAGATTTCATCTGAGGATATATCCTTTTTCACCATAGCCCCCTATGGGCTTCCAAGTATCACTTTGCCAATTCCACAAAACAGTCTTAGCGAAAGGCTTCTTGAGGGGAAAGCTGTAACTCTGTCAGATTATTTCACAGAACACAAAGAAGTTTCTCAGAAACCTTCTTTCTCTTTGTTATCGGAGGATATTTCCTTTGGCCCTATAGTCTTCCAAGGGATCCGAAATATCTGTTCTCAGATTCCACAGAAATAAGGTAGCAAAGAGATTCACGAAATACACATGTAACTCAGTGAGATGAATTAACAGAACACTAAGCAGTTTCTCAGAAAGCTTCTTTCCAGATTTCATCTGAGGATATTTCCTTCTACACCATAGCCTTCTACGGGCCTCCAAATATCACTTTGCCAATTCCACAAGAACTGTCTTAGCGAAAGGCTTCTTGAGGGGAAAGCTGTAACTCGGTGAGATGATTTCAAAGAACACAAAGAACTTTCTCAGAAAGCTTCTTTCTCTTTGTTATCGGAGGATATTTCCTTTGGCCCTATAGTCTTCCAAGGGATCCGAAATATCTGTTCTCAGATTCCACAGAAATAAGGCTAGCAAAGAGATCCACGAAATACAGATGTATCTCTATGAGATGAATTAACAGAACACTAAGAAGTTTCTCAGAAGGCTTCTTTCCAGATTTCATCTGAGGATATATCCTTTTTCACCATAGCCCTCTATGGGCTTCCAAATATCACTTTGCCAATTCCACAAAACAGTCTTAGCGAAAGGCTTCTTGAGGGGAAAGCTGTAACTCTGTGAGATGATTTCACAGAACACAGAGAATATTCTCAGCAAGCTTCTTTCTCTTTGTTATCGGAGGATATTTCCTTTGGCCCTATAGTCTTCCAAGGGATCCAAAATATCTCTTCTCAGATTCCACAGAAATAAGGCTAGCAAAGAGATCCACGAAATACAGATGTAACTCTGTGAGATGAATTAACAGAACACTAAGCAGTTTCTCAGAAAGCTTCTTTCTAGATTTCATCTGAGGATATTTCCTTTTTCACCATAGCCCTCTGTGGGCTTCCAAATATCACATTGCCAATTCCACAAGAACTGTCTTAGCGAAAGGCTTCTTGAGGGGAAAGCTGTAACTCTGTGAGATGATTTCACAGAACACAAAGAAGTTTCTCAGAAAGCTTCTTTCTCTTTGTTATCGGAGGATATTTCCTTTGGCCCTATAGTTTTCCACGGGATCCAACATATCTGTTATCAGATTCCACAGAAATAAGGCTAGCAAAGAGATCCACGAAATACAGATGTAACTCTGTGAGATGAATTAACAAAACACTAAGCAGTTTCTCAGAAAGCTTCTTTCCAGATTTCACCTGAGGATATTTCCTTTTTCACCATAGCCCTCTGGGGGCTTCCAAATATCACTTTGCCAATTCCACAAGAACTGTCTTGGCGAAAAGGTTCTTGAGTGGAAAGCTGTAACTCTGTGAGATGATTTCAAAGAACACAAAGAAGTTTCTCAGAAAGCTTCTTTCTCTTTGTTATCTGAGGATATTTCCTTTGGCCCTATAGTCTTCCAAGGGATCCGAAATATCTGTTCTCAGATTCCACAGAAATAAGGCTAGCAAGGAGATCCACGAAATACAGATGTATCTCTATGAGATGAATTAACAGAACACTAAGCAGTTTCTCAGAAAGTTTCTACCAGATTTCATCTGAGGATATATCCTTTTTCACCATAGCCCCCTATGGGCTTCCAAGTATCACTTTGCCAATTCCACAAAACAGTCTTAGCGAAAGGCTTCTTGAGGGGAAAGCTGTAACTCTGTCAGATTATTTCACAGAACACAAAGAAGTTTCTCAGAAACCTTCTTTCTCTTTGTTATCGGAGGATATTTCCTTTGGCCCTATAGTCTTCCAAATGATCCGAAATATCTGTTCACAGATTCCACAGAAATAAGGCTAGCAAAGAGATTCACGAAATACACATGTAACTCAGTGAGATGAATTAACAGAACACTAAGCAGTTTCTCAGAAAGCTTCTTTCCAGATTTCATCTGAGGATATTTCCTTCTACACCATAGCCTTCTACAGGCCTCCAAATATCACTTTGCCAATTCCACAAGAACTGTCTTAGCGAAAGGCTTCTTGAGGGGAAAGCTGTAACTCGGTGAGATGATTTCAAAGAACACAAAGAACTTTCTCAGAAAGCTTCTTTCTCTTTGTTATCGGAGGATATTTCCTTTGGCCCTATAGTCTTCCAAGGGATACGAAATATCTGTTCTCAGATTCCACAGAAATAAGGCTAGCAAAGAGATCCACGAAATACAGATGTATCTCTATGAGATGAATTAACAGAACACTAAGCAGTTTCTCAGAAGGCTTCTTTCCAGATTTCATCTGAGGATATATCCTTTTTCACCATAGCCCTCTATGGGCTTCCAAATATCACTTTGCCAATTCCACAAAACAGTCTTAGCGAAAGGCTTCTTGAGGGGAAAGCTGTAACTCTGTGAGATGATTTCACAGAACACAGAGAAGTTTCTCAGAAAGCTTCTTTCTCTTTGTTATCGGAGGATATTTCCTTTGGCCCTATAGTTTTCCACGGGATCCAAAATATCTGTTATCAGATACCACAGAAATAAGGCTAGCAAAGAGATCCACGAAATACAGATGTAACTCTGTGAGATGAATTAACAGAACACTAAGCAGTTTCTCAGAAAGCTTCTTTCCAGATTTCACCTGAGGATATTTCCTTTTTCACCATAGCCCTCTATGGGCTTCCAAATGTCACTTTGCCAATTCCACAAGAACTGTCTTGGCGAAAGGGTTCTTGAGGGGAAAGCTGTAACTCTGTGAGACGATTTCACAGAACTCAAAGAAGTTTCTCAGAAAGCTTCTTTCTCTTTGTTATTGGAGGATATTTCCTTTGGCCCTATAGTCTTCCAAGGGATCCGAAATATCTGTTCTGAGATTCCACAGAAATAACGCTAGCAAAGAGATCGACGAAATACAGATGTAACTCTGTGAGATGAATTAACAGAACACTAAGCATTTTCTCAGAAAGCTTCTTTCCAGATTTCATCTGAGGATATTTCCTTTTTCACCATAGCCCTCTATGGACTTCCAAATATCACTTTGCCAATTCCACAAGAACTGTTTTAGCGAAAGGCTTCTTGAGGGGAAAGCTGTAACTCTGTGAGATGATTTCACAGAACACAAAGAAGTTTCTCAGAACGCTTCTTTCTCTTTGTTATCGGAGGATATTTCCTTTGGCCCTATAGTCTTCCAAGGGATCCGAAATATCTGTTCTCAGATTCCACAGAAATAAGGCTAGCAAAGAGATCCACGAAATACAGATGTAACTCTGTGAGATGAATTAACAGAACACTAAGCTGTTTCTCAGAAAGCTTCTTTCCAGATTTCATCTGAGGATATTTCCTTTTTCACCATAGCCCTCTGTGGGCTTCCAAATATCACTTTGCCAATTCCACAAGAACTGTCTTAGCGAAAGGCTTCTTGAGGGGAAAGCTGTAACTCTGTGAGATGATTTCACAGAACACAAAGAAGTTTCTCAGAAATCTTCTTTCTCTTTGCTATCGGAGGATATTTCCTTTGGCCCTATAGTTTTCCAAGGGATCCGAAATATCTGTTCTCAGATTCCACAGAAATAAGGCTAGCAAAGAGATCCACGAAATACAGATGTAACTCTGTTAGATGAATTAACAGAACACTAAGCAGTTTCTCAGAAAGCTTCTTTCCAGATTTCATCTGAGGATATTTCCTTTTTCACCATAGCCCTCTATGGGCTTCCAAATATCACTTTGCCTATTCCACAAGAACTGTCTTAGCGAAAGGCTTCTTGAGGGGAAAGCTGTAACTCTGTGAGATGATTTTACAGAACACAAAGAAGTTTCTCCGAAAGCTTCTTTCTCTTTGTTATCGGAGGATATTTCCTTTGGCCCTATAGTCTTCCAAGGGATCCGAAATATCTGTTCTCAGATTCCACAGAAATAAGGCTAGCAAAGAGATCCACGAAATACAGATGTAACTCTGTGAGATGAATTAACAGAACACTAAGCAGTTTCTCAGAAACCTTCTTTCCAGATTTCATCTGAGGATATTTCCTTTTTCACCATAGCCCTCTATGGGCTTCCAAATGTCACTTTGCCAATTCCACAAGAAGTGTCTTGGCGAAAGGCTTCTTGAGGGGAAAGCTGTAACTCTGTGAGATGATTTCACAGAAAACAAAGAAGTTTCTCAGAAAGCTTCTTTCTCTTTGTTATCGGAGGATATTTCCTTTGGCCCTATAGTCTTCCAAGGGATCCGAAATATCTGTTCTCAGATTCCACAGAATTAAGGCTAGCAAAGAGATCCACGAAATACAGATGTAACTCCGTGAGATGAATTAAGAGAAAACTAAGCAGTTTCTCAGAAAGCTTCTTTCCAGATTTCATCTGAGGATATTTCCTTTTTCACCATAGCCCTCATTGGGCTTCCAAATATCACTTTGCCTATTCCACAAGAAGTGTTTTAGCAAAAGGCTTCTTGAGGGGAAAGCTGTAACTCTGTGAGATGATTTCACAGAACACAAAGAAGTTTCTCAGAAAGCTTCTTTCTCTTTGTTATCGGAGGATATTTCCTTTGGCCCTATAGTCTTCCAAGGGATCCGAAATATCTGTTCTTAGATTCCACAGAAATAAGGCTAGCAAGGAGATCCACGAAATACAGATGTATCTCTATGAGATGAATTAACAGAACACTGAGCAGTTTCTCAGAAAGTTTCTTTCCAGATTTCATCTGAGGATATATCCTTTTTCACCATAGCCCTCTATGGGCTTCCAAATATCACTTTGCCAATTCCACAAAACAGTCTTAGCGAAAGGCTTCTTGAGGGGAAAGCTGTAACTCTGTGAGATGATTTCACAGAACACAAAGAAGTTTCTCAGAAAGCTTCTTTCTCTTTGTTATCGGAGGATATTTCCTTTGGCCCTATAGTCTTCCAAGGGATCCGAAATATCTGTTCTCAGATTCCACAGAAATAAGGCTAGCAAAGAGATTCACGAAATACACATGTAACTCAGTGAGATGAATTAACAGAACACTAAGCAGTTTCTCAGAAAGCTTCTTTCCAGGTTTCCTCTGAGGATATTTCCTTCTTCACCATAGCCCTCTAAGGGCTTCCAAATATCACTTTGCCAATTCCACAAGAACTGTCTTAGCGAAAGGCTTCTTGAGGGGAAAGCTGTAACTCTGTGAGATGATTTCAAAGAACACAAAGGAGTTTCTCAGAAAGCTTCTTTCTCTTTGTTAACGGAGGATATTTCCTTTGGCCCTATAGTCTTCCAAGGGATCCGAAATATCTGTTCTCAGATTCCACAGAAATAAGGCTAGCAAAGATATCCACGAAATACAGATGTAACTCTGTGAGATGAATTAACAGAACACTAAGCATTTTCTCAGAAAGCTTCTTTCCAGATTTCATCTGAGGATATTTCCTTTTTCACCATAGCCCTCTATGGGCTTCCAAATGTCACTTTGCCAATTCCAAAAGAAGTGTCTTGGCGAAAGGCTTCTTGAGGGGAAAGCTGTAACTCTGTGAGATGATTTCACAGAAAACAAAGAAGTTTCTCAGAAAGCTTCTTTCTCTTTGTTATCGGAGGATATTTCCTTTGGCCCTTTAGTCTTCCAAGGAAACCGAAATATCTGTTCTCACGTTCCACAGAATTAAGGCTAGCAAAGAGATCCACGAAATACAGATGTAACTCTGTGAGATGAATTAAGAGAAAACTAAGCAGTTTCTCAGAAAGCTTCTTTCCAGATTTCATCTGAGGATATTTCCTTTTTCACCATAGCCCTCTATGGGCTTCCAAATATCACTTTGCCAATTCCACAAGAAGTGACTTAGCGAAAGGCTTCTTGAGGGGAAAGCTGTAACTCTGTGAGATGATTTCACAGAACACAAAGAAGTTTCTCAGAAAGCTTCTTTCTCTTTGTTATCGGAGGATATTTCCTTTGGCCCTATAGTCTTCCAAGGGATCCGAAATATCTGTTCTCAGATTCCACAGAAATAAGGCTAGCAAAGAGATCCACGAAATACATATGTAACTCTTTGAGATGAATTAACAGAACACTAAGCAGTTTCTCAGAAAGCTTCTTTCCAGATTTCATCTGAGGATATTTCCTTTTTCACCATAGCCCTCTATGGGCTTCCAAATGTCACTTTGCCAATTCCACAAGAACTGTCTTGACGAAAAGGTTTTTGAGGGGAAAGCTGTAACTCTGTGAGATGATTTCACAGAACTCAAAGAAGTTTCTCAGAAAGCTTCTTTCTCTTTGTTATCGGATGATATTTCCTTTGGCCCTATAGTCTTCCAAGGGATCCGAATTATCTGTTCTGAGATTCCACAGAAATAAGGCTAGCAAAGAGATCCACGAAATACAGATGTAACTCTGTGAGACGAATTAACAGAACACTAAGCATTTTCTCAGAAAGCTTCTTTCCAGATTTCATCTGAGGATATTTCCTTTTTCACCATAGCCCTCTATGGGCTTCCAAATATCACTTTGCCAATTCCACAAGAACTGTCTTGGCGAAAGGGTTCTTGAGGGGAAAGCTGTAACTCTGTGAGATGATTTCACAGAACACAAAGAAGTTTCTCAGAAAGCTTCTTTCTCTTTGTTATCGGAGGATATTTCCTTTGGCCCTATAGTCTTCCAAGGGATCCGAAATATCTGTTCTGAGATTCCACAGAAATAAGGCTAGCAAAGAGATCCACGAAATACAGATGTAACTCTGTGAGACAAATTAAAAGAACACTAAGCATTTTCTCAGAAAGCTTCTTTCCAGATTTCATCTGAGGATATTTCCTTTTTCACCATAGCCCTCTATGGGCTTCCAAATATCACTTTGCCAATTCCACAAGAACTGTCTTGGAGAAAGGGTTCTTGAGGGGAAAGCTGTAACTCTGTGAGATGATTTCACAGAACACAAAGAAGTTTCTCAGAAAGCTTCTTTCTCTTTGTTATCGGAGGATATTTCCTTTGGCCCTATAGTCTTCCAAGGGATCCGAAATATCTGTTCTTAGATTCCACAGAAATAAGGCTAGCAAGGAGATCCACGAAATACAGATGTATCTCTATGAGATGAATTAACAGAACACTGAGCAGTTTCTCAGAAAGTTTCTTTCCAGATTTCATCTGAGGATATATCCTTTTTCACCATAGCCCTCTATGGGCTTCCAAATATCACTTTGCCAATTCCACAAAACAGTCTTAGCGAAAGGCTTCTTGAGGGGAAAGCTGTAACTCTGTGAGATGATTTCAAAGAACACAAAGGAGTTTCTCAGAAAGCTTCTTTCTCTTTGTTAACGGAGGATATTTCCTTTGGCCCTATAGTCTTCCAAGGGATCCGAAATATCTGTTCTCAGATTCCACAGAAATAAGGCTAGCAAAGAGATCCACGAAATACAGATGTAACTCTGTGAGATGAATTAACAGAACACTAAGCAGTTTCTCAGAAAGCTTCTTTCCAGATTTCATCTGAGGATATTTCCTTTTTCACCATAGCCCTCTATGGGCTTCCAAATGTCACTTTGCCAATTCCACAAGAAGTGTCTTGGCGAAAGGCTTCTTGAGGGGAAAGCTGTAACTCTGTGAGTTGATTTCACAGAAAGCAAAGAAGTTTCTCAGAAAGCTTCTTTCTCTTTGTTATCGGAGGATATTTCCTTTGGCCCTATAGTCTTCCAAGGAAACCGAAATATCTGTTCTCAGGTTCCACAGAATTAAGGCTAGCAAAGAGATCCACGAAATACAGATGTAACTCTGTGAGATGAATTAAGAGAAAACTAAGCAGTTTCTCAGAAAGCTTCTTTCCAGATTTCATCTGAGGATATTTCCTTTTTCACCATAGCCCTCTATGGACTTCAAAATATCACTTTGCCAATTCCACAAGAACTGTTTTAGCGAAAGGCTTCTTGAGGGGAAAGCTGTAACTCTGTGAGATGATTTCACAGAACACAAAGAAGTTTCTCAGAAAGCGTCTTTCTCTTTGTTATCGGAGGATATTTCCTTTGGCCCTATAGTCTTCCAAGGGATCCGAAATATCTGTTCTCAGATTCCACAGAAATAAGGCTAGCAAAGAGATCCACGAAATACATATGTAACCCTTTGAGATCAATTAACAGAACACTTAGCAGTTTCTCAGAAAGCTTCTTTCCAGATTTCATCTGAGGATATTTCCTTTTTCACCATAGCCCTCTATGGGCTTCCAAATGTCACTTTGCCAATTCCACAAGAACTGTCTTGACGAAAAGGTTTTTGAGGGGAAAGCTGTAACTCTGTGAGATGATTTCACAGAACTCAAAGAAGTTTCTCAGAAAGCTTCTTTCTCTTTGTTATCGGAGGATATTTCCTTTGGCCCTATAGTCTTCCAAGGGATCCGAATTATCTGTTCTGAGATTCCACAGAAATAAGGCTAGCAAAGAGATCCACGAAATACAGATGTAACTCTGTGAGACGAATTAACAGAACACTAAGCATTTTCTCAGAAAGCTTCTTTCCAGATTTCATCTGAGGATATTTCCTTATTCACCATAGCCCTCTATGGGCTTCCAAATATCACTTTGCCAATTCCACAAGAACTGTCTTGGCGAAAAGGTTCTTGAGTGGAAAGCTGTAACTCTTTGAGATGATTTCACAGAACACAAAGAAGTTTCTCAGAAAGCTTCTTTCTCTTTGTTATCGGAGGATATTTCCTTTGGCCCTATAGTCTTCCAAGGGATCCGAAATATCTGTTCTCAGATTCCACAGAAATAAGGCTAGCAAGGAGATCCACGAAATACAGATGTATCTCTATGAGATGAATTAACAGAACACTAAGCAGTTTCTCAGAAAGTTTCTTTCCAGATTTCATCTGAGGATATATCCTTTTTCACCATAGCCCTCTATGGGCTTCCAAATATCACTTTGCCAATTCCACAAAACAGTCTTAGCGAAAGGCTTCTTGAGGGGAAAGCTGTATCTCTGTCAGATGATTTCACAGAACACAAAGGAGTTTCTCAGAAAGCTTCTTTCTCTTTGTTATCGGAGGATATTTCCTTTGGCCCTATAGTCTTCCAAGGGATCCGAAATATCTGTTCTCAGATTCCACAGAAATAAGGCGAGCAAAGAGATCCACGAAATACAGATGTAACTCTGTGAGATGAATTAACAGAACACTAAGCAGTTTCTCAGAAAGCTTCTTTCCAGATTTCATCTGAGGATATTTCCTTTTTCACCATAGCCCTCTATGGGCTTCCAAATATCACTTTGCCAATTCCACAAGAACTGTTTTAGCGAAAGGCTTCTTGAGGGGAAAGCTGTAACTCTGTGAGATGATTTCACAGAACACAAAGAAGTTTCTCAGAACGCTTCTTTCTCTTTGTTATCGGAGGATATTTCCTTTGGCCCTATAGTCTTCCAAGGGATCCGAAATATCTGTTCTTAGATTCCACAGAAATAAGGCTAGCAAGGAGATCCACGAAATACAGATGTATCTCTATGAGATGAATTAACAGAACACTGAGCAGTTTCTCAGAAAGTTTCTTTCCAGATTTCATCTGAGGATATATCCTTTTTCACCATAGCCCTCTATGGGCTTCCAAATATCACTTTGCCAATTCCACAAAACAGTCTTAGCGAAAGGCTTCTTGAGGGGAAAGCTGTAACTCTGTGAGATGATTTCACAGAACACAAAGAAGTTTCTCAGAAAGCTTCTTTCTCTTTTTTATCGGAGGATATTTCCTTTGGCCCTATAGTCTTCCAAGGGATCCGAAATATCTGTTCTCAGATTCCACAGAAATAAGGCTAGCAAAGAGATTCACGAAATACACATGTAACTCAGTGAGATGAATTAACAGAACACTAAGCAGTTTCTCAGAAAGCTTCTTTCCAGGTTTCCTCTGAGGATATTTCCTTCTTCACCATAGCCCTCTAAGGGCTTCCAAATATCACTTTGCCAATTCCACAAGAACTGTCTTAGCGAAAGGCTTCTTGAGGGGAAAGCTGTAACTCTGTGAGATGATTTCAAAGAACACAAAGGAGTTTCTCAGAAAGCTTCTTTCTCTTTGTTAACGGAGGATATTTCCTTTGGCCCTATAGTCTTCCAAGGGATCCGAAATATCTGTTCTCAGATTCCACAGAAATAAGGCTAGCAAAGATATCCACGAAATACAGATGTAACTCTGTGAGATGAATTAACAGAACACTAAGCAGTTTCTCAGAAAGCTTCTTTCCAGATTTCATCTGAGGATATTTCCTTTTTCACCATAGCCCTCTATGGGCTTCCAAATGTCACTTTGCCAATTCCAAAAGAAGTGTCTTGGCGAAAGGCTTCTTGAGGGGAAAGCTGTAACTCTGTGAGATGATTTCACAGAAAACAAAGAAGTTTCTCAGAAAGCTTCTTTCTCTTTGTTATCGGAGGATATTTCCTTTGGCCCTTTAGTCTTCCAAGGAAACCGAAATATCTGTTCTCACGTTCCACAGAATTAAGGCTAGCAAAGAGATCCACGAAATACAGATGTAACTCTGTGAGATGAATTAAGAGAAAACTAAGCAGTTTCTCAGAAAGCTTCTTTCCAGATTTCATCTGAGGATATTTCCTTTTTCACCATAGCCCTCTATGGGCTTCCAAATATCACTTTGCCAATTCCACAAGAAGTGACTTAGCGAAAGGCTTCTTGAGGGGAAAGCTGTAACTCTGTGAGATGATTTCACAGAACACAAAGAAGTTTCTCAGAAAGCTTCTTTCTCTTTGTTATCGGAGGATATTTCCTTTGGCCCTATAGTCTTCCAAGGGATCCGAAATATCTGTTCTCAGATTCCACAGAAATAAGGCTAGCAAAGAGATCCACGAAATACATATGTAACTCTTTGAGATGAATTAACAGAACACTAAGCAGTTTCTCAGGAAGCTTCTTTCCAGATTTCATCTGAGGATATTTCCTTTTTCACCATAGCCCTCTATGGGCTTCCAAATGTCACTTTGCCAATTCCACAAGAACTGTCTTGACGAAAAGGTTTTTGAGGGGAAAGCTGTAACTCTGTGAGATGATTTCACAGAACTCAAAGAAGTTTCTCAGAAAGCTTCTTTCTCTTTGTTATCGGATGATATATCCTTTGGCCCTATAGTCTTCCAAGGGATCCGAATTATCTGTTCTGAGATTCCACAGAAATAAGGCTAGCAAAGAGATCCACGAAATACAGATGTAACTCTGTGAGACGAATTAACAGGACACTAAGCATTTTCTCAGAAAGCTTCTTTCCAGATTTCATCTGAGGATATTTCCTTTTTCACCATAGCCCTCTATGGGCTTCCAAATATCACTTTGCCAATTCCACAAGAACTGTCTTGGCGAAAGGGTTCTTGAGGGGAAAGCTGTAACTCTGTGAGATGATTTCACAGAACACAAAGAAGTTTCTCAGAAAGCTTCTTTCTCTTTGTTATCGGAGGATATTTCCTTTGGCCCTATAGTCTTCCAAGGGATCCGAAATATCTGTTCTGAGATTCCACAGAAATAAGGCTAGCAAAGAGATCCACGAAATACAGATGTAACTCTGTGAGACAAATTAAAAGAACACTAAGCATTTTCTCAGAAAGCTTCTTTCCAGATTTCATCTGAGGATATTTCCTTTTTCACCATAGCCCTCTATGGGCTTCCAAATATCACTTTGCCAATTCCACAAGAACTGTCTTGGAGAAAGGGTTCTTGAGGGGAAAGCTGTAACTCTGTGAGATGATTTCACAGAACACAAAGAAGTTTCTCAGAAAGCTTCTTTCTCTTTGTTATCGGAGGATATTTCCTTTGGCCCTATAGTCTTCCAAGGGATCCGAAATATCTGTTCTTAGATTCCACAGAAATAAGGCTAGCAAGGAGATCCACGAAATACAGATGTATCTCTATGAGATGAATTAACAGAACACTGAGCAGTTTCTCAGAAAGTTTCTTTCCAGATTTCATCTGAGGATATATCCTTTTTCACCATAGCCCTCTATGGGCTTCCAAATATCACTTTGCCAATTCCACAAAACAGTCTTAGCGAAAGGCTTCTTGAGGGGAAAGCTGTAACTCTGTGAGATGATTTCAAAGAACACAAAGGAGTTTCTCAGAAAGCTTCTTTCTCTTTGTTAACGGAGGATATTTCCTTTGGCCCTATAGTCTTCCAAGGGATCCGAAATATCTGTTCTCAGATTCCACAGAAATAAGGCTAGCAAAGAGATCCACGAAATACAGATGTAACTCTGTGAGATGAATTAACAGAACACTAAGCAGTTTCTCAGAAAGCTTCTTTCCAGATTTCATCTGAGGATATTTCCTTTTTCACCATAGCCCTCTATGGGCTTCCAAATGTCACTTTGCCAATTCCACAAGAAGTGTCTTGGCGAAAGCTTCTTGCGGGGAAAGCTGTAACTCTGTGAGTTGATTTCACAGAAAGCAAAGAAGTTTCTCAGAAAGCTTCTTTCTCTTTGTTATCGGAGGATATTTCCTTTGGCCCTATAGTCTTCCAAGGAAACCGAAATATCTGTTCTCAGGTTCCACAGAATTAAGGCTAGCAAAGAGATCCGCGAAATACAGATGTAACTCTGTGAGATGAATTAAGAGAAAACTAAGCAGTTTCTCAGAAAGCTTCTTTCCAGATTTCATCTGAGGATATTTCCTTTTTCACCATAGCCCTCTATGGGCTTCCAAATATCACTTTGCCAATTCCACAAGAACTGTTTTAGCGAAAGGCTTCTTGAGGGGAAAGCTGTAACTCTGTGAGATGATTTCACAGAACACAAAGAAGTTTCTCAGAAAGCGTCTTTCTCTTTGTTATCGGAGGATATTTCCTTTGGCCCTAGAGTCTTCCAAGGGATCCGAAATATCTGTTCTCAGATTCCACAGAAATAAGGCTAGCAAAGAGATCCACGAAATACATATGTAACCCTTTGAGATGAATTAACAGAACACTTAGCAGTTTCACAGAAAGCTTCTTTCCAGATTTCATCTGAGGATATTTCCTTTTTCACCATAGCCCTCTATGGGCTTCCAAATGTCACTTTGCCAATTCCACAAGAACTGTCTTGACGAAAAGGTTTTTGAGGGGAAAGCTGTAACTCTGTGAGATGATTTCACAGAACTCAAAGAAGTTTCTCAGAAAGCTTCTTTCTCTTTGTTATCGGAGGATATTTCCTTTGGCCCTATAGTCTTCCAAGGGATCCGAATTATCTGTTCTGAGATTCCACAGAAATAAGGCTAGCAAAGAGATCCACAAAATACAGATGTAACTCTGTGAGACGAATTAACAGAACACTAAGCATTTTCTCAGAAAGCTTCTTTCCAGATTTCATCTGAGGATATTTCCTTATTCACCATAGCCCTCTATGGGCTTCCAAATATCACTTTGCCAATTCCACAAGAACTGTCTTGGCGAAAAGGTTCTTGAGTGGAAAGCTGTAACTCTTTGAGATGATTTCACAGAACACAAAGAAGTTTCTCAGAAAGCTTCTTTCTCTTTGTTATCGGAGGATATTTCCTTTGGCCCTATAGTCTTCCAAGGGATCCGAAATATCTGTTCTCAGATTCCACAGAAATAAGGCTAGCAAGGAGATCCACGAAATACAGATGTATCTCTATGAGATGAATTAACAGAACACTAAGCAGTTTCTCAGAAAGTTTCTTTCCAGATTTCATCTGAGGATATATCCTTTTTCACCATAGCCCTCTATGGGCTTCCAAATATCACTTTGCCAATTCCACAAAACAGTCTTAGCGAAAGGCTTCTTGAGGGGAAAGCTGTATCTCTGTCAGATGATTTCACAGAACACAAAGGAGTTTCTCAGAAAGCTTCTTTCTCTTTGTTATCGGAGGATATTTCCTTTGGCCCTATAGTCTTCCAAGGGATCCGAAATATCTGTTCTCAGATTCCACAGAAATAAGGCGAGCAAAGAGATCCACGAAATACAGATGTAACTCTGTGAGATGAATTAACAGAACACTAAGCAGTTTCTCAGAAAGCTTCTTTCCAGATTTCATCTGAGGATATTTCCTTTTTCACCATAGCCCTCTATGGGCTTCCAAATATCACTTTGCCAATTCCACAAGAACTGTTTTAGCGAAAGGCTTCTTGAGGGGAAAGCTGTAACTCTGTGAGATGATTTCACAGAACACAAAGAAGTTTCTCAGAACGCTTCTTTCTCTTTGTTATCGGAGGATATTTCCTTTGGCCCTATAGTCTTCCAAGGGATCCGAAATATCTGTTCTCAGATTCCACAGAAATAAGGCTAGCAAAGAGATCCACGAAATACAGATGTAACTCTGTGAGATGAATTAACAGAACACTAAGCAGTTTCTCAGAAAGCTTGTTTCCAGATTTCATCTGAGGATATTTCCTTTTTCACCATAGCCCTCTGTGGGCTTCCAAATATTACTTTGCCAATTCCACAAGAACTGTCTTAGCGAAAGGCTTCTTGAGGGGAAAGCTGTAACTCTGTGAGATGATTTCACAGAACACAAAGCAGTTTCTCAGAAATCTTCTTTCTCTCTGTTATCGGAGGATATTTCCTTTGGCCCTATAGTCTTCCAAGGGATCCGAAATATCTGTTCTCAGATTCCACAGAAATAAGGCTAGCAAGGAGATCCACGAAATACAGATGTATCTCTATGAGATGAATTAACAGAACACTGAGCAGTTTCTCAGAAAGTTTCTTTCCAGATTTCATCTGAGGATATATCCTTTTTCACCTTAGCCCTCTATGGGCTTCCAAATATCACTTTGCCAATTCCACAAAACAGTCTTAGCGAAAGGCTTCTTGAGGGGAAAGCTGTAACTCTGTGAGATGATTTCACAGAACACAAAGAAGTTTCTCAGAAAGCTTCTTTCTCTTTGTTATCGGAGGATATTTCCTTTGCCCCTATAGTCTTCCAAGGGATCCGAAATATCTGTTCTCAGATTCCACAGAAATAAGGCTAGCAAAGAGATTCACGAAATACACATGTAACTCAGTGAGATGAATTAACAGAACACTAAGCAGTTTCTCAGAAAGCTTCTTTCCAGGTTTCCTCTGAGGATATTTCCTTCTTCACCATAGCCCTCTAAGGGCTTCCAAATATCACTTTGCCAATTCCACAAGAACTGTCTTAGCGAAAGGCTTCTTGAGGGGAAAGCTGTAACTCTGTGAGATGATTTCAAAGAACACAAAGGAGTTTCTCAGAAAGCTTCCTTCTCTTTGTTAACGGAGGATATTTCCTTTGGCCCTATAGTCTTCCAAGGGATCCGAAATATCTGTTCTCAGATTCCACAGAAATAAGGCTAGCAAAGATATCCACGAAATACAGATGTAACTCTGTGAGATGAATTAACAGAACACTAAGCATTTTCTCAGAAAGCTTCTTTCCAGATTTCATCTGAGGATATTTCCTTTTTCACCATAGCCCTCTATGGGCTTCCAAATGTCACTTTGCCAATTCCAAAAGAAGTGTCTTGGCGAAAGGCTTCTTGAGGGGAAAGCTGTAACTCTGTGAGATGATTTCACAGAAAACAAAGAAGTTTCTCAGAAAGCTTCTTTCTCTTTGTTATCGGAGGATATTTCCTTTGGCCCTATAGTCTTCCAAGGAAACCGAAATATCTGTTCTCACGTTCCACAGAATTAAGGCTAGCAAAGAGATCCACGAAATACAGATGTAACTCTGTGAGATGAATTAAGAGAAAACTAAGCAGTTTCTCAGAAAGCTTCTTTCCAGATTTCATCTGAGGATATTTCCTTTTTCACCATAGCCCTCTATGGGCTTCCAAATATCACTTTGCCAATTCCACAAGAACTGTTTTAGCGAAAGGCTTCTTGAGGGGAAAGCTGTAACTCTGTGAGATGATTTCACAGAACACAAAGAAGTTTCTCAGAAAGCTTCTTTCTCTTTGTTATCGGAGGATATTTCCTTTGGCCCTATAGTCTTCCAAGGGATCCGAAATATCTGTTCTCAGATTCCACAGAAAAAAGGCTAGCAAAGAGATCCACGAAATACATATGTAACTCTTTGAGATGAATTAACAGAACACTAAGCAGTTTCTCAGAAAGCTTCTTTCCAGATTTCATCTGAGGATATTTCCTTTTTCACCATAGCCCTCTATGGGCTTCCAAATGTCACTTTGCCAATTCCACAAGAACTGTCTTGACGAAAAGGTTTTTGAGGGGAAAGCTGTAACTCTGTGAGATGATTTCACAGAACTCAAAGAAGTTTCTCAGAAAGCTTCTTTCTCTTTGTTATCGGAGGATATTTCCTTTGGCCCTATAGTCTTCCAAGGGATCCGAATTATCTGTTCTGAGATTCCACAGAAATAAGGCTAGCAAAGAGATCCACGAAATACAGATGTAACTCTGTGAGACGAATTAACAGAACACTAAGCCGTTTCTCAGAAAGCTTCTTTCCAGATTTCATCTGAGGATATTTCCTTTTTCACCATAGCCCTCTATGGGCTTCCAAATATCACTTTGCCAATTCCACAAGAACTGTCTTGGCGAAAGGGTTCTTGAGGGGAAAGCTGTAACTCTGTGAGATGATTTCACAGAACACAAAGAAGTTTCTCAGAAAGCTTCTTTCTCTTTGTTATCGGAGGATATTTCCTTTGGCCCTATAGTCTTCCAAGGGATCCGAAATATCTGTTCTGAGATTCCACAGAAATAAGGCTAGCAAAGAGATCCACGAAATACAGATGTAACTCTGTGAGACAAATTAAAAGAACACTAAGCATTTTCTCAGAAAGCTTCTTTCCAGATTTCATCTGAGGATATTTCCTTTTTCACCATAGCCCTCTATGGGCTTCCAAATATCACTTTGCCAATTCCACAAGAACTGTCTTGGAGAAAGGGTTCTTGAGGGGAAAGCTGTAACTCTGTGAGATGATTTCACAGAACACAAAGAAGTTTCTCAGAAAGCTTCTTTCTCTTTGTTATCGGAGGATATTTCCTTTGGCCCTATAGTCTTCCAAGGGATCCGAAATATCTGTTCTTAGATTCCACAGAAATAAGGCTAGCAAGGAGATCCACGAAATACAGATGTATCTCTATGAGATGAATTAACAGAACACTGAGCAGTTTCTCAGAAAGTTTCTTTCCAGATTTCATCTGAGGATATATCCTTTTTCACCATAGCCCTCTATGGGCTTCCAAATATCACTTTGCCAATTCCACAAAACAGTCTTAGCGAAAGGCTTCTTGAGGGGAAAGCTGTAACTCTGTGAGATGATTTCAAAGAACACAAAGGAGTTTCTCAGAAAGCTTCTTTCTCTTTGTTAACGGAGGATATTTCCTTTGGCCCTATAGTCTTCCAAGGGATCCGAAATATCTGTTCTCAGATTCCACAGAAATAAGGCTAGCAAAGAGATCCACGAAATACAGATGTAACTCTGTGAGATGAATTAACAGAACACTAAGCAGTTTCTCAGAAAGCTTCTTTCCAGATTTCATCTGAGGATATTTCCTTTTTCACCATAGCCCTCTATGGGCTTCCAAATGTCACTTTGCCAATTCCACAAGAAGTGTCTTGGCGAAAGGCTTCTTGAGGGGAAAGCTGTAACTCTGTGAGTTGATTTCACAGAAAGCAAAGAAGTTTCTCAGAAAGCTTCTTTCTCTTTGTTATCGGAGGATATTTCCTTTGGCCCTATAGTCTTCCAAGGAAACCGAAATATCTGTTCTCAGGTTCCACAGAATTAAGGCTAGCAAAGAGATCCACGAAATACAGATGTAACTCTGTGAGATGAATTAAGAGAAAACTAAGCAGTTTCTCAGAAAGCTTCTTTCCAGATTTCATCTGAGGATATTTCCTTTTTCACCATAGCCCTCTATGGGCTTCCAAATATCACTTTGCCAATTCCACAAGAACTGTTTTAGCGAAAGGCTTCTTGAGGGGAAAGCTGTAACTCTGTGAGATGATTTCACAGAACACAAAGAAGTTTCTCAGAAAGCGTCTTTCTCTTTGTTATCGGAGGATATTTCCTTTGGCCCTATAGTCTTCCAAGGGATCCGAAATATCTGTTCTCAGATTCCACAGAAATAAGGCTAGCAAAGAGATCCACGAAATACATATGTAACCCTTTGAGATGAATTAACAGAACACTTAGCAGTTTCTCAGAAAGCTTCTTTCCAGATTTCATCTGAGGATATTTCCTTTTTCACCATAGCCCTCTATGGGCTTCCAAATGTCACTTTGCCAATTCCACAAGAACTGTCTTGACGAAAAGGTTTTTGAGGGGAAAGCTGTAACTCTGTGAGATGATTTCACAGAACTCAAAGAAGTTTCTCAGAAAGCTTCTTTCTCTTTGTTATCGGAGGATATTTCCTTTGGCCCTATAGTCTTCCAAGGGATCCGAATTATCTGTTCTGAGATTCCACAGAAATAAGGCTAGCAAAGAGATCCACGAAATACAGATGTAACTCTGTGAGACGAATTAACAGAACACTAAGCATTTTCTCAGAAAGCTTCTTTCCAGATTTCATCTGAGGATATTTCCTTATTCACCATAGCCCTCTATGGGCTTCCAAATATCACTTTGCCAATTCCACAAGAACTGTCTTGGCGAAAAGGTTCTTGAGTGGAAAGCTGTAACTCTTTGAGATGATTTCACAGAACACAAAGAAGTTTCTCAGAAAGCTTCTTTCTCTTTGTTATCGGAGGATATTTCCTTTGGCCCTATAGTCTTCCAAGGGATCCGAAATATCTGTTCTCAGATTCCACAGAAATAAGGCTAGCAAGGAGATCCACGAAATACAGATGTATCTCTATGAGATGAATTAACAGAACACTAAGCAGTTTCTCAGAAAGTTTCTTTCCAGATTTCATCTGAGGATATATCCTTTTTCACCATAGCCCTCTATGGGCTTCCAAATATCACTTTGCCAATTCCACAAAACAGTCTTAGCGAAAGGCTTCTTGAGGGGAAAGCTGTATCTCTGTCAGATGATTTCACAGAACACAAAGGAGTTTCTCAGAAAGCTTCTTTCTCTTTGTTATCGGAGGATATTTCCTTTGGCCCTATAGTCTTCCAAGGGATCCGAAATATCTGTTCTCAGATTCCACAGAAATAAGGCGAGCAAAGAGATCCACGAAATACAGATGTAACTCTGTGAGATGAATTAACAGAACACTAAGCAGTTTCTCAGAAAGCTTCTTTCCAGATTTCATCTGAGGATATTTCCTTTTTCACCATAGCCCTCTATGGGCTTCCAAATATCACTTTGCCAATTCCACAAGAACTGTTTTAGCGAAAGGCTTCTTGAGGGGAAAGCTGTAACTCTGTGAGATGATTTCACAGAACACAAAGAAGTTTCTCAGAACGCTTCTTTCTCTTTGTTATCGGAGGATATTTCCTTTGGCCCTATAGTCTTCCAAGGGATCCGAAATATCTGTTCTCAGATTCCACAGAAATAAGGCTAGCAAAGAGATCCACGAAATACAGATGTAACTCTGTGAGATGAATTAACAGAACACTAAGCAGTTTCTCAGAAAGCTTGTTTCCAGATTTCATCTGAGGATATTTCCTTTTTCACCATAGCCCTCTGTGGGCTTCCAAATATTACTTTGCCAATTCCACAAGAACTGTCTTAGCGAAAGGCTTCTTGAGGGGAAAGCTGTAACTCTGTGAGATGATTTCACAGAACACAAAGCAGTTTCTCAGAAATCTTCTTTCTCTCTGTTATCGGAGGATATTTCCTTTGGCCCTATAGTCTTCCAAGGGATCCGAAATATCTGTTCTCAGATTCCACAGAAATAAGGCTAGCAAAGAGATCCACGAAATACAGATATAACTCTGTTAGATGAATTAACAGAACACTAAGCAGTTTCTCAGAAAGCTTCTTTCCAGATTTCATCTGAGGATATTTCCTTTTTCACCATAGCCGTCTTTGGGCTTCCAAATATCACTTTGCCAATTCCACAAGAACTGTCTTAGCGAAAGGCTTCTTGAGGGGAAAGCTGTAACTCTGTGACATGATTTCACAGAACACAAAGAAGTTTCTCAGAAAGCTTCTTTCTCTTTGTTATCGGAGGATATTTCCTTTGGCCCTATAGTCTTCCAAGGGATCCGAAATATCTTTCTCAGATTCCACAGAAATAAGGCTAGCAAAGAGATCCACGAAATACAGATGTAACTCTGTGAGATGAATTAACAGAACACTAAGCAGTTTCTCAGAAAGCTTCTTTCCAGATTTCATCTGAGGATATTTCCTTTTTCACCATAGCCGTCTTTGGGCTTCCAAATATCACTTTGCCAATTCCACAAGAACTGTCTTAGCGAAAGGCTTCTTGAGGGGAAAGCTGTATCTCTGTGAGATGATTTCACAGAAAACAAAGAAGTTTCTCAGAAAGCTTCTTTCTCTTTGTTATCGGAGGATATTTCCTTTGGCCCTATAGTCTTCCAAGGAAACCGAAATATCTGTTCTCAGATTCCACAGAATTAAGGCTAGCAAAGAGATCCACGAAATACAGATGTAACTCTGTGAGATGAATTAAGAGAAAACTAAGCAGTTTCTCAGAAAGCTTCTTTCCAGATTTCATCTGAGGATATTTCCTTTTTCACCGTAGCCCTCTATGGGCTTCCAAATATCACTTTGCCAATTCCACAAGAACTGTCTTAGCGAAAGGGTTCTTGAGGGGAAAGCTGTAACTCTGTGAGATGATTTCGCAGAACACAAAGAAGTTTCTCAGAAAGCTTCTTTCTCTTTGTTATCGGAGGATATTTCCTTTGGCCCTATAGTCTACCAAGGGATCCGAAATATCTGTTCTCAGATTCCACAGAAATAAGGCTAGAAAGGAGATCCACGAAATACAGATGTAACTCTGTGAGATGAATAAACAGAACACTAAGCAGTTTCTCAGAAAGTTTCTTTCCAGATTTCATCTGAGGATATTTCCTTTTTCACCATAGCCCTCTATGGGCTTCCAAATGTCACTTTGCCAATTCCACAAGAACTGTCTTGGCGAAAGGGTTCTTGAGGGGAAAGCTGTAACTCTGTGAGATGATTTCAAAGAACTCAAAGAAGTTTCTCAGAAAGCTTCTTTCTCTTTGTTATCGGAGGATATTTCCTTTGGCCCTATAGTCTTCCAAGGGATCCGAAATATCTGTTCTGAGATTCCACAGAAATAATGCTAGCAAAGAGATCGACGAAATACAGATGTAACTCTGTGAGATGAATTAACAGAACACTAAGCATTTTCTCAGAAAGCTTCTTTCCAGATTTCATCTGAGGATATTTCCTTATTCACCATAGCCCTCTATGGGCTTCCAAATATCACTTTGCCAATTCCACAAGAACTGTCTTAGCGAAAGGCTTCTTGAGGGCAAAGCTGTAACTCTGTGAGATGATTTCAAAGAACACAAATAAGTTTCTCAGAAAGCTTCTTTCTCTTTGTTATCGGAGGATATTTCCTTTGGAACTATAGTCTTCCAAGGGATCCGAAATATTTGTTCTGAGATTCCACAGAAATAAGGCTAGCAAAGAGATCCACGAAATACAGATGTAATTCTGTGAGATGAATTAACAGAACACTAAGCAGTTTATCAGAAAGCTTCTTTCCAGATTTCATCTGAGGATATTTCCTTTTTCACCATAGCCGTCTGTGGGCTTCCAAATATCACTTTGCCAATTCCATAAGAACTGTCTTAGCGAAAGGCTTCTTGAGAGGAAAGCTGTAACTCTGTGAGATGATTTCACAGAACACAAAGAAGTTTCTCAGAAAGCTTCTTTCTCTTTGTTATCGGAGGATATTTCCTTTGGCCCTATAGTCTTCCAAGGGATCCGAAATATCTGTTCTCAGATTCCAGAGAAATAAGGCTAGAAAAGAGATCCACGAAATACAGATGTAACTCTGTGAGATGAATAAACAGAACACTAAGCAGTTTCTCAGAAACCTTCTTTCCAGATTTCAACTGAGGATATTTTCTTTTTTAACCATAGCCCTCTATGGGCTTTCAAATATCACTTTGCCAATTCCACAAGAACTGTCTTGTCGAAAGGGTTCTTGAGGGGAAAGCTGTAACTCTGTGAGATGATTTCACAGAACACAAAGAAGTTTCTCAGAAAGCTTCTTTCTCTTTGTTATCGGAGGATATTTCCTTTGGCCCTATAGTCTACCAAGGGATCCGAAATATCTGTTCTCAGATTACACAGAAATAAGGCTAGCAAAGAGATCCACGAAATACACATGTAACTCAGTGAGATGAATTAGCAGAACACTAAGCAGTTTCTTCGAAAACTTCTTTCCAGATTTCATCTGAGGATATTTCCTTCTTCACCATAGCCCTCTAAGGGCTTCCAAATATCACTTTGCCAATTCCACAAGAACTGTCTTAGCGAAAGGCTTCTTGAGGGGAAAGCTGTAACTCTGTGAGATGATTTCACAGAACACAGAGAATATTCTCAGAAAGCTTCTTTCTCTTTGTTATCGGAGGATATTTCCTTTGGCCCTATAGTCTTCCAAGGGATCCAAAATATGTGTTCTCAGTTTCCACAGAAATAAGGCTAGCAAAGAGATCCACGAAATACAGATGTAACTCTGTGAGATGAATTAACAGAACACTAAGCAGTTTCTCAGAAAGCTTCTTTCCAGATTTCATCTGAGGATATTTCCTTTTTCACCATAGCCCTCTGTGGGCTTCCAAATATCACTTTGCCAATTCCACAAGAACTGTCTTAGCGAAAGGCTTCTTGAGGGGAAAGCTGTAACTCTGTGAGATGATTTCACACAACACAAAGAAGTTTCTCAGAAAGCTTCTTTCTCTTTTTTATCGGAGGACATTTCCTTTGGCCTATAGTCTTCCAATGGATCCGAAATATCTGTTCTCAGATTCCACAGAAATAAGGCTAGCAAAGAGATCCACGAAATACAGATGTAACTCTGTGAGATGAATTAACAGAACACTAAGCAGTTTCTCAGAAAGCTTCTTTCCACATTTCATCTGAGGATATTTCCTTTTTCACCACAGCCCTCTATGGGCTTACAAATATCACTTTGCCAATTCCATAAGAACTGTCTTAGCGAAAGTCTTCTTGAGGGGAAAGCTGTAACTCTGTGAGATGATTTCACAGAACACAAAGAAGTTTCTCAGAAAGCTTCTTTCTCTTTGTTATCTGGAGATATTTCCTTTGGCCCTATAGTCTTCCAAGGGATCCGAAATATCTGTTCTCAGATTCCACAGAAATAAGGCTAGCAAAGAGATCCACGAAATACAGATGTAACTCTGTGAGATGAATTGACAGAACACTAAGCAATTTCTCAGAAAGCTTCTTATAAGATTTCATCTGAGGATATTTCCTTTTTCACCATAGCCCTCTATGGACTTCCAAATATCACTTTGCCAATTCCACAAGAACTGTTTTAGCAAAAGGCTTCTTGAGGGGAAAGCTGTAACTCTGTGAGATGATTTCACAGAACACAAAGAAGTTTCTCAGAAAGCTTCTTTCTCTTTGTTATCGGAGGATATTTCCTTTGGCCCTATTCTCTTCCAAGGGATCCGAAATATCTGTTCTCAGATTAAACAGAAATAAGGCTAGCAAAGAGATCCACGAAGTACAGATGTAACTCTGTGAGATGAATTAACAGAACACTAAGCAGTTTCTCAGAAAGCTTCTTTCCAGATTTCATCTGAGGATATTTCCGTTTTCACCATAGCCCTCTATGGGCTTTCAAATATCACTTTGCCAATTCCACAAGAACTGTCTTAGCGAAAGGCTTCTTGAGGGGAAAGATGTAACTCTGTGAGATGATTTCACAGAACACAAAGCAGTTTCTGAGAAAGCTTCTTTGTCTTTGTTATCGGAGGATATTTCCTTTGGCCCTATAGTCTTCCAAGGGATCCGAAATATCTGTTCTCAGATTCCACAGAAATAAGGTTAGCAAAGAGATCCACGAAATACAGATGTAACTCTGTGAGATGAATTAACAGAACACTAAGCAGTTTCTCAGAAAGCTTCTTTCCAGATTTCATCTGAGGATATTTCCTTTTTCAACATAGCCCTCTATGGGCTTCCAAATATCACTTTGCCAATTCCACAAGAACTGTCTTAGCGAAAGGCTTCTTGAGGGGAAAGCTGTAACTCTGTGATATGATTTCACAGAACAAAAAGAAGTTTCTCAGAAAGCTTCTTTCTCTTTGTTATCGGAGGATATTTCCTTTGCCCTATAGTCTTCCAAGGGATCCGAAATATCTGTTCTCAGATTCCACAGAAATAAGGCTAGCAAAGAGAGCCACGAAATACAGATGTAACTCTGTGAGATGAATTAACAGAACACTAAGCAGTTTCTCAGAAAGCTACTTTCCAGATTTCATCTAAGGCTATTTCCTTTTTCACCATAGCCCTCTATCGACTTCCAAATATCGCTTTTCCAAATCCACAAGAATTGTCTTAGCGAAGGCTTCTTGAGGGGAAAGCTGTAACTCTGTGAGATGATTTCAAAGAACACGAAGAAGTTTCTCAGAAAGCTTCTTTCTCTTTGTTATCGGAGGATATTTCCTTTGGCCCTATAGTCTTCCAAGGGATCCGAAATATCTGTTCTGAGATTCCACAGAAATAATGCTAGCAAAGAGATCGACGAAATACAGATGTAACTCTGTGAGATGAATTAACAGAACACTAAGCATTTTCTCAGAAAGCTTCTTTCCAGATTTCATCTGAGGATATTTCCTTATTCACCATAGCCCTCTATGGGCTTCCAAATATCACTTTGCCAATTCCACAAGAACTGTCTTAGCGGAAGGCTTCTTGAGGGCAAAGCTGTAACTCTGTGAGATGATTTCAAAGAACACAAATAAGTTTCTCAGAAAGCTTCTTTCTCTTTGTTATCGGAGGATATTTCCTTTGGAACTATAGTCTTCCAAGGGATCCGAAATATTTGTTCTGAGATTCCACAGAAATAAGGCTAGCAAAGAGATCCACGAAATACAGATGTAATTCTGTGAGATGAATTAACAGAACACTAAGCAGTTTATCAGAAAGCTTCTTTCCAGATTTCATCTGAGGATATTTCCTTTTTCACCATAGCCGTCTGTGGGCTTCCAAATATCACTTTGCCAATTCCATAAGAACTGTCTTAGCGAAAGGCTTCTTGAGAGGAAAGCTGTAACTCTGTTAGATGATTTCACAGAACACAAAGAAGTTTCTCAGAAAGCTTCTTTCTCTTTGTTATCGGAGGATATTTCCTTTGGCCCTATAGTCTTCCAAGGGATCCGAAATATCTGTTCTCAGATTCCAGAGAAATAAGGCTAGAAAAGAGATCCACGAAATACAGATGTAACTCTGTGAGATGAATAAACAGAACACTAAGCAGTTTCTCAGAAAGCTTCTTTCCAGATTTCAACTGAGGATATTTTCTTTTTTAACCATAGCCCTCTATGGGCTTTCAAATATCACTTTGCCAATTCCACAAGAACTGTCTTGGCGAAAGGGTTCTTGAGGGGAAAGCTGTAACTCTGTGAGATGATTTCACAGAACACAAAGAAGTTTCTCAGAAAGCTTCTTTCTCTTTGTTATCGGAGGATATTTCCTTTGGCCCTATAGTCTACCAAGGGATCCGAAATATCTGTTCTCAGATTCCACAGAAATAAGGCTAGCAAAGAGATCCACGAAATACACATGTAACTCAGTGAGATGAATTAGCAGAACACTAAGCAGTTTCTTCGAAAACTTCTTTCCAGATTTCATCTGAGGATATTTCCTTCTTCACCATAGCCCTCTAAGGGCTTCCAAATATCACTTTGCCAATTCCACAAGAACTGTCTTAGCGAAAGGCTTCTTGAGGGGAAAGCTGTAACTCTGTGAGATGATTTCACAGAACACAGAGAATATTCTCAGAAAGCTTCTTTCTCTTTGTTATCGGAGGATATTTCCTTTGGCCCTATAGTCTTCCAAGGGATCCAAAATATCTGTTCTCAGTTTCCACAGAAATAAGGCTAGCAAAGAGATCGAAGAAATACAGATGTAACTCTGTGAGATGAATTAACAGAACACTAAGCAGTTTCTCAGAAAGCTTCTTTCCAGATTTCATCTGAGGATATTTCCTTTTTCACCATAGCCCTCTGTGGGCTTCCAAATATCCCTTTGCCAATTCCACAAGAACTGTCTTAGCGAAAGGCTTCTTGAGGGGAAAGCTGTAACTCTGTGAGATGATTTCACACAACACAAAGAAGTTTCTCAGAAAGCTTCTTTCTCTTTTTTATCGGAGGACATTTCCTTCGGCCCTATAGTCTTCCAATGGATCCGAAATATCTGTTCTCAGATTCCACAGAAATAAGGCTAGCAAAGAGATCCACGAAATACAGATGTAACTCTGTGAGATGAATTAACAGAACACTAAGCAGTTTCTCAGAAAGCTTCTTTCCACATTTCATCTGAGGATATTTCCTTTTTCACCACAGCCCTCTATGGGCTTACAAATATCACTTTGCCAATTCCATAAGAACTGTCTTAGCGAAAGTCTTCTTGAGGGGAAAGCTGTAACTCTGTGAGATGATTTCACAGAACACAAAGAAGTTTCTCAGAAAGCTTCTTTCTCTTTGTTATCTGGAGATATTTCCTTTGGCCCTATAGTCTTCCAAGGGATCTGAAATATCTGTTCTCAGATTCCACAGAAATAAGGCTAGCAAAGAGATCCACGAAATACAGATGTAACTCTGTGAGATGAATTGACAGAACACTAAGCAATTTCTCAGAAAGCTTCTTATAAGATTTCATCTGAGGATATTTCCTTTTTCACCATAGCCCTCTATGGACTTCCAAATATCACTTTGCCAATTCCACAAGAACTGTTTTAGCAAAAGGCTTCTTTAGGGGAAAGCTGTAACTCTGTGAGATGATTTCACAGAACACAAAGAAGTTTCTCAGAAAGCTTCTTTCTCTTTGTTATCGGAGGATATTTCCTTTGGCCCTATTCTCTTCCAAGGGATCCGAAATATCTGTTCTCAGATTCCACAGAAATAAGGCTAGCAAAGAGATCCACGAAGTACAGATGTAACTCTGTGAGATGAATTAACAGAACACTAAGCAGTTTCTCAGAAAGCTTCTTTCCAGATTTCATCTGAGGCTATTTCCGTTTTCACCATAGCCCTCTATGGGCTTTCAAATATCACTTTGCCAATTCCACAAGAACTGTCTTAGCGAAAGGCTTCTTGAGGGGAAAGATGTAACTCTGTGAGATGATTTCACAGAACACAAAGCAGTTTCTGAGAAAGCTTCTTTCTCTTTGTTATCGGAGGATATTTCCTTTGGCCCTATAGTCTTCCAAGGGATCCGAAATATCTGTTCTCAGATTCCACAGAAATAAGGTTAGCAAAGAGATCCACGAAATACAGATGTAACTCTGTGAGATGAATTAACAGAACACTAAGCAGTTTCTCAGAAAGCTTCTTTCCAGATTTCATCTGAGGATATTTCCTTTTTCAACATAGCCCTCTATGGGCTTCCAAATATCACTTTGCCAATTCCAGAAGAACTGTCTTAGCGAAAGGCTTCTTGAGGGGAAAGCTGTAACTCTGTGAGATGATTTCAAGGAACAAAAAGAAGTTTCTCAGAAAGCTTCTTTCTCTTTGTTATCGGAGGATATTTCCTTTGCCCTATAGTCTTCCAAGGGATCCGAAATATCTGTTCTCAGATTCCACAGAAATAAGGCTAGCAAAGAGAGCCACGAAATACAGATGTAACTCTGTGAGATGAATTAACAGAACACTAAGCAGTTTCTCAGAAAGCTTCTTTCCAGATTTCATCTGAGGATATTTCCTTTTTCACCATAGCCCTCTATGGGCTTCCAAATATCACTTTGCCAATTCCACAAGAACCCTTTTAGCGAAAGGCTTCTTGAGGGGAAAGCTGTAACTCTGTGAGATGATTTCACAGAACACAAAGAAGTTCCTCAGAAAGCTTATTTCTCTTTGTTATCGGAGGATATTTCCTTTGGCCCTATAGTCTTCCAAGGGATCCGAAATATATGTTCTCAGATTCCACAGAAATAAGGCTAGCAAAGAGATCCACGAAATACAGATGTAACTCTGTGAGATGAATTAACAGAACACTAAGCAGTTTCTCAGAAAGCTTCTTTCCAGATTTCATCTAAGGCTATTTCCTTTTTCACCATAGCCCTCTATGGGCTTCCAAATATCACTTTGCCAAATCCACAAGAACTGTCTTAGCGAAGGCTTCTTGAGGGGAAAGCTGTAACTCTGTGAGATGATTTCAAAGAACACAAAGAAGTTTCTCAGAAAGCTTCTTTCTCTTTGTTATCAGAGGATATTTCCTTTGGCCCTATAGTCTTCCAAGGGATCCGAAATATCTGTTCTCAGATTCCACAGAAATAAGGCTAGCAAAGAGATCCACGAAATACAGATGTAACTCTATGAGATGAATTGACAGAACACTAAGAAATTTCTCAGAAAGCTTCTTTCAACATTTCATCTGAGGATATTTCCTTTTTCACCATAGCCCTCTATGGACTTCCAAATATCACTTTGCCAATTCCACAAGAACTGTTGTAGCAAAAGGCTTCTTGAGGGGAAAGCTGTAACTTTGTGAGATGATTTCACAGAACACAAAGAAGTTTCTCAGAAAGCTTCTTTCTCTTTGTTATCGGAGGATATTTCCTTTGGCCCTATTGTCTTCCATGGGATCCGAAATATCTGTTCTCAGATTCCACAGAAATAAGGCTAGCAAAGAGATCCACGAAGTACAGATGTAACTCTGTGAGATGAATTAACAGAACACTAAGCAGTTTCTCAGAAAGCTTCTTTCCAGATTTCATCTGTGAATATTTCCGTTTTCACCATAGCCCTCTATAGGCTTTCAAATATCACTTTGCCAATTCCACAAGAACTGTCTTAGCGAAAGGCTTCTTGAGGGGAAAGATGTAACTCTGTGAGATGATTTCACAGAACACAAAGAAGTTTCTCAGAAAGCTTCTTTCTCTTTGTTATCGGAGGATATTTCCTTTGGCCCTATAGTCTTCAAAGGGATCCGAAATATCTGTTCTCAGATTCCACAGAAATAAGGCTAGCAAAGAGATCCACGAAATACACATGTAACTCTGTCAGATGAATTAACAGAACACTAAGCAGTTTCTCAGAAAGCTTCTTTCCAGATTTCATCTGAGGATATTTCCATTTTCAACATAGCCCTCTATGGGCTTCCAAATATCACTTTGCCAATTCCACAAGAACTGTCTTAGCGAAAGGCTTCTTGAGGGGAAAGCTGTAACTCTGTGAGATGATTTCAAAGAACACGAAGAAGTTTCTCAGAAAGCTTCTTTCTCTTTGTTATCGGAGGATATTTCCTTTGCCCTATAGTCTTCCAAGGGATCCGAAACATCTGTTCTCAGATTCCACAGAAATAAGGCTAGCAAAGAGAGCCACGAAATACAGATGTAACTCTGTGAGATGAATTAACAGAACACTAAGCAGTTTCTCAGAAAGCTTCTTTCCAGATTTCATCTGAGGATATTTCCTTTTTCTCCATAGCCCTCTGTGGGCTTCCATATATCACTTTGCCAATTCCACAAGAACCCTTTTAGCGAAAGGCTTCTTGAGGGGAAAGCTGTAACTCTGTGAGATGATTTCACAGAACACAAAGAAGTTCCTCTGAAAGCTTCTTTCTCTTTGTTATCGGAGGATATTTCCTTTGGCCCTATAGTCTTCCAAGGGATCCGAAATATCTGTTCTCATATTCCACAGAAATAAGGCTGGCAAAGAGATACACGAAATACAGATGTAACTCTGTGAGATGAATTAACAGAACACTAAGCAGTTTCTCAGAAAGCTACTTTCCAGATTTCATCTAAGGCTATTTCCTTTTTCACCATAGCCCTCTATCGACTTCCAAATATCACTTTTCCAAATCCACAAGAACTGTCTTAGCGAAGGCTTCTTGAGGGGAAAGCTGTAACTCTGTGAGATGATTTCAAAGAACACAAAGAAGTTTCTCAGAAAGCTTCTTTCTCTTTGTTATCAGAGGATATTTCCTTTGGCCCTATATTCTTCCAAGGGATCCGAAATATCTGTTTTCAGATTCCACAGAAATAAGGCTAGCAAAGAGATCCACGAAATACAGATGTAACTCTGTGAGATGAATTAGCAGAACACTAAGCATTTTCTCAGAAGGCTTCTTTCCAGATTTCATCTGAGGATATTTTCTTTTTCACCATAGCCCTCTATGGGCTTCGAAATATCACTTTGCCAATTCCACAAGAACTGTCTTAGCGAAAGGCTTCTTGAGGGGAAAGCTGTAACTCTGTGAGATGATTTCACAGAACAGAAAGAAGTTTCTCAGAAGCTTCTTTCTCTTTGTTATCGGAGGATATTTCCTTTCGCCCTATAGTCTTCCAAGGGATGCAAAATATCTGTTCTCAGATTCCACAGAAATAAGGCTAGCAAAGAGATGCACGAAATACAGATGTAACTCTGGGAGATGAATTAACAGAACACTAAGCAGTTTCTCCGAAAGCTTTTTTCCATATTTCATCTGAGGATATTTCCTTTTTCACCATAGCCCTCTATGGGCTTCCAAATGTCACTTTGCCAAATCGACAAGAACTGTCTTGGCGAAAGCCTTCTTGAGGGGAAAGCTGTAACTCTGTGAGATGATTTCACAGAACACAAAGAAGTTTCTCAGAAAGCGTCTTTCTCTTTGTTATCGGAGGATATTTCCTTTGGCCCTGTAGTCTTCCAAGGGAACCGAAATATCTGTTCTCAGATTCCACAGAAATAAGGCTAGCAAAGAGACCCACGAAATACCGATGTAACTCTGTGAGATGAATTAACAGAACACTAAGCAGTTTCTCAGAAAGCTTCTTTCCAGATTTCATCTGAGGATATTTCCTTTTTCATCGTAGCCCTATATGGGCTTCCAAATATCACTTTGTCAATTCCACAAGAACTGTCTTAGCGATAGGGTTCTTGAGGGGAAAGCTGTAACTCTCTGAGATGATTTCAAAAACACAAAGAAGTTTCTCAGAAAGCTTCTTTCTCTTTGTTATCGGAGGATATTCCCTTTAGCCCTATAGACTTCCAAGGAATCCGAAATATCTGTTCTCAGATTCCACAGAAATAAGGCTAGCAAAGAGAACCACGAAGTACAGATGTAACTCTGTGAGATGAATTAACAGAACACTAAGCAGTTTCTCAGAAAGCTTCTTTCCAGATTTCATCTGAGGATATTTCCTTTTTCACCATAGCCTTCTATGGGCTTCCAAATATCACTTTGCAAATTCCACAAGAACTCTTAGCGAAAGGCTTCTTGAGGGGAAAGCTGTAACTCTGTGAGATGATTTCAAAGAACACAAAGAAGTTTCTCAGAAAACTTCTTTCTCTTTGTTATCGGAGGATATTTCCTTTGGCCCTATAGTCTTCCAAGGGATCCGAAATATCTGTTCTCAGATTCCACAGAAATAAGGCTAGCAAAGAGATACACGAAGTACAGATGTAACTCTGTGAGATGAATTAACAGAACACTAAGCAGTTTCTCAGAAAGCTTCTTTCCAGATTTCATCTAAGGATATTTCCTTTTTCATCATAGCCCTCTATGGGCTTCCAAATATCACTTTGCCAATTCCACAAGAACTGTCTTAGCGAAAGGCTTCTTGAGGGGAAAGCTGTAACTCTGTGAGATGATTTCACAGAACACAAAGAAGTTTCTCAGAAAGCTTCTTTCTCTTTGTTATCGGAGGATATTTCCTTTGGCCCTATAGTCTTCCAAGGAAACCGAAATATCTGTTCTCAGATTCCACAGAAATAAGGCTAGCAAAGAGATCCACGAAATACAGATATAACTCTGTGAGATGAATTAACAGAACACTAAGCAGTTTCTCAGAAAGCTTCTCTCCAGATTTCATCTGAGGATATTTCCTTTTTCACCATAGCCCTCTATGGACTTCCAAATATCACTTTGCCAATTCCAAAAGAACTGTTTTAACGAAAGGCTTCTTGAGGGGAAAGCTGTAACTCTGTGAGATGATTTCACAGAACACAAAGAAGTTTCGCAGAAAGCTTCTTTCTCTTTGTTATCGGAGGATATTTCCTTTGGCCCTATAGTCTTCCAAGGGATCCGAAATATCTGTTGTCAGATTCCACAGAAATAAGGCTAGCAAAGAGATCCACGAAATACAGATGTAACTCTGTGAGATGAACTAACAGACACTAAGCAGTTTCTCAGAAAGCTTCTTTCCAGATTTCATCTGAGGATATTTCCTTTTTCACCATAGCCCTCTATGGACTTCCAAATATCACTTTGCCAATTCCACAAGAACTGTCTTAGCGAAAGGCTTCTTGAGGGGAAAGCTGTAACTCTGTGAGATGATTTCACACAACACAAAGAAGTTTCTCAGAAAGCTTCTTTCTCTTTGTTATCGGAGGATATTTCCTTTGGCCCTATCGTCTTCCAAGGGATCCGAATTATCTGTTCTCAGATTCCACAGAAATAAGGCTAGCAAAGAGATCCACGAAATAGAGATGTAACTCTGTGAGATGAATTAACAGAACACTAAGCAGTTTCTCAGAAGGCTTCTTTCCAGATTTCATCTGAGGATATTTCCTTGTTCACCATAGCCCTCTATGGGATTCCAAATATCACTTTGCCAATTCCACAAGAACTGTCTTAGTGAAAGGCTTCTTGAGGGGAAAGCTGTAACTCTGAGATGATTTCACAGAACACAAAGAAGTTTCTCAGAAAGCTTCTTTCTCTTTGTTATCGGAGGATATTTCCTTTGGCCCTATAGTCTTCCAAGGGATCCAAAATATCTGTTCTCAGATTCCACAGAAAGAAGGCTAGCAAAGAGATCCACGAAATACAGATGTAACTCTGTGAGATGAATTAACAGAACACTAAGCAGTTTCTCCGAAAGCTTTTTTCCAGATTTCATCTGAGGATAATTCCTTTTTCACCATAGCCCTCTAAGGGCTTCCAAATATCACTTTGCCAAATCCACAAGAACTGTCTTAGCGAAAGGCTTCTTGAGGGGAATGCTGTAACTCTGTGAGATGATTTCACAGAACACAAAGAAGTTTCTCAGAAAGCTTCTTCCTCTTTGTTATCGGAGGATATTTCCTTTGGCCCTATAGTCTTCCAAGGGATCCAAAATATCTGTTCTCAGATTCCACAGAAACAAGGCTAGCAAAGAGATCCACGAAAGACAGATGTAACTCTGTGAGATGAATTAACAGAACACTAAGCAGTTTCTCAGAAAGCTTCTTTCCAGATTTCAACTAAGGATATTTCCTTTTTCACCATAGCCCACTATGGGCTTCCATTTATCACTTTGCCAATTCCACAAGAACTGTCTTAGCGAAAGGCTTCTTGAGGGGAAAGCTGTAACTCTGTGGGATGATTTCAAAGAACACAAAGAAGTTTCTCAGAAAGCTTCTTTCTCTTTGTTATCGGAGGTATTTCCTTTGGCCCTATAGTCTTCCAAGGGATCCGAAATATCTGTTCTCAGATTCCACAGAAATAAGGCTAGCAAAGAGATCCACGAAATACAGATGTAACCCTGTGAGATGAATTAACAGAACACTAAGCAGTTTCTCAGAAAGCTTCTTTCCAGATTTCATCTGAGGATATTTCCTTTTTCATCACAGCCCTCTATGGGCTTCCAAATATCACTTTGCCAATTCCACAAGAACTGTTTTAGCGAAAGGCTTCTTGAGGGGAAAGCTGTAACTCTTTGAGATGATTACACAGAACGCAAAGAAGTTTCTCAGAAAGCTTCTCTCTCTTTGTTATCGGAGGATATTTCCTTTGGCCCTATAGTCTTCCAAGGGATCCGATATATCTGCTCTCAGATTCCACAGAAATAAGGCTAGCAAAGAGATCCACGAAATACACATGTAACTCTGTGAGATGAATTAACAGAACACTAAGCAGTTTCTCAGAAATCTTCTTTCCAGATTTCTTCTGAGGATATTTCCTTTTTCACCATAGCCCTCTATGGGCTTCGAAATATCACTCTGCCAATTCCACAAGAACTGTCTTAGCGAAAGGCTTCTGAGGGGAAAGCTGTATCTCTGTGAGATGATTTCAAAGAACACAAAGAAGTTTCTCAGAAAGCTTCTTTCTCTTTGTTATCGGAGGATATTTCCTTTGGCCCTATAGTCTTCCTAGGGAACCGAAATATCTGCTCTCAGATTCCACAGAAATAAGGCTAGCAAAGAGATCCACGAAATACAGATGTAACTCTGTGAGATGAATTAACAGAACACTAAGCAATTTCTCAGAAAGCTTCTTTCCAGATTTCATCTGAGAATATTTCCTTTTTCACCATAGCCCTCTATGGGATTCCAAATATCACTTTGCCAATTCCACAAGAACTGTTTTAGCGAAAGGCTTCTTGAGGGGAATGCTGTAACTCTGTGAGATGATTTCTCAGAACACAAAGAAGTTTCTCAGAAAGCTTCTTCCTCTTTGTTATCGGAGGATATTTCCTTTGGCCCTATAGTCTTCCAAGGGATCCGAAATATCTGTTCTCAGATTCCACAGAAATAAGGCTAGCAAAGAGATCCACGAAATAGAGATGTAACTCTGTGAGATGAATTAACAGAACACGAAGCAGTTTCTCAGAAAGCTTCTTTCCAGATTTCAACTAAGGATATTTCCTTTTTCACCATAGCCCTCTATGGGCTTCCAAATATCACTTTGCCAATTCCACAAGAACTGTCTTAGCGAAAGGCTTCTTGAGGGGAAAGCTGTAACTCTGTGAGATGATTACACAGAACACAAAGAAGTTTTTCAGAAAGCTTCTTTCTCTTTGTTATCGGAGGATATTTCCTTTGGCCCTATAGTCTTCCACGGGATCCGAAATATCTGTTCTCAGATTCCACAGAAATAAGGCTAGCAAAGAGATCCACGAAATACAGATGTAACTCTGTGAGATCAATTAACAGAACACTAAGCAGTTTCTCAGAAAGCTTCTTTCCAGATTTCATCTATGGATATTTCCTTTTTCACCATAGCTCTCTAAGGGCTTCTAAATATCACTTTGCCTATTCCACAAGAACTGTCTTAGCGAAAGGCTTCTTGAGGGGAAAGCTGTAACTCTGTGAGATGATTTCAAAGAACACAAAGAAGTTTCTCAGAAAGCTTCTTTCTCTTTGTTATCGGAGGATATTTCCTTTGGCCCTATAGTCTTCCAAGGGAACCGAAATACCTGTTCTCAGATTCCACAGAAATAAGGCTAGCAAAGAGATCCACGAAATACAGATGTAACTCTGTGAGATGAATTAACAGAACACTAAGCAGTTTCTCAGAAAGCTTCTTTCCAGATTTCATTTGAGGATGTTTCCTTTTTCACCATAGCCCTCTAAGGGCTTCCATATATCACTTTTCCAATTCCTCAAGAACCGTTTTAGCGAAAGGCTTCTTGAGGGGAAAGCTGTAACTCTGTGAGATGATTTCACAGAACACAAAGAAGTTTCTCAGAAAACTTCTTTCTCTTTGTTATCGGAGGATATTCCCTTTGGCCCTATAGTCTTCCAAGGGTTCCGAAATATCTGTTCTCAGATTCCACAGAAATAAGGCTAGCAAAGAGATCCACGAAGTACAGATGTAACTCTGTGAGATGAATTAACAGAACACTAAGCAGTTTCTCAGAAAGCTTCTTTCCAGATTTCGTCTGAGGATATTTCCTTTTTCACCATAGCCCTCTATGGGCTTCCAAATATCACTTTGCCAATTCCACAAGAACTGTTTTAGCGAAAGGCTTCTTGAGGGGAAAGCTGTAACTCTGTGAGATGATTTCACAGAACACAAAGAAGTTTCTCAGAAAGCTTCTTTCTCTTTGTTATCGGAGGATATTTCCTTTGGCCCTATAGTCTTCCAAGGAAACCGAAATATCTGTTCTCAGATTCCACAGAAATAAGGCTAGCAAAGAGATCCACGAAATACAGATATAACTCTGTGAGATGAATTAACAGAACACTAAGCAGTTTCTCAGAAAGCTTCTCTCCAGATTTCATCTGAGGATATTTCCTTTTTCACCATAGCCCTCTATGGACTTCCAAATATCACTTTGCCAATTCCAAAAGAACTGTTTTAACGAAAGGCTTCTTGAGGGGAAAGCTGTAACTCTGTGAGATGATTTCACAGAACACAAAGAAGTTTCGCAGAAAGCTTCTTTCTCTTTGTTATCGGAGGATATTTCCTTTGGCCCTATAGTCTTCCAAGGGATCCGAAATATCTGTTGTCAGATTCCACAGAAATAAGGCTAGCAAAGAGATCCACGAAATACAGATGTAACTCTGTGAGATGAACTAACAGACACTAAGCAGTTTCTCAGAAAGCTTCTTTCCAGATTTCATCTGAGGATATTTCCTTTTTCACCATAGCCCTCTATGGACTTCCAAATATCACTTTGCCAATTCCACAAGAACTGTCTTAGCGAAAGGCTTCTTGAGGGGAAAGCTGTAACTCTGTGAGATGATTTCACACAACACAAAGAAGTTTCTCAGAAAGCTTCTTTCTCTTTGTTATCGGAGGATATTTCCTTTGGCCCTATCGTCTTCCAAGGGATCCGAATTATCTGTTCTCAGATTCCACAGAAATAAGGCTAGCAAAGAGATCCACGAAATAGAGATGTAACTCTGTGAGATGAATTAACAGAACACTAAGCAGTTTCTCAGAAGGCTTCTTTCCAGATTTCATCTGAGGATATTTCCTTGTTCACCATAGCCCTCTATGGGCTTCCAAATATCACTTTGCCAATTCCACAAGAACTGTCTTAGCGAAAGGCTTCTTGAGGGGAAAGCTGTAACTCTGAGATGATTTCACAGTCCACAAAGAAGTTTCTCAGAAAGCTTCTTTCTCTTTGTTATCGGAGGATATTTCCTTTGGCCCTATAGTCTTCCAAGGGATCCAAAATATCTGTTCTCAGATTCCACAGAAAGAAGGCTAGCAAAGAGATCCACGAAATACAGATGTAACTCTGTGAGATGAATTAACAGAACACTAAGCAGTTTCTCCGAAAGCTTTTTTCCAGATTTCATCTGAGGATAATTCCTTTTTCACCATAGCCCTCTATGGGCTTCCAAATATCACTTTGCCAAATCCACAAGAACTGTCTTAGCGAAAGGCTTCTTGAGGGGAATGCTGTAACTCTGTGAGATGATTTCAAAGAACACAAAGAAGTTTCTCAGAAAGCTTCTTCCTCTTTGTTATCGGAGGATATTTCCTTTGGCCCTATAGTCTTCCAAGAGATCCAAAATATCTGTTCTCAGATTCCACAGAAACAAGGCTAGCAAAGAGATCCACGAAAGACAGATGTAACTCTGTGAGATGAATTAACAGAACACTAAGCAGTTTCTCAGAAAGCTTCTTTCCAGATTTCAACTAAGGATATTTCCTTTTTCACCATAGCCCTCTATGGGCTTCCATTTATCACTTTGCCAATTCCACAAGAACTGTCTTAGCGAAAGGCTTCTTGAGGGGAAAGCTGTAACTCTGTGGGATGATTTCAAAGAACACAAAGAAGTTTCTCAGAAAGCTTCTTTCTCTTTGTTATCGGAGGTATTTCCTTTGGCCCTATAGTCTTCCAAGGGATCCGAAATATCTGTTCTCAGATTCCACAGAAATAAGGCTAGCAAAGAGATCCACGAAATACAGATGTAACTCTGTGAGATGAATTAACAGAACACTAAGCAGTTTCTCAGAAAGCTTCTTTCCAGATTTCATCTGAGGATATTTCCTTTTTCACCATAGCCCTCTATGGGCTTCCAAATATCACTTTGCCAATTCCACAAGAACTGTTTTAGCGAAAGGCTTCTTGAGGGGAAAGCTGTAACTCTTTGAGATGATTACACAGAACACAAAGAAGTTTCTCAGAAAGCTTCTCTCTCTTTGTTATCGGAGGATATTTCCTTTGGCCCTATAGTCTTCCAAGGGATCCGAAATATCTGCTCTCAGATTCCACAGAAATAAGGCTAGCAAAGAGATCCACGAAATACACATGTAACTCTGTGAGATGAATTAACAGAACACTAAGCAGTTTCTCAGAAATCTTCTTTCCAGATTTCTTCTGAGGATATTTCCTTTTTCACCATAGCCCTCTATGGGCTTCGAAATATCACTCTGCCAATTCCACAAGAACTGTCTTAGCGAAAGGCTTCTGAGGGGAAAGCTGTATCTCTGTGAGATGATTTCAAAGA
This sequence comes from Macaca fascicularis, assembly GCF_037993035.2. Classification (NCBI taxonomy): domain Eukaryota; kingdom Metazoa; phylum Chordata; class Mammalia; order Primates; family Cercopithecidae; genus Macaca; species Macaca fascicularis. The sequence goes on along the minus strand of NC_088376.1, from coordinate 68,221,699 downwards.
ACACAAAGAAGTTTCTCAGAAAGCTTCTTTCTCTTTGTTATCGGAGGATATTTCCTTTGGCCCTATAGTCTTCCTAGGGAACCGAAATATCTGCTCTCAGATTCCACAGAAATAAGGCTAGCAAAGAGATCCACGAAATACAGATGTAACTCTGTGAGATGAATTAACAGAACACTAAGCAATTTCTCAGAAAGCTTCTTTCCAGATTTCATCTGAGAATATTTCCTTTTTCACCATAGCCCTCTATGGGATTCGAAATATCACTTTGCCAATTCCACAAGAACTGTTTTAGCGAAAGGCTTCTTGAGGGGAATGCTGTAACTCTGTGAGATGATTTCTCAGAACACAAAGAAGTTTCTCAGAAAGCTTCTTCCCCTTTGTTATCGGAGGATATTTCCTTTGGCCCTATAGTCTTCCAAGGGATCCGAAATATCTGTTCTCAGATTCCACAGAAATAAGGCTAGCAAAGAGATCCACGAAATAGAGATGTAACTATGTGAGATGAATTAACAGAACACGAAGCAGTTTCTCAGAAAGCTTCTTTCCAGATTTCAACTAAGGATATTTCCTTTTTCACCATAGCCCTCTATGGGCTTCCAAATATCACTTTGCCAATTCCACAAGAACTGTCTTAGCGAAAGGCTTCTTGAGGGGAAAGCTGTAACTCTGTGAGATGATTACACAGAACACAAAGAAGTTTTTCAGAAAGCTTCTTTCTCTTTGTTATCGGAGGATATTTCCTTTGGCCCTATAGTCTTCCACGGGATCCGAAATATCTGTTCTCAGATTCCACAGAAATAAGGCTAGCAAAGAGATCCACGAAATACAGATGTAACTCTGTGAGATCAATTAACAGAACACTAAGCAGTTTCTCAGAAAGCTTCTTTCCAGATTTCATCTATGGATATTTCCTTTTTCACCATAGCTCTCTAAGGGCTTCTAAATATCACTTTGCCTATTCCACAAGAACTGTCTTAGCGAAAGGCTTCTTGAGGGGTAAGCTGTAACTCTGTGAGATGATTTCAAAGAACACAAAGAAGTTTCTCAGAAAGCTTCTTTCTCTTTGTTATCGGAGGATATTTCCTTTGGCCCTATAGTCTTCCAAGGGAACCGAAATACCTGTTCTCAGATTCCACAGAAATAAGGCTAGCAAAGAGATCCACGAAATACAGATGTAACTCTGTGAGATGAATTAACAGAACACTAAGCAGTTTCTCAGAAAGCTTCTTTCCAGATTTCATTTGAGGATGTTTCCTTTTTCACCATAGCCCTCTAAGGGCTTCCATATATCACTTTTCCAATTCCTCAAGAACCGTTTTAGCGAAAGGCTTCTTGAGGGGAAAGCTGTAACTCTGTGAGATGATTTCACAGAACACAAAGAAGTTTCTCAGAAAACTTCTTTCTCTTTGTTATCGGAGGATATTCCCTTTGGCCCTATAGTCTTCCAAGGGTTCCGAAATATCTGTTCTCAGATTCCACAGAAATAAGGCTAGCAAAGAGATCCACGAAGTACAGATGTAACTCTGTGAGATGAATTAACAGAACACTAAGCAGTTTCTCAGAAAGCTTCTTTCCAGATTTCGTCTGAGGATATTTCCTTTTTCACCATAGCCCTCTATGGGCTTCCAAATATCACTTTGCCAATTCCACAAGAACTGTTTTAGCGAAAGGCTTCTTGAGGGGAAAGCTGTAACTCTGTGAGATGATTTCACAGAACACAAAGAAGTTTCTCAGAAAGCTTCTTTCTCTTTGTTATCGGAGGATATTTCCTTTGTCCCTATAGTCTTCCAAGGGATCCGAAATATCTGCTATCAGATTCCACAGAAATAAGGCTAGCAATGAGATCCACGAAATACAGATGTAACTCTGTGAGATGAATTAACAGAACACTAAGCAGTTTCTCAGAAAGCTTCTTTCCAGATTTCATCTATGGATATTTCCTTTTTCACCATAGCCCTCTAAGGGCTTCCAAATATCACTTTGCCAATTCCACAAGAACCGTTTTAGCGAAAGGCTTCTTGAGGGGAAAGCTGTAACTCTGTGAGATGATTTCACAGAACACAAAGAAGTTTCTCAGAAAACTTCTTTCTCTTTGTTATCAGAGGATATTCCCTTTAGCCCTATAGACTTCCAAGGAATCCGAAATATCTGTTCTCAGATTCCACAGAAAAAAGGCTAGCAAAGAGAACCACGAAGTACAGATGTAACTCTGTGAGATGAATTAACAGAACACTAAGCAGTTTCTCAGAAAGCTTCTTTCCAGATTTCATCTGAGGATATTTCCTTTTTCACCATAGCCTTCTATGGGCTTCCAAATATCACTTTGCAAATTCCACAAGAACTCTCTTAGCGAAAGGCTTCTTGAGGGGAAAGCTGTAACTCTGTGAGATGATTTCAAAGAACACAAAGAAGTTTCTCAGAAAACTTCTTTCTCTTTGTTATCGGAGGATATTTCCTTTGGCCCTATAGTCTTCCAAGGGATCCGAAATATCTGTTCTCAGATTCCACAGAAATAAGGCTAGCAAAGAGATACACGAAGTACAGATGTAACTCTGTGAGATGAATTAACAGAACACTAAGCAGTTTCTCAGAAAGCTTCTTTCCAGATTTCATCTAAGGATATTTCCTTTTTCACCATAGCCCTCTATGGGCTTCCAAATATCACTTTGCCAATTCCACAAGAACTGTCTTAGCGAAAGGCTTCTTGAGGGGAAAGCTGTAACTCTGTGAGATGATTTCACAGAACACAAAGAAGTTTCTCAGAAAGCTTCTTTCTCTTTGTTATCGGAGGATATTTCCTTTGGCCCTATAGTCTTCCAAGGAAACCGAAATATCTGTTCTCAGATTCCACAGAAATAAGGCTAGCAAAGAGATCCACGAAATACAGATGTAACTCTGTGAGATGAATTAACAGAACACTAAGCAGTTTCTCAGAAAGTTTCTCTCCAGATTTCATCTGAGGATATTTCCTTTTTCACCATAGCCTTCTATGGACTTCCAAATATCACTTTGCCAATTCCAAAAGAACTGTTTTAACGAAAGGCTTCTTGAGGGGAAAGCTGTAACTCTGTGAGATGATTTCACAGAACACAAAGAAGTTTCGCAGAAAGCTTCTTTCTCTTTGTTATCGGAGGATATTTCCTTTGGCCCTATAGTCTTCCAAGGGATCCGAAATATCTGTTGTCAGATTCCACAGAAATAAGGCTAGCAAAGAGATCCACGAAATACAGATGTAACTCTGTGAGATGAACTAACAGACACTAAGCAGTTTCTCAGAAAGCTTCTTTCCAGATTTCATCTGAGGATATTTCCTTTTTCACCATAGCCCTCTATGGGCTTCCAAATATCACTTTGCCAATTCTACAAGAACTGTCTTAGCCAAAGGCTTCTTGAGGGGAAAGCTGTAACTCTGTGAGAATATTTCACAGAACACAGAGAAGATTCTCAGAAAGCTTCTTTCTCTTTGTTATCGGAGGATATTTCCTTTGACCCTATAGTCTTCCAAGGGATCCGAAATATCTGTTCTCAGATTCCACAGAAATAAGACTAGCAAAAAGATCCACGAAATACAGATGTAACTCTGTGAGATGAATTAACATAACACTAAGCAGTTTCTCAGAAAGCTTCTTTCCAGATTTCATCTGAGGATATTTCCTTTTTCACCATAGCCCTCTATGGACTTCAAAATATCACTTTGCCAATTCCACAAGAACTGTCTTAGCGAAAGGCTTCTTGAGGGGAAAGCTGTAACTCTGTGAGATGATTTCACACAACACAAAGAAGTTTCTCAGAAAGCTTCTTTCTCTTTGTTATCGGAGGATATTTCCTTTGGCCCTATCGTCTTCCAAGGGATCCGAATTATCTGTTCTCAGATTCCACAGAAATAAGGCTAGCAAAGAGATCCAGGAAATAGAGATGTAACTCTGTGAGATGAATTAACAGAACACTAAGCAGTTTCTCAGAAGGCTTCTTTCCAGGTTTCATCTGAGGATATTTCCTTGTTCACCATAGCCCTCTATGGGCTTCCAAATATCACTTTGCCAATTCCACAAGAACTGTCTTAGCGAAAGGCTTCTTGAGGGGAAAGCTGTAACTCTGAGATGATTTCACAGAACACAAAGAAGTTTCTCAGAAAGCTTCTTTCTCTTTGTTATCGGAGGATATTTCCTTTGGCACTATAGTCTTCCAAGGGATCGAAAATATCTGTTCTCAGATTCCACAGAAAGAAGGCTAGCAAAGAGATCCACGAAATACAGATGTAACTCTGTGAGATGAATTAACAGAACACTAAGCAGTTTCTCCGAAAGCTTTTTTCCAGATTTCATCTGAGGATAATTCCTTTTTCACCGTAGCCCTCTATGGGCTTCCAAATATCACTTTGCCAAATCCACAAGAACTGTCTTAGCGAAAGGCTTCTTGAGGGGAATGCTGTAACTCTGTGAGATGATTTCACAGAACACAAAGAAGTTTCTCAGAAAGCTTCTTCCTCTTTGTTATCGGAGGATATTTCCTTTGGCCCTATAGTCTTTCAAGGGATCCAAAATATCTGTTCTCAGATTCCACAGAAACAAGGCTAGCAAAGAGATCCACGAAATACAGATGTAACTCTGTGAGATGAATTAACAGAACACTAAGCAGTTTCTCAGAAAGCTTCTTTCCAGATTTCATCTGAGGATATTTCCTTGTTCACCATAGCCCTCTATGGGCTTCCAAATATCACTTTGCCAATTCAACAAGAACTGTCTTAACGAAAGGCTTCTTGAGGGGAAAGCTGTAACTCTGTGAGATGATTACAAAGAACACAAAGAAGTTTCTCAGAAAGCTTCTTTCTCTTGGTTATCGGAGGATATTTCCTTTGGCCCTATAGTCTTCCAAGGGATCCGAAATATCTGTTCTCAGATTCCACAGAAATAAGGCTAGCAAAGAGATCCACGAAATACAGATGTAACTCTGTGAGATGAATTAACAGAACACTAAGCAGTTTCTCAGAAAGCTTCTTTCCAGATTTCTATTGAGGATGTTTCCTTTTTCACCATAGCCCTCTAAGGGCTTCCATATATCACTTTTCCAATTCCTCAAGAACCGTTTTAGCGAAAGGCTTCTTGAGGGGAAAGCTGTAACTCTGTGAGATGATTTCACAGAACACAAAAAGTTTCTCAGAAAGCTTCTTTCTCTTGGTTATCGGAGGATATTCCCTTTGGCCCTATAGTCTTCCAAGGGTTCCGAAATATCAGTTCTCAGATTCCACAGAAATAAGGCTAGCAAAGAGATCCACGAAGTACAGATGTAACTCTGTGAGATGAATTAACAGAACACTAAGCAGTTTCTCAGAAAGCTTCTTTCCAGATTTCGTCTGAGGATATTTCCTTTTTCACCATAGCATTCTATGGGCTTCCAAATATCACTTTGCCAATTCCACAAGAACTGTTTTAGCGAAAGGCTTCTTGAGGGGAAAGCTGTAACTCTGTGAGATGATTTCACAGAACACAAAGAAGTTTCTCAGAAAGCTTCTTTCTCTTTGTTATCGGAGGATATTTCCTTTGTCCCTATAGTCTTCCAAGGGATCCGAAATATCTGTTCTCAGATTCCACAGAAATAAGGCTAGCAAAGAGATCCACGAAATAGAGATGTAACTCTGTGAGATGAATTAACAGAACACTAAGCAGTTTCTCAGAAGGCTTCTTTCCAGATTTCATCTGAGGATATTTCCTTGTTCACCATAGCCCTCTATGGGCTTCCAAATATCACTTTGCCAATTCCACAAGAACTGTCTTAGCGAAAGGCTTCTTGAGGGGAAAGCTGTAACTCTGAGATGATTTCACAGAACACAAAGAAGTTTCTCAGAAAGCTTCTTTCTCTTTGTTATCGGAGGATATTTCCTTTGGCCCTATAGTCTTCCAAGGGATGGAAAATATCTGTTCTCAGATTCCACAGAAAGAAGGCTAGCAAAGAGATCCACGAAATACAGATGTAACTCTGTGAGATGAATTAACAGAACACTAAGCAGTTTCTCAGAAAGCTTTTTTCCAGATTTCATCTGAGGATAATTCCTTTTTCACCGTAGCCCTCTATGGGCTTCCAAATATCACTTTGCCAAATCCACAAGAACTGTCTTAGCGAAAGGCTTCTTGAGGGGAATGCTGTAACTCTGTGAGATGATTTCACAGAACACAAAGAAGTTTCTCAGAAAGCTTCTTCCTCTTTGTTATCGGAGGATATTTCCTTTGGCCCTATAGTCTTTCAAGGGATCCAAAATATCTGTTCTCAGATTCCACAGAAACAAGGCTAGCAAAGAGATCCACGAAAGACAGATGTAACTCTGTGAGATGAATTAACAGAACACTAAGCAGTTTCTCAGAAAGCTTCTTTCCAGATTTCAACTAAGGATATTTCCTTTTTCACCATAGCCCTCTAAGGGCTTCGAAATATCACTCTGCCAATTCCACAAGAACTGTCTTAGCGAAAGGCTTCTGAGGGGAAAGCTGTATCTCTGTGAGATGATTTCAAAGAACACAAAGAAGTTTCTCAGAAAGCTTCTTTCTCTTTGTTATCGGAGGATATTTCCTTTGGCCCTATAGTCTTCCTAGGGAACCGAAATATCTGCTCTCAGATTCCACAGAAATTAGGCTAGCAAAGAGATCCACGAAATACAGATGTAACTCTGTGAGATGAATTAACAGAACACTAAGCAATTTCTCAGAAAGCTTCTTTCCAGATTTCATCTGAGAATATTTCCTTTTTCACCATAGCCCTCTATGGGATTCCAAATATCACTTTGCCAATTCCACAAGAACTGTTTTAGCCAAAGGCTTCTTGAGGGTAATGCTGTAACTCTGTGAGATGATTTCTCAGAACACAAAGAAGTTTCTCAGAAAGCTTCTTCCTCTTTGTTATCGGAGGATATTTCCTTTGGCCCTATAGTCTTCCAAGGGATTCGAAATATCTGTTCTCAGATTCCACAGAAATAAGGCTAGCAAAGAGATACACGAAATACAGATGTAACTCTGTGAGATGAATTAACAGAACACTAAGCAGTTTCTCAGAAAGCTTCTTTCCAGATTTCATCTGGGGATATTTCCTTTTTCACCATAGCCCTCTAAGGGCTTCCAAATATCACTTTGCCAATTCCACAAGAACTGTCTTAGCGAAAGGCTTTTTGAGGGGAAAACTGTAACTCTGTGAGATGATTTCACAGAACAAAAAGAAGTTTCTCAGAAAGGTTCTTTCTCTTTGTTATCGGAGGATATTTCCTTTCGCCCTATAGATTTCCAAGGGATCCGAAATATCTGTTCTCAGATTCCACAGAAATAAGGCTAGCAAAGAGATCCACGAAATACAGATGTAACTCTGTGAGATGAATTAACAGAACACTAAGCAGTTTCTCAGAAAGCTTCTTTCCAGATTTCATCTGAGGATATTTCCTTTTTCACCATAGCCCTCTATGGGCTTCCAAATATCACTTTGCCTATTCCACAAGAACTGTTTTAGCGAAAGGCTTCTTGAGGGGAAAGCTGTAACTCTGTGAGATGATTACACAGAACACAGAGAAGTTTCTCAGAAAGCTTCTTTCTCTTTGTTATCGGAGGATATTTCCTTTGGCCCTATAGTCTTCCAAGGGATCCGAAATATCTGTTCTCAGATTCCACAGAAATAAGGCTAGCAAAGAGATCCACGAAATACAGATGTAACTCTGTGAGATGAATTAACAGAACACTAAGCAGTTTCTCAGAAAGCTTCTTTCCAGATGTCATCTATGGATATTTCCTTTTTCACCATAGCCCTCTATGGGCTTCCAAATATCACTTTGCCAATTCCACAAGAACTGTCTTAGCGAAAGGCTTCTTGAGGAGAAGGCTGTAACTCTGTGAGATGATTTCAAAGAACAAAAAGAAGTTTCTCAGAAAGCTTGTTTCTCTTGGTTATCGGAGGATATTTCCTTTGGCCCTATAGTCTTCCAAGGGATCCGAAATATCTGTTCTCAGATTCCACAGAAATAAGGCTAGCAAAGAGATCCACGAAATACAGATGTAACTCTGTGAGGTGAATTAACAGAACACTAAGCAGTTTCTCAGAAAGCTTCTTTCCAGATTTCATCTAACGATATTTCCTTTTTCGCCATAGCCCTCTATGGGCTTCCAAATGTCACTTTGCCAATTCCACAAGGACTGTTTTAGCGAAAGGCTTCTTAAGGGGAAAGCTGTAACTCTGTGAGATGATTTCAAAGAACACAAAGAAGTTTCTCAGAAAGCTTATTTCTCTTTGTTATCGGAGGATATTTCCTTTGGCCCTATAGTCTTCCAAGGGAACCGAAATATCTGTTCTCAGATTACACAGAAAAAAGGCTAGCAAAGAGATCCACGAAATACAGATGTAACTCTGTGAGATGAATTAACAGAACACTAAGCAGTTTCTCAGAAAGCTTCTTTCCAGATTTCATCTGAGAATATTTCCTTTTTCAACATAGCCCTCTATGGGCTTCCAAATATCACTTTGCCAATTCCACAAGAATTGTTTTAGCGAAAGGCTTCTTGAGGGGAATGCTGTAACTCTGTCAGATGATTTCACAGAACACAAAGAAGTTTCTCATAAAGCTTCTTCCTGTTTGTTATCGGAGGATATTTCCTTTGGCCCTATAGTCTTCCAAGGGATCCGAAATATCTGTTCTCAGATTCCACAGAAATAAGGCTAGCAAAGACATCCACGAAATACAGATGTAACTCTGTGAGATGAATTAACAGAACACTAAGCAGTTTCTCAGAAAGCTTCTTTCCAGATTTCATCTAAGGATATTTCCTTTTTCACCGTAGCCCTCTATGGGTTTCCATATATCACTTTGCCAATTCAACAAGAACTGTCTTAGCGAAAGGCTTCTTGAGGGGAAAGCTGTAACTCTGTGAGATGATTACAAAGAACACAAAGAAGTTTCTCAGAAAGCTTCTTTCTCTTGGTTATCGGAGGATATTTCCTTTGGCCCTATAGTCTTCCAAGGGAACCGAAATATCTGTTCTCAGATTCCACAGAAATAAGGCTAGCAAAGAGATCCACGAAATACAGATGTAACTCTGTGAGATGAATTAACAGAACACTAAGCAGTTTCTCAGAAAGCTTCTTTCCAGATTTCATTTGAGGATGTTTCCTTTTTCACCATAGCCCTCTAAGGGCTTCCATATATCACTTTTCCAATTCCTCAAGAACCGTTTTAGCGAAAGGCTTCTTGAGGGGAAAGCTGTAACTCTGTGAGATGATTTCACAGAACACAAAGAAGTTTCTCAGAAAGCTTCTTTCTCTTTGTTATCGGAGGATATTCCCTTTGGCCCTATAGTCTTCCAAGGGTTCCGAAATATCTGTTCTCAGATTCCACAGAAATAAGGCTAGCAAAGAGATCCACGAAGTACAGATGTAACTCTGTGAGATGAATTAACAGAACACTAAGCAGTTTCTCAGAAAGCTTCTTTCCAGATTTCGTCTGAGGATATTTCCTTTTTCACCATAGCCCTCTATGGGCTTCCAAATATCACTTTGCCAATTCCACAAGAACTGTTTTAGCGAAAGGCTTCTTGAGGGGAAAGCTGTAACTCTGTGAGATGATTTCACAGAACACAAAGAAGTTTCTCAGAAAGCTTCTTTCTCTTTGTTATCGGAGGATATTTCCTTTGTCCCTATAGTCTTCCAAGGGATCCGAAATATCTGCTATCAGATTCCACAGAAATAAGGCTAGCAATGAGATCCACGAAATACAGATGTAACTCTGTGAGATGAATTAACAGAACACTAAGCAGTTTCTCAGAAAGCTTCTTTCCAGATTTCATCTATGGATATTTCCTTTTTCACCATAGCCCTCTAAGGGCTTCCAAATATCACTTTGCCTATTCCACAAGAACCGTTTTAGCGAAAGGCTTCTTGAGGGGAAAGCTGTAACTCTGTGAGATGATTTCACAGAACACAAAGAAGTTTCTCAGAAAACTTCTTTCTCTTTGTTATCGGAGGATATTCCCTTTAGCCCTATAGACTTCCATGGAATCCGAAATATCTGTTCTCAGATTCCACAGAAAAAAGACTAGCAAAGAGAACCACGAAGTACAGATGTAACTCTGTGAGATGAATTAACAGAACACTAAGCAGTTTCTCAGAAAGCTTCTTTCCAGATTTCATCTGAGGATATTTCCTTTTTCACCATAGCCTTCTATGGGCTTCCAAATATCACTTTGCAAATTCCACAAGAACTCTCTTAGCGAAAGGCTTCTTGAGGGGAAAGCTGTAACTCTGTGAGATGATTTCAAAGAACACAAAGAAGTTTCTCAGAAAACTTCTTTCTCTTTGTTATCGGAGGATATTTCCTTTGGCCCTATAGTCTTCCAAGGGATCCGAAATATCTGTTCTCAGATTCCACAGAAATAAGGCTAGCAAAGAGATACACGAAGTACAGATGTAACTCTGTGAGATGAATTAACAGAACACTAAGCAGTTTCTCAGAAAGCTTCTTTCCAGATTTCATCTAAGGATATTTCCTTTTTCACAATAGCCCTCTATGGGCTTCCAAATATCACTTTGCCAATTCCACAAGAACTGTCTTAGCGAAAGGCTTCTTGAGGGGAAAGCTGTAACTCTGTGAGATGATTTCACAGAACACAAAGAAGTTTCGCAGAAAACTTCTTTCTCTTTGTTATCGGAGGATATTTCCTTTGGCCCTATAGTCTTCCAAGGGATCCGAAATATCTGTTGTCAGATTCCACAGAAATAAGGCTAGCAAAGAGATCCACGAAATACAGATGTAACTCTGTGAGATGAACTAACAGACACTAAGCAGTTTCTCAGAAAGCTTCTTTCCAGATTTCATCTGAGGATATTTCCTTTTTCACCATAGCCTTCTATGGGCTTCCAAATATCACTTTGCCAATTCTACAAGAACTGTCTTAGCCAAAGGCTTCTTGAGGGGAAAGCTGTAACTCTGTGAGATGATTTCACAGAACACAGAGAAGATTCTCAGAAAGCTTCTTTCTCTTTGTTATCGGAGGATATTTCCTTTGACCCTATAGTCTTCCAAGGGATCCGAAATATCTGTTCTCAGATTCCACAGAAATAAGACTAGCAAAAAGATCCACGAAATACAGATGTAACTCTGTGAGATGAATTAACAGAACACTAAGCAGTTTCTCAGAAAGCTTCTTTCCAGATTTCATCTAACGATATTTCCTTTTTCGCCATAGCCCTCTGTGGGCTTCCAAATATCACTTTGCCAATTCCACAAGAACTGTCTTAGCGAAAGGCTTCTTGAGGGGAAAGCTGTAACTCTGTGGGATGATTTCAAAGAACACAAGGAAGTTTCTCAGAAAGCTTCTTTCTCTTTGTTATCGGAGGATATTTCCTTTGGCCCTATAGTCTTCCAAGGGATCCGAAATATCTGTTCTCAGATTCCACAGAAATAAGGCTAGCAAAGAGATCCACGAAATACAGATGTAACTCTGTGAGATGAATTAACAGAACACTAAGCAGTTTCTCAGAAAGCTTCTTTCCAGATTTCATCTGAGGATATTTCCTTTTTCACCATAGCCCTATATGGGCTTCCAAATATCACTTTGCCAATTCCACAAGAACTGTTTTAGCGAAAGGCTTCTTGAGGGGAAAGCTGTAACTCTTTGATATGATTACACAGAACACAAAGAAGTTTCTCAGAAAGCTTCTCTCTCTTTGTTATCGGAGGATATTTCCTTTGGCCCTATAGTCTTCCAAGGGATCAGAAATATCTGCTCTCAGATTCCACAGAAATAAGGCTAGCAAAGAGATCCACGAAATACACATGTAACTCTGTGAGATGAATTAACAGAACACTAAGCAGTTTCTCAGAAATCTTCTTTCCAGATTTCTTCTGAGGATATTTCCTTTTTCACCATAGCCCTCTATGGGCTTCGAAATATCACTCTGCCAATTCCACAAGAACTGTCTTAGCGAAAGGCTTCTGAGGGGAAAGCTGTATCTCTGTGAGATGATTTCAAAGAACACAAAGAAGTTTCTCAGAAAGCTTCTTTCTCTTTGTTATCGGAGGATATTTCCTTTGGCCCTATAGTCTTCCTAGGGAACCGAAATATCTGCTCTCAGATTCCACAGAAATAAGGCTAGCAAAGAGATCCACGAAAAACAGATGTAACTCTGTGAGATGAATTAACAGAACACTAAGCAATTTCTCAGAAAGCTTCTTTCCAGATTTCATCTGAGAATATTTCCTTTTTCACCATAGCCCTCTATGGGATTCCAAATATCACTTTGCCAATTCCACAAGAACTGTTTTAGCGAAAGGCTTCTTGAGGGGAATGCTGTAACTCTGTGAGATGATTTATCAGAACACAAAGAAGTTTCTCAGAAAGCTTCTTCCTCTTTGTTATCGGAGGATATTTCCTTTGGCCCTATAGTCTTCCAAGGGATCCGAAATATCTGTTCTCAGATTCCACAGAAATAAGGCTAGCAAAGAGATCCACGAAATAGAGATGTAACTCTGTGAGATGAATTAACAGAACACTAAGCAGTTTCTCAGAAAGCTTCTTTCCAGATTTCAACTAAGGATATTTCCTTTTTCACCATAGCCCTCTATGGGCTTCCAAATATCACTTTTCCAATTCCACAAGAACTGTCTTAGCGAAAGGCTTCTTGAGGGGAAAGCTGTAACTCTGTGGGATGATTTCAAAGAACACAAAGAAGTTTCTCAGAAAGCTTCTTTCTCTTTGTTATCGGAGGATATTTCCTTTGGCCCTATAGTCTTCCAAGGGATCCGAAATATCTGTTCTCAGATTCCACAGAAATAAGGCTAGCAAAGAGATCCACGAAATACAGATGTAACTCTGTGAGATGAATTAGCAGAACACTAAGCAGTTTCTCAGAAAGCTTCTTTCCAGATTTCATCTGAGGATATTTCCTTTTTCACCATAGCCCTCTATGGGCTTCCAAATATCACTTTGCCAATTCCACAAGAACTGTTTTAGCGAAAGGCTTCTTGAGGGGAAAGCTGTAACTCTTTGAGATGATTACACAGAACACAAAGAAGTTTCTCAGAAAGCTTCTTTCTCTTTGTTATCGGAGGATATTTCCTTTGGCCCTATAGTCTTCCAAGGGATCAGAAATATCTGTTCTCAGATTCCACATAAATAAGGCTAGCAAAGAGATCCACGAAATACACATGTAACTCTGTGAGATGAATTAACAGAACACTAAGCAGTTTCTCAGAAATCTTCTTTCCAGATTTCTTCTGAGGATATTTCCTTTTTCACCATAGCCCTCTTTGGGCTTCGAAATATCACTCTGCCAATTCCACAAGAACTGTCTTAGCGAAAGGCTTCTGAGGGGAAAGCTGTATCTCTGTGAGATGATTTCAAAGAACACAAAGAAGTTTCTCCGAAAGCTTCTTTCTCTTTGTTATCGGAGGATATTTCCTTTGGCCCTATAGTCTTCCTAGGGAACCGAAATATCTGCTCTCAGATTCCACAGAAATTAGGCTAGCAAAGAGATCCACGAAATACAGATGTAACTCTGTGAGATGAATTAACAGAACACTAAGCAGTTTCTCAGAAAGCTTCCTTCCAGATTTCATCTGAGTATATTTCCTTTTTCACCATAGCCCTCTATGGACTTCAAAATATCATTATGCCAATTCCACAAGAACTCTTTTAGCGAAAGCCTTCTTGAGGGGAAAGCAGTAACTCTGTGAGATGATTTCAAAGAACACAAAGAAGTTTCTCAGAAAGCCTCTTTCTCTTGGTTATCGGAGGATATTTCCTTTGGCCCTATAGTCTTCCAAGGGATCCGAAATATCTGTTCTCAGATTCCACAGAAATAAGGCTAGCAAAGAGATCCACGAAATACAGATGTAACTCTGTGAGATGAATTAACAGAACACAAAGCAGTTTCTCAGAAAGCTTCTTTCCAGATTTCATCTGAGGATATTTCCTTTTTCACCATAGCCCTCTATGGGCTTCCAAATATCACTCTGCCAATTCCACAAGAACTGTCTTAGCGAAAGGCTTCTTGAGGGGAAAGCTGTAACTCTGTGAGATGACTTCAAAGAACACAAAGAAGTTTCTCAGAAAGCTTCTTTCTCTTGGTTATCGGAGGATATTTCCTTTGGCCCTGTAGTCTTCCAAGGGATCCGAAATATCTGTTCTCAGATTCCACAGAAATAAGGCTAGCAAAGAAATCCACGAAATACAGATGTAACTCTGTGAGATGAATTAACAGAACACTAAGCAGTTTCTCAGAAAGCTTCTTTCCAGATTTCATCTAAGGATATTTCCTTTTTCACCATAGCCCTCTAAGGACTTCTAAATATCACTTTGTCAATTCCACAAGAACTGTTTTAGCGAAAGGCTTCTTGAGGGGAAAGCTGTAACTCTGTGAGATGATATCAGAGAACACAATGAAGTTTCTCAGAAAGCTTCTTTCTCTTTGTTATCGGAGGATATTTCCTTTGGCCCTATAGTCTTCCAAGGGATCCGAAATATCTGTTCTCAGATCCCACAGAAATAAGGCTAGCAAAGAGATCCACGAAATACAGATGTAACTCTGTGAGATGAATTAACAGAACACTAAGCAGTTTCTCAGAAAGCTTCTTTCCAGATTTCATCTGAGGATATTTCCTTTTTCACCATAGCCCTCTATGGGCTTCCAAATATCTCTTTGCCAATTCCACAAGAACTGTCTTAGCGAAAGGCTTCTTGAGGGGAAAGCTGTAACTCTGTGACATGATTTCATAGAACACAAAGAAGTTTCTCAGAAAGCTTCTTTCTCTTTGTTATCGGAGGATATTTCCTTTGGCCCTATAGTCTTCCAAGGGATCCGAAATATCTGTTCTCAGATTCCACAGAAATAAGGCTAGCAAAGAGATCGACGAAATACAGATGTAACTCTGTGAGATGAATTAACAGAACACTAAGCAGTTTCTCAGAAAGCTTCTTTCCAGATTTCATCTAAGGATATTTCCTTTTTCACCATAGCCCTCTAAGGACTTCCAAATATCACTTTGTCAATTCCACAAGAACTGTTTTAGCGAAAGGCTTCTTGAGGGGAAAGCTGTAACTCTGTGAGATGATTTCACAGAACACAATGAAGTTTCTCAGAAACCTTCTTTCTCTTTGTTATCGGAGGATATTTCCTTTGGCCCTATAGTCTTCCAAGGGATCCGAAATATCTGTTCTCAGATTCCACAGAAATAAGGCTAGCAAAGAGATCCAAGAAATACACATGTAACTCTGTGAGATGAATTAACAGAACACTAAGCAGTTTCTCAGAAAGCTTCTTTCCAGATTTCATCTGAGGATATTTCCTTTTTCACCATAGCCCTCTACGGGCTTCCAAATATCTCTTTGCCAATTCCACAAGAACTGTCTTAGCGAAAGGCTTCTTGAGGGGAAAGCTGTAACTCTGTGACATGATTTCACAGAACACAAAGAAGTTTCTCAGAAAGCTTCTTTCTCTTTGTTATAGGAGGATATTTCCTTTGGCCCTATAGTCTTCCAAGGGATCCGAAATATCTGTTCTCAGATTCCACAGAAATAAGGCTAGCAAAGAGATCGACGAAATACAGATGTAACTCTGTGAGATGAATTAACAGAACACTAAGCCGTTTCTCAGAAAGCTTCTTTCCAGATTTTATCTGAGGATATTTCCTTTTTCACCATAGCCCTCTACGGGCTTCCAAATATCACTTTTCCAATTCCACAAGAACTGTTTTAGCGAAAGGCTTCTTGAGGGGAAATCTGTAACTCTGTGAGATGATTTCACAGAACACAAAGAAGTTTCTCAGAAGGCTTCTTTCTCTTTGTTATCGGAGTATATTTCCTTTGGCCCTTTAGTCTTCCAAGGGATCCGAAATATCTGTTCTCAGATTCCACAGAAATAAGGCTAGCAAAGAGATCCATGAAATACAGATGTAACTCTGTGAGATGAATTAACAGAACACTAAGCAGTTTCTCAGAAAGCTTCTTTCCAGATTTCATCTGAGGATATTTCCTTTTTCACCATAGCCCTCTATGGACTTCCAAATATCACTTTGCCAATTCCACAAAAACTGTCTTAGCGAAAGGCTTCTTGAGGGGAAAGCTGTAACTCTGTGAGATGATTTCAAAGAACACAAAGAAGTTTCTCAGAAAGCTTCTTTCTCTTTGTTATCGGAGGATATTTCCTTTGGCCCTATACTCTTCCAAGGGATCCGAAATATCTGTTCTCAGATTCCACAGAAATAAGGCTAGCAAAGAGATCCACGAAATACAGATGTAACTCTGTGAGATGAATTAACAGAACACTAAGCAGTTTCTCAGAAAGCTTCTTTCCAGATTTCATCTAAGGATATTTCGTTTTTCACCATAGCCAGCTATCGGCTTCCAAATATCACTTTGCCAATTCCACAAGAACTTTCTTAGCGAAAGGCTTCTTGAGGGGAAAGCTGTAACTCTGTGAGATGATTTCAAAGAACAGAAAGAAGTTTCTCAGAAAGCTTCTTTCTCTTTGTTATCGGAGGATATTTCCTTTGGCCCTATAGTCTTCCAAGGGATCCGAAATATCTGTTCTCAGATTCCACAGAAATAAGGCTAGCAAAGAGATCCACGAAATACAGATGTAACTCTGTGAGATGAATTAACAGAACACTAAGAAGTTTCTCAGAAACCTTCTTTCCAGATTTCATCTAAGGATATTTCCTTTTTCACCATAGCCCTCTATGGGCTTCCAAATATCACTTTGCCAATTCCACAAGAACTGTCTTGCAAAAGGCTTCTTGAGGGGAAAGCTGTAACTCTGTGAGATGATTTCACAGAACACAAAGAAGTTTCTCAGAAAGCTTCTTTCTCTTTGTTATAGGAGGATATTTCCTTTGGCCCTATAGTCTTCCAAGGGATCCGAAATATCTGTTCTCAGATTCCACAGAAATAAGGCTAGCAAAGAGATCCACGAAATACAGATGTAACTCTGTGAGATGAATTAACAGAACACTAAGCAGTTTCTCAGAATGCTTCTTTCCAGATTTCATCTAAGGATATTTCCTTTTTCACCATAGCCCTCTACGGGCTTCCAAATATCACTTTGCCAATTCCACAAGAACTGTCTTAGCGAAAGGCTTCTTGAGGGGAAAGCTGTAACTCTGTGAGATGACTTCAAAGAACACAAAGAAGTTTCTCAGAAAGCTTCTTTCTCTTGGTTATCGGAGGATATTTCCTTTGGCCCTATAGTCTTCCAAGGGATCCGAAATATCTGTTCTCAGATTCCACAGAAATAAGGCTAGCAAAGAAATCCACGAAATACAGATGTAACTCTGTGAGATGAATTAACAGAACACTAAGCAGTTTCTCAGAAAGCTTCTTTCCAGATTTCATCTAAGGATATTTCCTTTTTCACCATAGCCCTCTAAGGACTTCCAAATATCACTTTGTCAATTCCACAAGAACTGTTTTAGCGAAAGGCTTCTTGAGGGGAAAGCTGTAACTCTGTGAGATGATTTCACAGAACACAATGAAGTTTCTCAGAAAGCTTCTTTCTCTTTGTTATCGGAGGATATTTCCTTTGGCCCTATAGTCTTCCAAGGGATCCGAAATATCTGTTCTCAGATTCCACAGAAATAAGGCTAGCAAAGAAATCCACGAAATACAGATGTAACTCTGTGAGATGAATTAACAGAACACTAAGCAGTTTCTCAGAAAGCTTCTTTCCAGATTTCATCTAAGGATATTTCCTTTTTCACCATAGCCCTCTAAGGACTTCCAAATATCACTTTGTCAATTACACAAGAACTGTTTTAGCGAAAGGCTTCTTGAGGGGAAAGCTGTAACTCTGTGAGATGATTTAACAGAACACAATGAAGTTTCTCAGAAAGCTTCTTTCTCTTTGTTATCGGAGGATATTTCCTTTGGCCCTATAGGCTTCCAAGGGATCCGAAATATCTGTTCTCAGATTCCACAGAAATAAGGCTAGCAAAGAGATCCACGAAATACAGATGTAACTCTGTGAGATGAATTAACAGAACACTAAGCAGTTTCTCAGAAAGCTTCTTTCCAGATTTCATCTGAGGATATTTCCTTTTTCACCATAGCCCTCTATGGACTTCCACATATCTCTTTGCCAATTCCACAAGAACTGTCTTAGCGAAACGCTTCTTGAGGGGAAAGCTGTAACTCTGTGACATGATTTCACAGAACACAAAGAAGTTTCTCAGAAAGCTTCTTTCTCTTTGTTATAGGAGGATATTTCCTTTGGCCCTATAGTCTTCCAAGGGATCCGAAATATCTGTTCTCAGATTCCACAGAAATAAGGCTAGCAAAGAGATCGACGAAATACAGATGTAACTCTGTGAGATGAATTAACAGAACACTAAGCCGTTTCTCAGAAAGCTTCTTTCCAGATTTTATCTGAGGATATTTCCTTTTTCACCATAGCCCTCTATGGGCTTCCAAATATCACTTTGCCAATTCCACAAGAACTGATTTAGCGAAAGGCTTCTTGAGGGGAAATCTGTAACTCTGTGAGATGATTTCACAGAACACAAAGAAGTTTCTCAGAAAGCTTCTTTCTCTTTGTTATCGGAGTATATTTCCTTTGGCACTTTAGTCTTCCAAGGGATCCGAAATATCTGTTCTCAGATTCCACAGAAATAAGGCTAGCAAAGAGATCCATGAAATACAGATGTAACTTTGTGAGATGAATTAACAGAACACTAAGCAGTTTCTCAGAAAGCTTCTTTCCAGATTTCATCTAAGGATATTTCCTTTTTCACCATAGCCCTCTATGGGCTTCCAAATATCACTTTGCCAATTCCACAAGAACTGTCTTAGCGAAAGGCTTCTTGAGGGGAAAGCTGTAACTCTATGAGATGATTTCAAAGAACACAAAGAAGTTTCTCAGAAAGCTTCTTTCTCTTTGTTATAGGAGGATATTTCCTTTGGCCCTATAGTTTTCCATGGGATCCGAAATATCTGTTCTCAGATTCCACAGAAATAAGTCTAGCAAAGAGATCCACGAAATACAGATGTAACTCTGTGAGATGAATTAACAGAACACTAAGCAGTTTCTCAGAAAGCTTATTTCCAGATTTCATCTAGGGATATTTCCTTTTTCACCATAGCCCTCTATGGACTTCCAAATATCCCTTTCTCAATTCCACAAGAACTGTTTTAGCGAAAGGCTTCTTGAGGGGAAAGCTGTATCTCTGTGAGATGATTTCACAGAACACAATGAAGTTTCTCAGAAAGCTTCTTTCTCTTTGTTATCGCAGGATATTTCCTTTGGCCCTATAGTCTTCCAAGGGATCCGAAATATCTGTTCTCAGATTCCACAGAAATAAGGCTAGCCAAGAGATCCACGAAATACAGATGTAACTCTGTGAGATGAATTAACAGAACACTAAGCAGTTTCTCAGAAAGCTTCTTTCCAGATTTCATCTGAGGATATTTCCTTTTTCACCATAGCCCTCTATGGGCTTCCAAATATCACTGTGCCAATTCCACAAGAACTGTCTTAGCGAAAGGCTTCTTGAGGGGAAAGCTGTAACTCTGTTAGATGATTTCAAAGAACACAAATAAGTTTCTCAGAAAGCTTCTTTCTCTTTGTTATAGGAGGATATTTCCTTTGGCCCTATAGTCTTCCAAGGGATCCGAAATATCTGTTCTCAGATTCCACAGAAATAAGGCTAGCAAAGAGATCCACGAAATACAGATGAAACTCTGTGAGATGAATTAACAGAACACTAAGCAGTTTCTCAGAATGCTTCTTTCCAGATTTCATCTTAGGATATTTTCTTTTTCACCATAGCCCTCTAAGGGCTTCCAAATATCTCTTTGCCAATTCCACAAGAACTGTCTTAGCGAAAGGCTTCTTGAGGGGAAAGCTGTAACTCTGTGACATGATTTCACAGAACACGAAGAAGTTTCTCAGAAAGCTTCTTTCTCTTTGTTATCGGAGGATATTTCCTTTGGCCCTATAGTCTTCCAAGGGATCCGAAATATCTGTTCTCAGATTCCACAGAAATAAGGCTAGCAAAGAGATCGACGAAATACAGATGTAACTCTGTGAGATGAATTAACAGAACACTAAGCAGTTTCTCAGAAAGCTTCTTTCCAGATTTCATCTGAGGATATTTCCTTTTTCACCATAGCCCTCTACGGGCTTCCAAATATCTCTTTGCCAATTCCACAAGAACTGTCTTAGCGAAAGGCTTCTTGAGGGGAAAGCTGTAACTCTGTGACATGATTTCACAGAACACAAAGAAGTTTCTCAGAAAGCTTCTTTCTCTTTGTTATCGGAGCATATTTCCTTTGGCCCTATAGTCTTCCAAGGGATCCGAAATATCTGTTCTCAGATTCCACAGAAATAAGGCAAGCAAAGAGATTGACGAAATACAGATGTAACTCTGTGAGATGAATTAACAGAACACTAAGCCGTTTCTCAGAAAGCTTCTTTCCAGATTTTATCTGAGGATACTTCCTTTTTCACCATAGCCCTCTATGGGCTTCCAAATAGCACTTTTCCAATTCCACAAGAACTGTTTTAGCGAAAGGCTTCTTGAGGGGAAATCTGTAACTCTATGAGATGATTTCACAGAACACAAAGAAGTTTCTCAGAAAGCTTCTTTCTCTTTGTTATCGGAGTATATTTCCTTTGGCCCTTTAGTCTTCCAAGGGATCCGAAATATCTGTTCTCAGATTCCACAGAAATAAGGCTAGCAAAGAGATCCATGAAATACAGATGTAACTCTGTGAGATGAATTAACAGAACACTAAGCAGTTTCTCAGAAAGCTTCTTTCCAGATTTCATCTAAGGATATTTCCTTTTTCACCATAGCCCTCTATGGGCTTCCAAATATCACTTTGCCAATTCCACAAGAACTGTCTTAGCGAAAGGCTTCTTGAGGGGAAAGCTGTAACTCTGTGAGATGATTTCAAAGAACACAAAGAAGTTTCTCAGAAAGCTTCTTTCTCTTTGTTATCGGAGGATATTTCCTTTGGCCCTATAGTCTTCCAAGGGATCCGAAATATCTGTTCTCAGATTCCACAGAAATAAGGCTAACAAAGAGATCCACGAAATACAGATGTAACACTGTGAGATGAATTAACAGAACACTAAGCAGTTTCTCAGAAAGCTTCTTTCCAGATTTCATCTGAGGATATTTCCTTTTTCACGATAGCCCTCTATGGACTTCCAAATATCACTTTGCCAATTTCACAAGAACTGTTTTAGCGAAAGGCTTCTTGAGGGGAAAGCTGTAACTCTGTGAGATGATTTCACAGAACACAAAGAAGTTTCTCAGAAAGCTTCTTTCTCTTTGTTATCGGAGGACATTTCCTTTGGCCCTATAGTCTTCCAAGGGATCCGAAATATCTGTTCTCAGATTCCACAGAAATAAGGCTAGCAAAGAGATCGACGAAATACAGATGTAACTCTGTGAGATGAATTAACAGAACACTAAGCAGTTTCTCAGAAAGCTTCTTTCCAGATTTCATCTGAGGATATTTCCTTTTTCACCATAGCCCTCTATGGGCTTCCAAATATCACTTTGCCAATTCAACAACAACTGTTTTAGCGAAAGGCTTCTTGAGGGGAAATCTGTAACTCTGTGAGATGATTTCACAGAACACAAAGAAGTTTCTCAGAAAGCTTCTTTCTCTTTGTTATCGGAGGATATTTCCTTTGGCCCTATAGTCTTCCAAGGGATCCGAAATATCTGTTCTCAGATTCCACAGAAATAAGGGTAGCAAAGAGATCGACGAAATACAGATGTAACTCTGTGAGATGAATTAACAGAACACTAAGCAGTTTCTCAGAAAGCTTCTTTCCAGATTTCATCTAAGGATATTTCCTTTTTCACCATAGCCCTCTATGGGCTTCCAAATATCACTTTGCCAATACCACAAGAACTGTCTTAGCGAAAGGCTTCTTGAGGGGAAAGCTGTAACTCTGTGAGATGATTTCAAAGAACACGAAGAAGTTTCTCAGAAAGCTTCTTTCTCTTTGTTATCGGAGGATATTTCCTTTGGCCCTATATTCTTCCAAGGGATCCGAAATATCTGTTCTCAGATTCCACAGAAATAAGGCTAGCAAAGAGATCCACGAAATACACATGTAACTCTGTGAGATGAATTAACAGAACACTAAGCAGTTTCTCAGAAAGCTTCTTTCCAGATTTCATCTGAGGATATTGCCTTTTTCACCATAGCCCTCTATGGGCTTCCAAATATCACTTTGCCAATTCCACAAGAACTGTCTTAGCGAAAGGCTTCTTGAGGGGAAAGCTGTAACTCTGTGAAATGATTTCAAAGAACACAAAGAAGTTTCTCAGAAAGCTTGTTTCTCTTGGTTATCGGAGGATATTTCCTTTGGTCCTATAGTCTTCCAAGGGATCCGAAATATCTGTTCTCAGATTCCACAGAGATAAGGCTAGCAAAGAGATCAACGAAATACAGATGTAACTCTGTGAGATCAATTAACAGAACACTAAGCAGTTTCTCAGAAAGCTTCTTTCCAGATTTCATCTGAGGATATTTCCTTTTTCACCATAGCCCTCTCTGGGCTTCCAAATATCACTCTGCCAATTCCACAAGAACTGTCTTAGCGAAAGGCTTCTTGAGGGGAAAGCTGTAACTGTGTGAGATGATTTCAAAGAACACAAATAAGTTTCTCAGAAAGCTTCTTTCTCTTTGTTATGGGAGGATATTTCCTTTGGCCCTATAGTCTTCCAAGGGATCCGAAATATCTGTTCTCAGATTCCACAGAAATAAGGCTAGCAAAGAGATCCACGAAATACAGATGTAACTCTGTGAGATGAATTAACAGAACACTAAGCAGTTTCTCAGAATGCTTCTTTCCAGATTTCATCTTAGGATATTTCCTTTTTCACCATAGCCCTCTACGGGCTTCCAAATATCACTTTGCCAATTCCACAAGAACTGTCTTAGCGAAAGGCTTCTTGAGGGGAAAGCTGTAACTCTGTGAGATGATTTCAAAGAACACAAAGAAGTTTCTCAGAAAGCTTCTTTCTCTTGGTTATCGGAGGATATTTCCTTTGGCCCTATAGTCTTCAAAGGGATCCGAAATATCTGTTCTCAGATTCCACAGAAATAAGGCTAGCAAAGAAATCCACGAAATACAGATGTAACTCTGTGAGATGAATTAACAGAACACTAAGCAGTTTCTCAGAAAGCTTCTTTCCAGATTTCATCTAAGGATATTGCCTTTTTCACCATAGCCCTCTAAGGACTTCCAAATATCACTTTGTCAGTTCCACAAGAACTGTTTTAGCGAAAGGCTTCTTGAGGGGAAAGCTGTAACTCTGTGAGATGATTTCACAGAACACAATGAAGTTTCTCAGAAAGCTTCTTTCTCTTTGTTATCGGAGGATATTTCCTTTGGCCCTATAGTCTTCCAAGGGATCCGAAATATCTGTTCTCAGATTCCACAGAAATAAGGCTAGCAAAGAGATCCACGAAATACAGATGTAACTCTGTGAGATGAATTAACAGAACACTAAGCAGTTTCTCAGAAAGCTTCTTTCCAGATTTCATCTAAGGATATTTCCTTTTTCACCATAGCCCTCTATGGGCTTCCAAATATCACTTTGCAATTCCACAAGAACTGTCTTAGCGAAAGGCTTCTTGAGGGGAAAGCTGTAACTCTGTGAGATGATTTCAAAGAACACAAAGAAGTTTCTCAGAAAGCTTCTTTCTCTTTGTAATCGGAGGATATTTCCTTTGGCCCTATAGTCTTCCAAGGGAACCGAAATATCTGTTATCAGATTCCACAGAAATAAGGCTAGCAAAGAGATCCACGAAATACAGATGTAACTCTGTGAGATGAATTAACAGAACACTAAGCAGTTTCTCAGAAAGCTTCTTTCCAGATTTCATCTAAGGATATTTCGTTTTTCACCATAGCCCTCTATGGGCTTCCAAATATCACTTTGCCAATTCCACAAGAACTGTCTTAGCGAAAGGCTTCTTGAGGGGAAAGCTGTAACTCTTGAGATGATTTCAAAGAACACAAAGAAGTTTCTCAGAAAGCTTCTTTCTCTTTGTTATCGGAGGATATTTCCTTTGGCCCTATATTCTTCCAAGGGATCCGAAATATCTGTTCTCAGATTCCACAGAAATAAGGCTAGCAAAGAGATCGACGAAATACACATGTAACTCTGTGAGATGAATTAACAGAACACTAAGCAGTTTCTCAGAAAGCTTCTTTCCAGATTTCATCTAAGGATATTTCCTTTTTCACCATAGCCCTCTATGGACTTCAAAGTATCACTTTGCCAAATCCACAAGAACTCTTTTAGCGAAAGGCTTCTTGAGGGGAAAGCAGTAACTCTGTGAGATAATTTCAAAGAACACAAAGAAGTTTCTCAGAAAGCTTGTTTCTCTTGGTTATCGGAGGATATTTCCTTTGGTCCTATAGTCTTACAAGGGATCCGAAATATCTGTTCTCAGATTCCACAGAGATAAGGCTAGCAAAGAGATCAACGAAATACAGATGTAACTCTGTGAGATCAATTAACTGAACACTAAGCAGTTTCTCAGAAAGCTTCTTTCCAGATTTCATCTAAGGATATTTCCTTTTTCACCATACCCTCTATGGGCTTCCAAATATCACTTTGCCAATTCCACAAGAACTGTTTTAGCGAAAGGCTTCTTGAGGGGAAAGCTGTAACTCTGTGAGATGATTTCAAAGAACACAAAGAAGTTTCTCAGAAAGCTTCTTTCTCTTTGTTATCGGAGGATATTTCCTTTGGCCCTATAGTCTTCCAAGGGAACCGAAATATCTGTTCTCAGATTCCACAGAAATAAGGCTAGCAAAGAAATCCACGAAATACAGATGTAACTCTGTGAGATGAATTAACAGAACACTAAGCAGTTTCTCAGAAAGCTTCTTTCCAGATTTCATCTAAGGATATTTCCTTTTTCACCATAGCCCTCTAAGGACTTCCAAATATCACTTTGTCAATTCCACAAGAACTGTTTTAGCGAAAGGCTTCTTGAGGGGAAAGCTGTAACTCTGTGAGATGATTTCACAGAACACAATGAAGTTTCTCAGAAAGCTTCTTTCTCTTTGTTATCGGAGGATATTTCCTTTGGCCCTATAGGCTTCCAAGGGATCCGAAATATCTGTTCTCAGATTCCACAGAAATAAGGCTAGCAAAGAGATCCACGAAATACAGATGTAACTCTGTGAGATGAATTAACAGAACACTAAGCAGTTTCTCAGAAAGCTTCTTTCCAGATTTCATCTGAGGATATTTCCTTTTTCACCATAGCCCTCTATGGGCTTCCACATATCTCTTTGCCAATTCCACAAGAACTGTCTTAGCGAACGGCTTCTTGAGGGGAAAGCTGTAACTCTGTGACATGATTTCACAGAACACAAAGAAGTTTCTCAGAAAGCTTCTTTCTCTTTGTTATAGGAGGATATTTCCTTTGGCCCTATAGTCTTCCAAGGGATCCGAAATATCTGTTCTCAGATTCCACAGAAATAAGGCTAGCAAAGAGATCGACGAAATACAGAAGTAACTCTGTGAGATGAATTAACAGAACACTAAGCAGTTTCTCAGAAAGCTTCTTTCCAGATTTTATCTGAGGATATTTCCTTTTTCACCATAGCCCTCTATGGACTTCAAAATATCACTTTGCCAATTCCACAAGAACTCTTTTAGCGAAAGGCTTCTTGAGGGGAAAGCAGTAACTCTGTGAGATGATTTCAAAGAACACAAAGAAGTTTCTCAGAAAGCTTCTTCCTCTTTGTTATCGGAGGATATTTCCTTTGGCCTTATAGTCTTCCAAGGGATCCGAAATATCTGTTCTCAGATTCCACAGAAATAAGGCTAGCAAAGAGATCCACGAAATACTGATGTAACTCTGTGAGATGAATTAACAGAACACTAAGCAGTTTCTCAGAAAGCTTCTTTCCAGATTTCATCTGAGGATATTTCCTTTTTCACCATAGCCCTCTATGGGCTTCCAAATATCACTTTGCCAATTCCACAAGAACTGTCTTAGCGAAAGGCTTCTTGAGGGGAAAGCTGAAACTCTGTGAGATGATTTCACAAACCAAAAAGAAGTTTCTCCGGAAGCTTATTTTTCTTTGTTATCGGAGGATATTTCCTTTGGCCCTATAGTCTTCCAAGGGATCCGAAATATCTGTTCTCAGATTCCACAGAAATAAGGCTAGCAAAGAGATCGACGAAATACAGATGTAACTCTGTGAGATGAATTAACAGAACACTAAGCAGTTTCTCAGAAAGCTTCTTTCCAGATTTCATCTGACGATATTTCCTTTTTCACCATAGCCCTCTATGGGCTTCCAAATATCACTTTGCCAATTCAACAACAACTGTTTTAGCGAAAGGCTTCTTGAGGGGAAATCTGTAACTCTGTGAGATGATTTCACAGAACACAAAGAAGTTTCTCAGAAAGCTTCTTTCTCTTTTTTATCGGAGGATATTTCCTTTGGCCCTATAGTCCTCCAAGGGATCCGAAATATCTGTTCTCAGATTCCACAGAAATAAGGGTAGCAAAGACATCCACGAAATACAGATGTAACTGGGTGAGATGAATTAACAGAACACTAAGCAGTTTCTCAGAAAGCTTCTTTCCAGATTTCATCTAAGGATATTTCCTTTTTCACCATAGCCCTCTATGGGCTTCCAAATATCACTTTGCCAATTCCACAAGAACTGTCTTAGCGAAAGGCTTCTTGAGGGGAAAGCTGTAACTCTGTGAGATGATTTCAAAGAACACGAAGAAGTTTCTCAGAAAGCTTCTTTCTCTTTGTTATCGGAGGATATTTCCTTTGGCCCTATAGTCTTCCAAGGGAACCGAAATATCTGTTATCAGATTCCACTGAAATAAGGCTAGCAAAGAGATCCACGAAATACAGATGTAACTCTGTGAGATGAAATAACAGAACACTAAGCAGTTTCTCAGAAAGCTTCTTTCCAGATTTCATCTAAGGATATTTCGTTTTTCACCATAGCCCTCTATGGGCTTCCAAATATCACTTTGCCAATTCCACAAGAACTGTCTTAGCGAAAGGCTTCTTGAGGGGAAAGCTGTAACTCTTGAGATGATTTCAAAGAACACAAAGAAGTTTCTCAGAAAGCTTCTTTCTCTTTGTTATCGGAGGATATTTCCTTTGGCCCTATAGTCTTCCAAGGGATCCGAAATATCTGTTCTCAGATTCCACAGAAATAAGGCTAGCAAAGAGATCCACGAAATACAGATGTAACTCTGTGAGATGAATTAACAGAACACTAAGCAGTTTCTCAGAAAGCTTCTTTCCAGATTTCATCTGAGGATATTTCCTTTTTCACCATAGCCCTCTATGGACTTCAAAATATCACTTTGCCAATTCCACAAGAACTCTTTTAGCGAAAGGCTTCTTGAGGGGAAAGCAGTAACTCTGTGAGATGATTTCAAAGAACACAAAGAAGTTTCTCAGAAAGCTTCTTCCTCTTTGTTATCGGAGGATATTTCCTTTGGCCTTATAGTCTTCCAAGGGATCCGAAATATCTGTTCTCAGATTCCACAGAAATAAGGCTAGCAAAGAGATCCACGAAATACAGATGTAACTCTGTGAGATGAATTAACAGAACACTAAGCAGTTTCTCAGAAAGCTTCTTTCCAGATTTCATCTGAGGATATTTCCTTTTTCACCATAGCCCTCTATGGTCTTCCAAATATCACTTTGCCAATTCCACAAGAACTGTCTTAGCGAAAGGCTTCTTGAGGGGAAAGCTGTAACTCTGTGAGATGCTTTCACAAACCAAAAAGAAGTTTCTCCGAAAGCTTATTTCTCTTTGTTATCGGAGGATATTTCCTTTTGCCCTATAGTCTTCCAAGGGATCCGAAATATCTGTTCTCAGATTCCACAGAAATAAGGCTAGCAAAGAGATCCACGAAATACAGATGTAACTCTGTGAGATGAATTAACAGAACACTAAGCAGTTTCTCAGAAAGCTTCTTTTCAGATTTCATCTGACGATATTTCCTTTTTCACCATAGCCCTCTATGGGCTTCCAAATATCACTTTGCCAATTCAACAACAACTGTTTTAGAGAAAGGCTTCTTGAGGGGAAATCTGTAACTCTGTGAGATGATTTCACAGAACACAAAGAAGTTTCTCAGAAAGCTTCTTTCTCTTTTTTATCGGAGGATATTTCCTTTGGCCCTCTAGTCTTCCAAGGGATCCGAAATATCTGTTCTCAGATTCCACAGAAATAAGGGTAGCAAAGAGATCCACGAAATACAGATGTAACTGGGTGAGATGAATTAACAGAACACTAAGCAGTTTCTCAGAAAGCTTCTTTCCAGATTTCATCTAAGGATATTTCCTTTTTCACCATAGCCCTCTATGGGCTTCCAAATATCACTTTGCCAATTCCACAAGAACTGTCTTAGCGAAAGGCTTCTTGAGGGGAAAGCTGTAACTCTGTGAGATGATTTCAAAGAACACGAAGAAGTTTCTCAGAAAGCTTCTTTCTCTTTGTTATCGGAGGATATTTCCTTTGGCCCTATAGTCTTCCAAGGGAACCGAAATATCTGTTATCAGATTCCACAGAAATAAGGCTAGCAAAGAGATCCACGAAATACAGATGTAACTCTGTGAGATGAATTAACAGAACACTAAGCAGTTTCTCAGAAAGCTTCTTTCCAGATTTCATCTAAGGATATTTCGTTTTTCACCATAGCCCTCTATGGGCTTCCAAATATCACTTTGCCAATTCCACAAGAACTGTCTTAGCGAAAGGCTTCTTGAGGGGAAAGCTGTAACTCTTGAGATGATTTCAAAGAACACAAAGAAGTTTCTCAGAAATCTTCTTTCTCTTTGTTATCGGTGGATATTTCCTTTGGCCCTATAGTCTTCCAAGGGATCCGAAATATCTGTTCTCAGATTCCACAGAAATAAGGCTAGCAAAGAGATCCACGAAATACAGATGTAACTCTGTGAGATGAATTAACAGAACACTAAGCAGTTTCTCAGAAAGCTTCTTTCCAGATTTCATCTAAGGATATTTCCTTTTTCACCATAGCCCTCTATGGACTTCAAAGTATCAGTTTGCCAAATCCACAAGAACTCTTTTAGCGAAAGGCTTCTTGAGGGGAAAGCAGTAACTCTGTGAGATAATTTCAAAGAACACAAAGAAGTTTCTCAGAAAGCTTCTTCCTCTTTGTTATCGGAGGATATTTCCTTTGGCCCTATAGTCTTCCAAGGGATCCGAAATATCTGTTCTCAACTTCCACAGAAATAAGGCTAGCAAAGAGATCCACGAAATACAGATGTAACTCTGTGAGATGAAGTAACAGAACACTAAGCAGTTTCTCAGAAAGCTTCTTTCCAGATTTCATCTGAGGATATTTCCTTTTTCACCATAGCCCTCTATGGGCTTCCAAATATCACTTTGCCAATTCCACAAGAACTGTCTTAGCGAAAGGCTTCTTGAGGGGAAAGCTGTAACTCTGTGAGATGATTTCAAAGAACACAAAGAAGTTCCTCAGAAACCTTGTTTCTCTTGGTTATCGGAGGATATTTCCTTTGATCCTATAGTCTTCCAAGGGATCCGAAATATCTGTTCTCAGATTCCACAGAGATAAGGCTAGCAAAGAGATCCACGAAATACAGATGTAATTCTGTGAGATGAATTAACAGAACACTAAGCAGTTTCTCAGAAAGCTTCTTTCCAGATTTCATCTGAGGATATTTCCTTTTTCACCATAGCCCTCTATGGGCTTCCAAATATCACTTTGCCAATTCCACAAGAACTGTCTTAGCGAAAGGCTTCTTGAGGGGAAAGCTGTAACTCTGTGAGATGATTTCACAAACCAAAAAGAAGTTTCTCCAAAAGCTTATTTCTCTTTGTTATCGGAGCATATTTTCTTTGGCCCTATAGTCTTCCAAGGGATCCGAAATATCTGTTCTCAGATTCCACAGAAATAAGGCTAGCAAAGAGATCGACGAAATACAGATGTAACTCTGAGAGATGAATTAACAGAACACTAAGCAGTTTCTCAGAAAGCTTCTTTCCAGATTTCATCTAAGGATATTTCCTTTTTCACCATAGCCCTCTATGGGCTTCCAAATATCACTTTGCCAATACCACAAGAACTGTCTTAGCGAAAGGCTTCTTGAGGGGAAAGCTGTAACTCTGTGAGATGATTTCACAGAACACAAAGAAGTTTCTCAGAAAGCTTCTTTCTCTTTGTTATCGGAGGATATTTCCTTTGGCCCTATAGTCTTCCAAGGGATCCGAAATATGTGTTCTCAGATTCCACAGAAATAAGGCTAGCAAAGAGATCCACGAAATACAGATGTAACTCTGTGAGATGAATTAACAGAACACTAAGCAGTTTCTCAGAAAGCTTCTTTCCAGATTTCATCTGAGGATATTTCCTTTTTCACCATAGCCCTCTACGGGCTTCCAAATATCACTTTGCCAATTCCACAAGAACTGCCTTAGCGAAAGGCTTCTTGAGGGGAAAGCTGTAACTCTGTGAGATGATTTCACAAACCAAAAAGAAGTTTCTCCGTAAGCTTATTTCTCTTTGTTATCGGAGGATATTTCCTTTGGCCCTATAGTCTTCCAAGGGATCCGAAATATTTGTTCTCAGATTCCACAGAAATAAGGCTAGCAAGGAGATCCACGAAATACAGATGTAACTCTGTCAGATGAATTAACAGAACACTAAGCAGTTTCTCAGAAAGCTTCTTTCCAGATTTCATCTGAGGATATTTCCTTTTTCACCATAGCCCTCTATGGGCTTCCAAATATCACTTTGCCAATTCCACAAGAACTGTCTTAGCGAAAGGCTTCTTGAGGGGAAAGCTGTAACTCTGTGAGATGATTTCATAGAACACAAAGAAGTTTCTCAGAAAGCTTCTTTCTCTTTGTTATCAGAGGATATTTCCTTTGGCCCTATAGTCTTCCAAGGGATCCGAAATATCTGTTATCAGATTCCACAGAAATAAGGCTAGCAAAGAGATCCACGAAATACAGATGTAACTCTGTGAGATGAATTAACAGAACACTAAGCAGTTTCTCTGAAAGCTTCTTTCCAGATTTCATCTGAGGATATTTCCTTTTTCACCATCGCCCTCTATGGGCTTCCAAATATCACTTTGCCAATTCCACAAGAACTGTGTTAGTGAAAGGCTTCTTTAGGGGAATGCTGTAACTCTGTGAGATGATTTCACAGAACACAAAGAAGTTTCTCAGAAAGCTTCTTCCTCTTTGTTATCGGAGGATATTTCCTTTGGCCCTTTAGTCTTCCAAGGTATCCGAAATATCTGTTCTCAGATTCCAGAGAAATAAGGCTAGCAAAGAGATCCACGAAAAACAGATGTAACTCTGTGAGATGAATTAACAGAACACTAAGCAGTTTCTCAGAAAGCTTCTTTCCAGATTTCATCTAAGGATATTTCCTTTTTCACCATAGCCCTCTACGGGCTTCCAAATATCACTTTGCCAATTCCACAAGAACTGTCTTAGCGAAAGGCTTCTTGAGGGGAAAGCTGTAACTCTGTGAGATGATTTCAAAGAACACAAAGAAGTTTCTCAGAAAGCTTCTTTCTCTTTGTTATCGGAGGATATTTCCTTTGGCCCTATAGTCTTCCAAGGGATCCGAAATATCTGTTCTCAGATTCCACAGAAATAAGGGTAGCAAAGAGATCCACGAAATACAGATGTAACTCTGTGAGATGAATTAACAGAACACTAAGCAGTTTCTCAGAAAGCTTCTTTTCAGATTTCATCTAAGGATATTTCCTTTTTCACCATAGCCCTCTATGGGCTTCCAAATATCACTTTGCCAATTCCACAAGAACTGTCTTAGCGAAAGGCTTCTTGAGGGGAAAGCTGTAACTCTGTGAGATGATTTCAAAGAACACGAAGAAGTTTCTCAGAAAGCTTCTTCCTCTTTGTTATCGGAGGATATTTCCTTTGGCCTTATAGTCTTCCAAGGTATCCGAAATATCTGTTCTCAGATTCCACAGAAATAAGGGTAGCAAAGAGATCCACGAAATACAGATGTAACTCTGTGAGATGAATTAACAGAATACTAAGCAGTTTCTCAGAAAGCTTCTTTCCAGATTTCATCTGAGGATATTTCCTTTTTCACCATAGCCCTCTATGGGCTTCCAAATATCACTTTGCCAATTCCACAAGAACTGTCTTAGCGAAAGGCTTCTTGAGGGGAAAGCTGTAACTCTGTGAGATGATTTCACAAACCAAAAAGAAGTTTCTCCGAAAGCTTATTTCTCTTTGTTATCGGAGGATATTTCCTTTGGCCCTATAGTCTTCCAAGGGATCCGAAATATCTGTTCTCAGATTCCACAGAAATAAGGCTAGCAAAGAGATCGAAGAAATACAGATGTAACTCTGTGAGATGAATTAACAGAACACTAAGCAGTTTCTCAGAAAGCTTCTTTCCAGATTTCATCTGAGGATATTTCCTTTTTCACCATAGCCCTCTATGGGCTTCCAAATATCACTTTGCCAATTCAACAACAACTGTTTTAGCGAAAGGCTTCTTGAGGGGAAATCTGTAACTCTGTGAGATGATTTCACAGAACACAAAGAAGTTTCTCAGAAAGCTTCTTTCTCTTTGTTATCGGAGGATATTTCCTTTGGGCCTATAGTCTTCCAAGGGATCCGAAATATCTTTTCTCAGATTCCACAGAAATAAGGCTAGCAAAGAGATCCAAGAAACACAGATGTAACTCTGTGAGATGAATTAACAGAACACTAAGCAGTTTCTCAGAAAGCTTCTTTCCAGATTTCATCTGAGGATATTTCCTTTTTCACCATAGCCCTCTATGGGCTTCCAAATATCACATTGCCAATTCCACAAGAACTGTCTTAGCGAAAGGCTTCTTGAGGGGAAAGCTGTAACTCTGTGAGATGATTTCACAAACCAAAAAGAAGTTTCTCCGAAAGCTTATTTCTCTTTGTTATCGGAGGATATTTCCTTTGGCCCTATAGTCTTCCAAGGTATCCGAAATATCTGTTCTCAGATTCCACAGAAATAAGGCTAGCAAAGAGATCGACGAAATACAGATGTAACTCTGTGAGATGAATTAACAGAACACTAAGCAGTTTCTCAGAAAGCTTCTTTCCAGATTTCATCTGAGGATATTTCCTTTTTCACCATAGCCCTCTATGGGCTTCCAAATATCACTTTGCCAATTCAACAACAACTGTTTTAGCGAAAGGCTTCTTGAGGGGAAATCTGTAACTCTGTGAGATGATTTCACAGAACACAAAGAAGTTTCTCAGAAAGCTTCTTTCTCTTTGTTATCGGAGGATATTTCCTTTGGCCCTATAGTCTTCCAAGGGATCCGAAATATCTGTTCTCAGATTCCACAGAAATAAGGCTAGCAAAGAGATCCACGAAATACAGATGTAACTCTGTGAGATGAATTAACAGAACACTAAGCAGTTTCTCAAAAAGCTTCTTTCCAGATTTCATCTAAGGATATTTCCTTTTTCACCATAGCCCTCTATGGGCTTCCAAATATCACTTTGCCAATTCCACAAGAACTGTCTTAGCGAAAGGCTTCTTGAGGGGAAAGCTGTAACTCTGTGAGATGATTTCAAAGAACACAAAGAAGTTTCTCAGAAACCTTGTTTCTCTTGGTTATCGGAGGATATTTCCTTTGATCCTATAGTCTTCCAAGGGATCCGAAATATCTGTTCTCAGATTCCACAGAGATAAGGCTAGCAAAGAGATCCACGAAATACAGATGTAACTCTGTGAGATGAATTAACAGAACACTAAGCAGTTTCTCAGAAAGATTCTTTCCAGATTTCATCTGAGGATATTTCCTTTTTCACCATAGCCCTCTATGGACTTCAAAGTATCACTTTGCCAATTCCACAAGAACTCTTTTAGCGAAAGGCTTCTTGAGGGGAAAGCAGTAACTCTGTGAGATGATTTCAAAGAACACAAAGAAGTTTCTCAGAAAGCTTCTTCCTCTTTGTTATCGGAGGATATTTCCTTTGGCCCTATAGTCTTCCAAGGGATCCGAAATATCTGTTCTCAGATTCCACAGAAATAAGGCTAGCAAAGCGATCCACGAAATACACATGTAACTCTGTGAGATGAATTAACAGAACACTAAGCAGTTTCTCAGAAAGCTTCTTTCCAGATTTCATCTGAGGATATTTCCTTTTTCACCATAACCCTCTATGGGCTTCCAAATATCACTTTGCCAATTCCACAAGAACTGTCTTAGCGAAAGGCTTCTTGAGGGGAAAGCTGTAACTCTGTGAAATTATTTCAAAGAACACAAAGAAGTTTCTCAGAAAGCTTGTTTCTCTTGGTTATCGGAGGATATTTCCTTTGGTCCGATAGTCTTCCAAGGGATCCGAAATATCTGTTCTCAGATTCCACAGAGATAAGGCTAGCAAAGAGATCCACGAAATACAGATGTAACTCTGTGAGATGAATTAACAGAACACTAAGCAGTTTCTCAGAAAGCTTCTTTCCAGATTTCATCTGAGGACATTTCCTTTTTCACCATCGCCCTCTATGGGCTTCCAAATATCACTTTGCCAATTCCACAAGAACTGTGTTAGTGAAAGGCTTCTTGAGGGGAATGCTGTAACTCTGTGAGATGATTTCACAGAACACAAAGAAGTTTCTCAGAAAGCTTCTTCCTCTTTGTTATAGGAGGATATTTCCTTTGGCCCTTTAGTCTTCCAAGGTATCCGAAATATCTGTTCTCAGATTCCAGAGAAATAAGGCTAGCAAAGAGATCCACGAAAAACAGATGTAACTCTGTGAGATGAATTAACAGAACACTAAGCAGTTTCTCAGAAAGCTTCTTTCCAGATTTCATCTAAGGATATTTCCTTTTTCACCATAGCCCTCTATGGGCTTCCAAATATCACTTTGCCAATTCCACAAGAACTGTCTTAGCGAAAGGCTTCTTGAGGGGAAAGCTGTAACTCTGTGAGATGATTTCAAAGAACACGAAGAAGTTTCTCAGAAAGCTTCTTTCTCTTTGTTATCGGAGGATATTTCCTTTGGCCCTATAGTCTTCCAAGGGATCCGAAATATCTGTTATCAGATTCCACAGAACTAAGGCTAGCAAAGAGATCCACGAAATACAGATGTAACTCTGTGAGATGAATTAACAGAACACTAAGCAGTTTCTCAGAAAGCTTCTTTCCAGATTTCATCTAAGGATATTTCCTTTTTCACCTTAGCCCTCTATGGACTTCAAAATATCACTTTGCCAATTCCACAAGAACTCTTTTAGCGAATGCCTTCTTGAGGGGAAAGCAGTAACTCTGTGAGATGATTTCACAGAACACAAAGAAGTTTCTCAGAAAGCTTCTTCCTCTTTGTTATCGGAGGATATTTCCTTTGGCCCTATAGTCTTCCAAGGGATCCGAAATATCTGTTCTCAGATTCCACAGAGATAAGGCTGGCAAAGAGATCCACGAAATAGAGATGTAACTCTGTGAGATGAATTAACAGAACACTAAGCAGTTTCTCAGAAAGCTTCTTTCCAGATTTCATCTGAGGATATTTCCTTTTTCACCATAGCCCTCTATGGGCTTCCAAATATCACTTTGCCAATTCCACAAGAACTGTCTTAGCGAGAGGCTTCTTGAGGGCAAAGCTGTAACTCTGTGAGATGATTTCAAAGAACACAAAGAAGTTTCTCAGAAAGCTTGTTTCTCTTGGTTATCGGAGGATATTTCCTTTGGTCCTATAGTCTTCCAAGGGATCCGAAATATCTGTCCTCAGATTCCACAGAGATAAGGCTAGCAAAGAGATCCACGAAATACAGATGTAACTCTGTGAGATGAATTAACAGAACACTAAGCAGTTTCTCAGAAAGCTTCTTTCCAGATTTCATCTGAGGATATTTCCTTTTTCACCGTAGCCCTCTATGGGCTTCCAAATATCACTTTGCCAATTCCACAAGAAGTGTGTTAGTGAAAGGCTTCTTGAGGGGAATGCTGTAACTCTGTGAGATGATTTCACAGAACACAAAGAAGTTTCTAAGAAAGCTTCTTCCTCTTTGTTATCGGAGGATATTTCCTTTGGCCCTTTAGTCTTCCAAGGGATCCGAAATATCTGTTCTCAGATTCCACAGAAATAAGGCTAGCAAAGAGATCCACGAAAAACAGATGTAACTCTGTGAGATGAATTAACAGAACACTAAGCAGTTTCTCAGAAAGCTTCTTTCCAGATTTCATCTAAGGATATTTCCTTTTTCACCATAGCCCTATACAGGCTTCCAAATATCACTTTGCCAATTCCACAAGAACTGTCTTAGCGAAAGGCTTCTTAAGGGGAAAGCTGTAACTCTGTGAGATGATTTCAAAGAACACAAAGAAGTTTCTCAGAAAGCTTCTTTCTCTTGATTATCGGAGGATATTTCCTTTGGCCCTATAGTCTTCCAAGGGATCCGAAATATCTGTTATCAGATTCCACAGAAATAAGGCCAGCAAAGAGATCGACGAAATACAGATGTAACTCTGTGAGATGAATTAACAGAACACTAAGCAGTTTCTCAGAAAGCTTCTTTCCAGATTTCATCTGAGGATATTTCCTTTTTCACCATAGCCCTCTATGGGCTTCCAAATATCACTTTGCCAATTCCACAAGAACTGTCTTAGCCAACGGCTTCTTGAGGGGAAAGCTGTAACTCTGTGAGATGATTTCACAGAACACAAAGAAGTTTCTCCGTAAGCTTATTTCTCTTTGTTATCGGAGGATATTTCCTTTGGCCCTATAGTCTTCCAAGGGATCCGAAATATCTGTTCTCAGATTCCACAGAAATAAGGCTAGCAAAGAGATCCACGAAATACAGATGTAACTCTGTGAGATGAATTAACAGAACACTAAGCAGTTTCTCAGAAAGCTTCTTTCCAGATTTCATCTGAGGATATTTCCTTTTTCACCATAGCCCTCTATGGGCTTCCAAATATCTCTTTGCCAATTCCACAAGAACTTTCTTAGCGAAAGGCTTCTTGAGGGGAAAGCTGTAACTCTGTGACATGATTTCACAGAACACAAAGAAGTTTCTTAGAAAGCTTCTTTCTCTTTGTTATAGGAGGATATTTCCTTTGGCCCTATAGTCTTCCAAGGGATCCGAAATATCTGTTCTCAGATTCCACAGAAATAAGGCTAGCAAAGAGATCGACGAAATACAGATGTAACTCTGTGAGATGAATTAACAGAACACTAAGCAGTTTCTCAGAAAGCTTCTTTCCAGATTTTATGTGAGGATATTTCCTTTTTCACCATAGCCCTCTATGGGCTTCCAAATATCACTTTTCCAATTCCACAAGAACTGTTTTAGCGAAAGGCTTCTTGAGGGGAAATCTGTAACTCTGTGAGATGATTTCACAGAACACAAAGAAGTTTCTCAGAAAGATTCTTTCTCTTTGTTATCGGAGTATAATTACTTTGGCCCTTTAGTCTTCCAAGGGATCCGAAATATCTGTTATCAGATTCCACAGAAATAAGGCTAGCAAAGAGATCCATGAAATACAGATGTAACTCTGTGAGATGAATTAACAGAACACTAAGCAGTTTCTCAGAAAGCTTCTTTCCAGATTTCATCTAAGGATATTTCCTTTTTCACCATAGCCCTCTATGGGCTTCCAAATATCACTTTGCCAATTCCACAAGAACTGTGTTAGCGAAAGGCTTCTTGAGGGGAAAGCTGTAACTCTGTGAGATGATTTCACAAACCAAAAAGAAGTTTCTCCGAAAGCTTATTTCTCTTTGTTATCGGAGCATATTTTCTTTGGCCCTATAGTCTTCCAAGGGATCCGAAATATCTGTTCTCAGATTCGACAGAAATAAGGCTAGCAAAGAGATCGACGAAATACAGATGTAACTCTGTGAGATGAATTAACAGAACACTAAGCAGTTTCTCAGAAATCTTCTTTCCAGATTTCATCTAAGGATATTTCCTTTTTCACCATAGCCCTCTATGGGCTTCCAAATATCACTTTGCCAATACCACAAGAACTGTCTTAGCGAAAGGCTTCTTGAGGGGAAAGCTGTAACTCTGTGAGATGATTTCACAGAACACCAAGAAGTTTCTCCGTAAGCTTATTTCTCTTTGTTATCGGAGGATATTTCCTTTGGCCCTATAGTCTTCCAAGGGATCGAAATATGTGTTCTCAGATTCCACAGAAATAAGGCTAGCAAAGAGATCCACGAAATACAGATGTAACTCTGTGAGATGAATTAACAGAACACTAAGCAGTTTCTCAGAAAGCTTCTTTCCAGATTTCATCTGAGGATATTTCCTTTTACACCATAGCCCACTACGGGCTTCCAAATATCACTTTGCCAATTCCACAAGAACTGCCTTAGCGAAAGGCTTCTTGAGGGAAAAGCTGTAACTCTGTGAGATGATTTCACAAACCAAAAAGAAGTTTCTCCGTAAGCTTATTTCTCTTTGTTATCGGAGGATATTTCCTTTGGCCCTATAGTCTTCCAAGGGATCCGAAATATTTGTTCTCAGATTCCACAGAAATAAGGCTAGCAAGGAGATTCACGAAATACAGATGTAACTCTGTCAGATGAATTAACAGAACACTAAGCAGTTTCTCAGAAAGCTTCTTTCCAGATTTCATCTGAGGATATTTCCTTTTTCACCATAGCCCTCTATGGGCTTCCAAATATCACTTTGCCAATTCCACAAGAACTGTCTTAGCGAAAGGCTTCTTGAGGGGAAAGCTGTAACTCTGTGAGATGATTTCATAGAACACAAAGAAGTTTCTCAGAAAGCTTGTTTCTCTTGGTTATCGGAGGATATTTCCTTTGGTCCTATAGTCTTCCTAGGGATCCGAAATATCTGTTCTCAGATTCCACAGAGATAAGGAGAGCAAAGCGATCCACGAAATACAGATGTAACTCTGTGAGATGAATTAACAGAACACTAAGCACTTTCTCAGAAAGCTTCTTTCCAGATTTCATCTGAGGATATTTCCTTTTTCACCATAGCCCTCTATGGGCTTCCAAATATCACGTTGCCAATTCCACAAGAACTGTGTTAGTGAAAGGCTTCTTGAGGGGAATGCTGTAACTCTGTGAGATGATTTCACAGAACACAAAGAAGTTTCTCAGAAAGCTTCTTCCTCTTTGTTATCGGAGGATATTTCCTTTGGCCCTTTAGTCTTCCAAGGGATCCGACATATCTGTTCTCAGATTCCAGAGAAATTAGGCTAGCAAAGAGATCCACGAAAAACAGATGTAACTCTGTGAGATGAATTAACAGAACACTAAGCAGTTTATCAGAAAGCTTCTTTCCAGATTTCATCTAAGGATATTTCGTTTTTCACCATCGCCCTCTATGGGCTTCCAAATATCACTTTGCCAATTCCACAAGAACTGTGTTAGTGAAAGGCTTCTGGAGGGGAATGCTGTAACTCTGTGAGATGATTTCAAAGAACACAAAGAAGTTTCTCAGAAAGCTTCTTCCTCTTTGTTATCGGAGGATATTTCCTTTGGCCCTATATTCTTCCAAGGGATCCGAAATATCTTTTCTCAGATTCCACAGAAATAAGGCTAGCAAAGAGATCCACGAAATACACATGTATCTCTGTGAGATGAATTAACAGAACACTAAGCAGTTTCTCAGAAAGCTTCTTTCCAGATTTCATCTGAGGATATTTCCTTTTTCACCATAGCCCTCTATGGGCTTCCAAATATCACTTTGCCAATTCCACAAGAACTGTCTTAGCGAACGGCTTCTTGAGGGGAAAGCTGTAACTCTGTGAGATGACTTCAAAGAACACAAAGAAGTTTCTCAGAAAGCTTGTTTCTCTTGGTTATCGGAGGATATTTCCTTTGGTCCTATAGTCTTCCAAGGGATCCGAAATATCTGTTCTCAGATTCCACAGAGATAAGGCTAGCAAAGAGATCCACGAAATACCGATGTAACTCTGTGAGATGAATTAACAGAACACTAAGCAGTTTCTCAGAAAGCTTCTTTCCAGATTTCATCTGAGGATATTTCCTTTTTCACCATAGCCCTCTATGGGCTTCCAAATATCACTTTGCCAATTCCACAAGAACTCTCTTAGCGAAAGGCTTCTTGAGGGGAATCCTGTAACTCTGTGAGATGATTTCACAGAACACAAAGAAGTTTCTCAGAAAGCTTCTTCCTCTTTGTTATCGGAGGATATTTCCTTTGCCCCTATAGTCTTCCAAGGGATCCGAAATATTTGTTCTCAGATTCCACAGAAATAAGGCTAGCAAAGAGATCCACGAAATACAGATGTAACTCTGTGAGATTAATTAACAGAACACTAAGCAGTTTCTCAGAAAGCTTCTTTCCAGATTTCATCTAAGGATATTTCCTTTTTCACCATAGCACTCTATGGGCTTCCAAATATCTCTTTGCCAATTCCACAAGAACTGTCTTAGCGAAAGGCTTCTTGAGGGGAAAGCTGTAACTCTGTGAGATGATTTCAAAGAACACAAAGAAGTTTCTCAGAAAGCTTCTTTCTCTTTGTTATCGGAGGATATTTCCTTTGGCCCTATAGTCTTCCAAGGGATCCGAAATATCTGTTCTCAGATTCCACAGAAATAAGGCTAGCAAAGAGATCCACGAAATACAGATGTAACTCTGTGAGATGAATTAACAGAACACTAAGCAGTTTCTCAGAAAGCTTCTTTCCAGATTTCATC
The DNA here is from genome assembly GCF_037993035.2 of Macaca fascicularis. NCBI lineage: Eukaryota > Metazoa > Chordata > Mammalia > Primates > Cercopithecidae > Macaca > Macaca fascicularis. The sequence continues at coordinate 68,181,029 of NC_088376.1, read as the reverse complement.
TGAGGATATTTCCTTTTTCACCATAGCCCTCAAAGGACTTCAAAATATCACTTTGCCAATTCCACAAGAACTGTCTTAGCGAAAGGCTTCTTGAGGGGAAAGCTGTAACTCTGTGAGATGATTTCACAAACCAAAAAGAAGTTTCTCCGTAAGCTTATTTCTCTTTGTTATCGGAGGATATTTCCTTTGGCCCTGTAGTCTCCAAAGGGATCCGAAATATCTGTTCTCAGATTCCACAGAAATAAGGCTAGCAAAGAGATCCACGAAATACAGATGTAACTCTGTGAGATGAATTAACAGAACACTAAGCAGTTTCTCAGAAAGCTTCTTTCCAGATTTCATCTGAGGATATTTCCTTTTTCACCATCGCCCTCTATGGGCTTCCAAATATCACTTTGCCAATTCCACAAGAACTGTGTTAGTGAAAGGCTTCTTGAGGGGAATGCTGTAACTCTGTGAGATGATTTCACAGAACACAAAGAAGTTTCTCAGAAAGCTTCTTCCTCTTTGTTATAGGAGGATATTTCCTTTGGCCCTTTAGTCTTCCAAGGTATCCGAAATATCTGTTCTCAGATTCCAGAGAAATAAGGCTAGCAAAGAGATCCACGAAAAACAGATGTAACTCTGTGACATGAATTAACAGAACACTAAGCAGTTTCTCAGAAAGCTTTTTCCAGATTTCATCTAGGGATATTTCCTTTTTCACCATAGCCCTCTACGGGCTTCCAAATATCACTTTGCCAATTCCACAAGAACTGTCTTAGCGAAAGGCTTCTTGAGGGGAAAGCTGTAACTCTGTGAGATGATTTCAAAGAACACAAAGAAGTTTCTCAGAAAGCTTCTTTCTCTTTGTTATCGGAGGATATTTCCTTTGGCCCTATAGTCTTCCAAGGGATCCGAAATATCTGTTCTCAGATTCCACAGAAATAAGGGTAGCCAAGAGATCCACGAAATGCAGATGTAACTCTGTGAGATGAATTAACAGAACACTAAGCAGTTTCTCAGAAAGCTTCTTTCCATATTTCATCTAAGGATATTTCCTTTTTCACCATACCCCTCTATGGGCTTCCAAATATCACTTTGCCAATTCCACAAGAACTGTCTTAGCGAAAGGCTTCTTGAGGGGAAAGCTGTAACTCTGTGAGATGATTTCAAAGAACACGAAGAAGTTTCTCAAAAGCTTCTTTCTCTTTGTTATCGGAGGATATTTCCTTTGGCCCTATAGTCTTCCAAGGGATCCGAAATATCTGTTATCAGATTCCACAGAACTAAGGCTAGCAAAGAGATCCACGAAATACAGTTGTAACTCTGTGAGATGAATTAACAGAACACTAAGCAGTTTCTCAGAAAGCTTCTTTCCAGATTTCATCTAAGGATATTTCCTTTTTCACCTTAGCCCTCTATGGACTTCAAAATATCACTTTGCCAATTCCACAAGAACTCTTTTAGCGAATGCCTTCTTGAGGGGAAAGCAGTAACTCTGTGAGATGATTTCACAGAACACAAAGAAGTTTCTCAGAAAGCTTCTTCCTCTTTGTTATCGGAGGATATTTCCTTTGGCCCTATAGTCTTCCAAGGGATCCGAAATATCTGTTCTCAGATTCCACAGAGATAAGGCTGGCAAAGAGATCCACGAAATAGAGATGTAACTCTGTGAGATGAATTAACACAACACTAAGCAGTTTCTCAGAAAGCTTCTTTCCAGATTTCATCTGAGGATATTTCCTTTTTCACCATAGCCCTCTATGGGCTTCCAAATATCACTTTGCCAATTCCACAAGAACTGTCTTAGCGAGAGGCTTCTTGAGGGCAAAGCTGTAACTCTGTGAGATGATTTCAAAGAACACAAAGAAGTTTCTCAGAAAGCTTCTTTCTCTTGGTTATCGGAGGATATTTCCTTTGGCCCTATAGTCTTCCAAGGGATCCGAAATATCTGTCCTCAGATTCCACAGAGATAAGGCTAGCAAAGAGATCCACGAAATACCGATGTAACTCTGTGAGATGAATTAACAGAACACTAAGCAGTTTCTCAGAAAGCTTCTTTCCAGATTTCATCTGAGGATATTTCCTTTTTCACCGTAGCCCTCTATGGGCTTCCAAATATCACTTTGCCAATTCCACAAGAACTGTGTTAGTGAAAGGCTTCTTGAGGGGAATGCTGTAACTCTGTGAGATGATTTCACAGAACACAAAGAAGTTTCTAAGAAAGCTTCTTCCTCTTTGTTATCGGAGGATATTTCCTTTGGCCCTTTAGTCTTCCAAGGGATCCGAAATATCTGTTCTCAGATTCCACAGAAATAAGGCTAGCAAAGAGATCCACGAAAAACAGATGTAACTCTGTGAGATGAATTAACAGAACACTAAGCAGTTTCTCAGAAAGCTTCTTTCCAGATTTCATCTAAGGATATTTCCTTTTTCACCATAGCCCTATACAGGCTTCCAAATATAACTTTGCCAATTCCACAAGAACTGTCTTAGCGAAAGGCTTCTTAAGGGGAAAGCTGTAACTCTCTGAGATGATTTCAAAGAACACAAAGAAGTTTCTCAGAAAGCTTCTTTCTCTTGGTTATCGGAGGATATTTCCTTTGGCCCTACAGTCTTCCAAGGGATCCGAAATATCTGTTCTCAGATTCCACAGAAATAAGGCCAGCAAAGAGATCGACGAAATACAGATGTAACTCTGTGAGATGAATTAACAGAACACTAAGCAGTTTCTCAGAAAGCTTCTTTCCAGATTTCATCTGAGGATATTTCCTTTTTCACCATAGCCCTCTATGGGCTTCCAAATATCACTCTGTCAATTCCACAAGAACTGTCTTAGCGAAAGGCTTCTTGAGTGGAAAGCTGTAACTCTGTGAGATGATTTCAAAGAACACAAAGAAGTTTCTCAGAAAGCTTCTTTCTCTTTGTAATCGGAGGATATTTCCTTTGGCCCTATAGTTTTCCAAGGGATCCGAAATATCTGTTCTCAGATTCCACAGAAATAAGGCTAGCAAAGAGATCCACGAAATACAGATGTAACTCTGTGAGATGAATTAACAGAACACTAAGCAGTTTCTCAGAATGCTTCTTTCCAGATTTCATCTGAGGATATTTCCTTTTTCACCATAGCCCTCTATGGGCTTCCAAATATCACTTTGCCAATTCCACAAGAACTGTCTTAGCGAAAGGCTTCTTGAGGGGAAAGCTGTAACTCTGAGAGATGATTTCAAAGAACACAAAGAAGTTTCTCAGAAAGCTTGTTTCTCTTGGTTATCGGAGGATAATTCCTTTGGTCCTATAGTCTTCCAAGGGATACGAAATATCTGTTTTCTGATTCCACAGAGATAAGGCTAGCAAAGAGATCCACGAAATACAGATGTAACTCTGTGAGATGAATTAACAGAACACTAAGCAGTTTCTCAGAAAGCTTCTTTCCAGATTTCATCTGAGGATATTTCCTTTTTCACCATAGCCCTCTATGGACTTCAAAATATCACTTTGCCAATTCCACAAGAACTCTTTTAGCGAAAGGCTTCTTGAGGGGAAAGCAGTAACTCTGTGAGATGATTTCAAAGAACACAAAGAAGTTTCTCAGAAAGCTTTTTCCTCTTTGTTATCGGCGGATATTTCCTTTGGCCTTACAGTCTTCCAAGGGATCCGAAATATCTGTTCTCAGATTCCACAGAAATAAGGCTAGCAAAGAGATTCACGAAATACAGATGTAACTCTGTGAGATGAATTAACAGAACACTAAGCAGTTTCTCAGAAAGCTTCTTTCAAGATTTCATCTGAGGATATTTCCTTTTTCACCGTAGCCCTCTATGGGCTTCCAAATATCACTTTGCCAATTCCACAAGAACTGTCTTAGCGAAAGGCTTCTTGAGGGGAAAGCTGTAACTCTGTGAGATGATTTCACAAACCAAAAAGAAGTTTCTCAGAAAGCTTCTTTCTCTTTGTTATCGGAGGATATTTCCTTTGGCCCTATAGTCTTCCAAGGGATCCGAAATATTTGTTCTCAGATTCCACAGAAATAAGGCTAGCAAAGAGATCCACGAAATACATATGTAACTCTGTGAGATGAATTAACAGAACACTAAGCAGTTTCTCAGAAAGCTTCTTTCCAGATTTCATCTGAGGATATTTCCTTTTTCACCATAGCCCTCTACGGGCTTCCAAATATCACTTTGCCAATTCCACAAGAACTGTCTTAGCGAAAGGCTTCTTGAGGGGAAAGCTGTAACTCTGTGAGATGATTTCACAAACCAAAAAGAAGTTTCTCCGTAAGCTTATTTCTCTTTGTTATCGGAGGATATTTCCTTTGGCCCTGTAGTCTCCAAAGGGATCCGAAATATCTGTTCTCAGATTCCACAGAAATAAGGCTAGCAAAGAGATCCACGAAATACAGATGTAACTCTGTGAGATGAATTAACAGAACACTAAGCAGTTTCTCAGAAAGCTTCTTTCCAGATTTCATCTGAGGATATTTCCTTTTTCACCATCGCCCTCTATGGGCTTCCAAATATCACTTTGCCAATTCCACAAGATCTGTGTTAGTGAAAGGCTTCTTGAGGGGAATGCTGTAACTCTGTGAGATGATTTCACAGAACACAAAGAAGTTTCTCAGAAAGCTTCTTCCTCTTTGTTATAGGAGGATATTTCCTTTGGCCCTTTAGTCTTCCAAGGTATCCGAAATATCTGTTCTCAGATTCCAGAGAAATAAGGCTAGCAAAGAGATCCACGAAAAACAGATGTAACTCTGTGATATGAATTAACAGAACACTAAGCAGTTTCTCATTAAGCTTTTTCCAGATTTCATCTAGGGATATTTCCTTTTTCACCATAGCCCTCTACGGGCTTCCAAATATCACTTTGCCAATTCCACAAGAACTGTCTTAGCGAAAGGCTTCTTGAGGGGAAAGCTGTAACTCTGTGAGATGATTTCAAAGAACACAAAGATGTTTCTCAGAAAGCTTCTTTCTCTTTGTTATCGGAGGATATTTCCTTTGGCCCTATAGTCTTCCAAGGGATCCGAAATATCTGTTCTCAGATTCCACAGAAATAAGGGTAGCCAAGAGATCCACGAAATGCAGATGTAACTCTGTGAGATGAATTAACAGAACACTAAGCAGTTTCTCAGAAAGCTTCTTTCCAGATTTCATCTAAGGATATTTCCTTTTTCACCATACCCCTCTATGGGCTTCCAAATATCACTTTGCCAATTCCACAAGAACTGTCTTAGCGAAAGGCTTCTTGAGGGGATAGCTGTAACTCTGTGAGATGATTTCAAAGAACACGAAGAAGTTTCTCAGAAAGCTTCTTTCTCTTTGTTATCGGAGGATATTTCCTTTGGCCCTATAGTCTTCCAAGGGATCCGAAATATCTGTTATCAGATTCCACAGAACTAAGGCTAGCAAAGAGATCCACGAAATACAGATGTAACTCTGTGAGATGAATTAACAGAACACTAAGCAGTTTCTCAGAAAGCTTCTTTCCAGATTTCATCTAAGGATATTTCCTTTTTCACCTTAGCCCTCTATGGACTTCAAAATATCACTTTGCCAATTCCACAAGAACTCTTTTAGCGAATGCCTTCTTGAGGGGAAAGCAGTAACTCTGTGAGATGATTTCACAGAACACAAAGAAGTTTCTCAGAAAGCTTCTTCCTCTTTGTTATCGGAGGATATTTCCTTTGGCCCTATAGTCTTCCAAGGGATCCGAAATATCTGTTCTCAGATTCCACAGAGATAAGGCTGGCAAAGAGATCCACGAAATAGAGATGTAACTCTGTGAGATGAATTAACAGAACACTAAGCAGTTTCTCAGAAAGCTTCTTTCCAGATTTCATCTGAGGATATTTCCTTTTTCACCATAGCCCTCTATGGGCTTCCAAATATCACTTTGCCAATTCCACAAGAACTGTCTTAGCGAAAGGCTTCTTGAGGGGAAAGCTGTAACTCTGAGAGATGATTTCAAAGAACACAAAGAAGTTTCTCAGAAAGCTTGTTTCTCTTGGTTATCGGAGGATAATTCCTTTGGTCCTATAGTCTTCCAAGGGATACAAAATATCTGTTCTCAGATTCCACAGAGATAAGGCTAGCAAAGAGATCCACGAAATACAGATGTAACTCTGTGAGATGAATTAACAGAACACTAAGCAGTTTCTCAGAAAGCTTCTTTCCAGATTTCATCTGAGGATATTTCCTTTTTCACCATAGCCCTCTATGGGCTTCCAAATATCACTTTGCCAATTCCACAAGAACTGTGTTAGTGAAAGGCTTCTTGAGGGGAATGCTGTAACTCTGTGAGATGATTTCACAGAACACAAAGAAGTTTCTCAGAAAGCTTCTTCCTCTTTGTTATCGGAGGATATTTCCTTTGGCCCTTTAGTCTTCCAATGGATCCGAAATATCTGTTCTCAGATTCCACAGAAATAAGGCTAGCAAAGAGATCCACGAAAAACAGATGTAACTCTGTGAGATGAATTAACAGAACACTAAGCAGTTTCTCAGAAAGCTTCTTTCCAGATTTCATCTAAGGATATTTCCTTTTTCACCATAGCCCTCTACGGGCTTCCAAATATCACTTTCCAATTCCACAAGAACTGTCTTAGCGAAAGGCTTCTTGAGGGGAAAGCTGTAACTCTGTGAGATGATTTCAAAGAACACAAAGAAGTTTCTCAGAAAGCTTCTTTCTCTTGGTTATCGGAGGATATTTCTTTTGCCCTATAGTCTTCCAAGGGATCCGAAATATCTGTTCTCAGATTCCACAGAAATAAGGCTAGCAAAGAGATCGACGAAATACAGATGTAACTCTGTGAGATGAATTAACAGAACACTAAACAGTTTCTCAGAAAGCTTCTTTCCAGATTTCATCTGAGGATATTTCCTTGTTCACCATAGCCCTCTATGGGCTTCCAAATATCACTCTGCCAATTCCACAAGAACTGTCTTAGCGAAAGGCTTCTTGAGGGTAAAGCTGTAACTCTGTGAGATGATTTCAAAGAACAGAAATAAGTTTCTCAGAAAGCTTCTTTCTCTTTGTTATCGGAGGATATTTCCTTTGGCCCTATAGTTTTCCAAGGGATCCGAAATATCTGTTACAGATTCCACAGAAATAAGGCTAGCAAAGTGATCCACGAAATACAGATGTAACTGTGTGAGATGAATTAACAGAACACTAAGCAGTTTCTCAGAAAGCTTCTTTCCAGATTTCATCTGAGGATATTTCCTTTTTCACCATAGCCCTCTATGGGCTTCCAAATATCACTTTGCCAATTCCACAAGAACTGTCTTAGCGAAAGGCTTCTTGAGGGGAAAGCTGTAACTCTGAGAGATGATTTCAAAGAACACAAAGAAGTTTCTCAGAAAGCTTGTTTCTCTTGGTTATCGGAGGATAATTCCTTTGGTCCTATAGTCTTCCAAGGGATACGAAATATCTGTTTTCTGATTCCACAGAGATAAGGCTAGCAAAGAGATCCACGAAATACAGATGTAACTCTGTGAGATGAATTAACAGAACACTAAGCAGTTTCTCAGAAAGCTTCTTTCCAGATTTCATCTGAGGATATTTCCTTTTTCACCATAGCCCTCTATGGACTTCAAAATATCACTTTGCCAATTCCACAAGAACTCTTTTAGCGAAAGGCTTCTTGAGGGGAAAGCAGTAACTCTGTGAGATGATTTCAAAGAACACAAAGAAGTTTCTCAGAAAGCTTTTTCCTCTTTGTTATCGGCGGATATTTCCTTTGGCCTTACAGTCTTCCAAGGGATCCGAAATATCTGTTCTCAGATTCCACAGAAATAAGGCTAGCAAAGAGATTCACGAAATACAGATGTAACTCTGTGAGATGAATTAACAGAACACTAAGCAGTTTCTCAGAAAGCTTCTTTCAAGATTTCATATGAGGATATTTCCTTTTTCACCGTAGCCCTCTATGGGCTTCCAAATATCACTTTGCCAATTCCACAAGAACTGTCTTAGCGAAAGGCTTCTTGAGGGGAAAGCTGTAACTCTGTGAGATGATTTCACAAACCAAAAAGAAGTTTCTCAGAAAGCTTCTTTCTCTTTGTTATCGGAGGATATTTCCTTTGGCCCTATAGTCTTCCAAGGGATCCGAAATATTTGTTCTCAGATTCCACAGAAATAAGGCTAGCAAAGAGATCCACGAAATACATATGTAACTCTGTGAGATGAATTAACAGAACACTAAGCAGTTTCTCAGAAAGCTTCTTTCCAGATTTCATCTGAGGATATTTCCTTTTTCACCATAGCCCTCTACGGGCTTCCAAATATCACTTTGCCAATTCCACAAGAACTGTCTTAGCGAAAGGCTTCTTGAGGGGAAAGCTGTAACTCTGTGAGATGATTTCACACCAAAAAGAAGTTTCTCCGTAAGCTTATTTCTCTTTGTTATCGGAGGATATTTCCTTTGGCCCTGTAGTCTCCAAAGGGATCCGAAATATCTGTTCTCAGATTCCACAGAAATAAGGCTAGCAAAGAGATCCACGAAATACAGATGTAACTCTGTGAGATGAATTAACAGAACACTAAGCAGTTTCTCAGAAAGCTTCTTTCCAGATTTCATCTGAGGATATTTCCTTTTTCACCATCGCCCTCTATGGGCTTCCAAATATCACTTTGCCAATTCCACAAGAACTGTGTTAGTGAAAGGCTTCTTGAGGGGAATGCTGTAACTCTGTGAGATGATTTCACAGAACACAAAGAAGTTTCTCAGAAAGCTTCTTCCTCTTTGTTATAGGAGGATATTTCCTTTGGCCCTTTAGTCTTCCAAGGTATCCGAAATATCTGTTCTCAGATTCCAGAGAAATAAGGCTAGCAAAGAGATCCACGAAAAACAGATGTAACTCTGTGATATGAATTAACAGAACACTAAGCAGTTTCTCATTAAGCTTTTTCCAGATTTCATCTAGGGATATTTCCTTTTTCACCATAGCCCTCTACGGCCTTCCAAATATCACTTTGCCAATTCCACAAGAACTGTCTTAGCGAAAGGCTTCTTGAGGGGAAAGCTGTAACTCTGTGAGATGATTTCAAAGAACACAAAGATGTTTCTCAGAAAGCTTCTTTCTCTTTGTTATCGGAGGATATTTCCTTTGGCCCTATAGTCTTCCAAGGGATCCGAAATATCTGTTCTCAGATTCGACAGAAATAAGGGTAGCCAAGAGATCCACGAAATGCAGATGTAACTCTGTGAGATGAATTAACAGAACACTAAGCAGTTTCTCAGAAAGCTTCTTTCCAGATTTCATCTAAGGATATTTCCTTTTTCACCATACCCCTCTATGGGCTTCCAAATATCACTTTGCCAATTCCACAAGAACTGTCTTAGCGAAAGGCTTCTTGAGGGGATAGCTGTAACTCTGTGAGATGATTTCAAAGAACACGAAGAAGTTTCTCAGAAAGCTTCTTTCTCTTTGTTATCGGAGGATATTTCCTTTGGCCCTATAGTCTTCCAAGGGATCCGAAATATCTGTTATCAGATTCCACAGAACTAAGGCTAGCAAAGAGATCCACGAAATACAGATGTAACTCTGTGAGATGAATTAACAGAACACTAAGCAGTTTCTCAGAAAGCTTCTTTCCAGATTTCATCTAAGGATATTTCCTTTTTCACCTTAGCCCTCTATGGACTTCAAAATATCACTTTGCCAATTCCACAAGAACTCTTTTAGCGAATGCCTTCTTGAGGGGAAAGCAGTAACTCTGTGAGATGATTTCACAGAACACAAAGAAGTTTCTCAGAAAGCTTCTTCCTCTTTGTTATCGGAGGATATTTCCTTTGGCCCTATAGTCTTCCAAGGGATCCGAAATATCTGTTCTCAGATTCCACAGAGATAAGGCTGGCAAAGAGATCCACGAAATAGAGATGTAACTCTGTGAGATGAATTAACAGAACACTAAGCAGTTTCTCAGAAAGCTTCTTTCCAGATTTCATCTGAGGATATTTCCTTTTTCACCATAGCCCTCTATGGGCTTCCAAATATCACTTTGCCAATTCCACAAGAACTGTCTTAGCGAAAGGCTTCTTGAGGGGAAAGCTGTAACTCTGAGAGATGATTTCAAAGAACACAAAGAAGTTTCTCAGAAAGCTTGTTTCTCTTGGTTATCGGAGGATAATTCCTTTGGTCCTATAGTCTTCCAAGGGATACAAAATATCTGTTCTCAGATTCCACAGAGATAAGGCTAGCAAAGAGATCCACGAAATACAGATGTAACTCTGTGAGATGAATTAACAGAACACTAAGCAGTTTCTCAGAAAGCTTCTTTCCAGATTTCATCTGAGGATATTTCCTTTTTCACCATAGCCCTCTATGGGCTTCCAAATATCACTTTGCCAATTCCACAAGAACTGTGTTAGTGAAAGGCTTCTTGAGGGGAATGCTGTAACTCTGTGAGATGATTTCACAGAACACAAAGAAGTTTCTCAGAAAGCTTCTTCCTCTTTGTTATCGGAGGATATTTCCTTTGGCCCTTTAGTCTTCCAATGGATCCGAAATATCTGTTCTCAGATTCCACAGAAATAAGGCTAGCAAAGAGATCCACGAAAAACAGATGTAACTCTGTGAGATGAATTAACAGAACACTAAGCAGTTTCTCAGAAAGCTTCTTTCCAGATTTCATCTAAGGATATTTCCTTTTTCACCATAGCCCTCTACGGGCTTCCAAATATCACTTTCCAATTCCACAAGAACTGTCTTAGCGAAAGGCTTCTTGAGGGGAAAGCTGTAACTCTGTGAGATGATTTCAAAGAACACAAAGAAGTTTCTCAGAAAGCTTCTTTCTCTTGGTTATCGGAGGATATTTCTTTTGCCCTATAGTCTTCCAAGGGATCCGAAATATCTGTTCTCAGATTCCACAGAAATAAGGCTAGCAAAGAGATCGACGAAATACAGATGTAACTCTGTGAGATGAATTAACAGAACACTAAACAGTTTCTCAGAAAGCTTCTTTCCAGATTTCATCTGAGGATATTTCCTTGTTCACCATAGCCCTCTATGGGCTTCCAAATATCACTCTGCCAATTCCACAAGAACTGTCTTAGCGAAAGGCTTCTTGAGGGTAAAGCTGTAACTCTGTGAGATGATTTCAAAGAACAGAAATAAGTTTCTCAGAAAGCTTCTTTCTCTTTGTTATCGGAGGATATTTCCTTTGGCCCTATAGTTTTCCAAGGGATCCGAAATATCTGTTACAGATTCCACAGAAATAAGGCTAGCAAAGTGATCCACGAAATACAGATGTAACTGTGTGAGATGAATTAACAGAACACTAAGCAGTTTCTCAGAAAGCTTCTTTCCAGATTTCATCTGAGGATATTTCCTTTTTCACCATAGCCCTCTATGGGCTTCCAAATATCACTTTGCCAATTCCACAAGAACTGTCTTAGCGAAAGGCTTCTTGAGGGGAAAGCTGTAACTCTGTGAGATGATTTCACAGAACACAAAGAAGTTTCTCAGAAAGCTTCTTTCTCTTTGTTATCGGAGGATATTTCCTTTGGCCCTATAGTCTTCCAAGGTATCCGAAATATCTTTTCTCAGATTCCACAGAAATAAGGCTAGCAAAGAGATCCACGAAATACAGATGTAACTCTGTGAGATGAATTAACAGAACACTAAGCAGTTTCTCAGAAAGCTTCTTTCCAGATTTCATCTGAGGATATTTCCTTTTTCACCATAGCCCTCTATGGACTTCAAAATATCACTTTGCCAATTCCACAAGAACTCTTTTAGCGAAAGCCTTCTTGAGGGGAAAGCAGTAAGTCTGTGAGATGATTTCACAGAACACAAAGAAGTTTCTCAGAAAGCTTCTTCCTCTTTGTTATCGGAGGATATTTCCTTTGGCCCTACAGTCTTTCAAGGGATCCGAAATATCTGTTCTCAGATTCCACAGGAATAAGGCTAGCAAAGAGATCCACGAAATACAGATGTAACTCTGTCAGATGAATTAACAGAACACTAAGCAGTTTCTCAGAAAGCTTCTTTCCAGATTTCATCTGAGGATATTTCCTTTTTCACCATAGCCCTCTATGGGCTTCCAAATATCACTTTGCCAATTCCACAAGAACTGTCTTAGCGAAAGTCTTCTCGAGGGGAAAGCTGTAACTCTGTGAGATGATTTCAAAGAACACAAAGAAGTTTCTCAGAAAGCTTGTTTCTCTTAGTTATCGGAGGATATTTCCTTTGGTCCTATAGTCTTCCAAGGGATCCGAAATATCTGTTCTCAGATTCCACAGAGATAAGGCTAGCAAAGAGATCCACGAAATACAGATGTAACTCTGTGAGATGAATTAACAGAACACTAAGCAGTTTCTCAGAAAGCTTCTTTCCAGATTTCATCTAAGGATATTTCCTTTTTCACCATAGCCCTCTACGGACTTCCAAATATCACTTTGCCAATTCCACAAGAACTGTCTTAGCGAAAGGCTTCTTGAGGAGAAAGCTGTAACTCTGTGAGATGATTTCAAAGAACACAAAGAAGTTTCTCAGAAAGCTTCTTTCTCTTTGTTATCGGAGGATATTTCCTTTGGCCCTATAGTCTTCCAAGGGATCCGAAATATCTGTTCTCAGATTCCACAGAAATAAGGCTAGCAAAGAGATCGACGAAATACAGAGGTAACTCTGTGAGATGAATTAACAGAACACTAAACAGTTTCTCAGAAAGCTTCTTTCCAGATTTCATCTGAGGATATTTCCTTTTTCACCATAGCCCTCTATGGGCTTCCAAATATCACTTTGCCAATTCCACAAGAACTGTCTTAGCGAAAGGCTTCTTGAGGGGAAAGCTGTAACTCTGTGAGATGATTTCAAAGAACACAAAGAAGTTTCTCAGAAAGCTTCTTTCTCTTTGTTATCGGAGGATATTTCCTTTGGCCCTATAGTCTTCCAAGGGATCCGAAATATCTGTTCTCAGATTCCACAGAAATAAGGCTAGCAAAGAGATCGACGAAATACAGATGTAACTCTGTGAGATGAATTAACAGAACACTAAACAGTTTCTCAGAAAGCTTCTTTCCAGATTTCATCTGAGGATATTTCCTTTTTCACCATAGCCCTCTATGGGCTTCCAAATATCACTTTGCCAATTCCACAAGAACTGTCTTAGCGAAAGGCTTCTTGAGGGGAAAGCTGTAACTCTGTGAGATGATTTCAAAGAACACGAAGAAGTTTCTCAGAAAGCTTCTTTCTCTTTGTTATCGGAGGATATTTCCTTTGGCCCTATAGTCTTCCAAGGTATCCGAAATATCTGTTCTCAGATTCCACAGAAATAAGGCTAGCAAAGAGATCCACGAAATACAGATGTAACTCTGTGAGATGAATTAACAGAACACTAAGCAGTTTCTCAGAAAGCTTCTTTCCAGATTTCATCTGAGGATGTTTCCTTTTTCACCATAGCCCTCTATGGACTTCAAAATATCACTTTGCCAATTCCACAAGAACTCTTTTAGCGAAAGCCTTCTTGAGGGGAAAGCAGTAACTCTGTGAGATGATTTCACAGAACACAAAGAAGTTTCTCAGAAAGCTTCTTCCTCTTTGTTATCGGAGGATATTTCCTTTGGCCCTACAGTCTTTCAAGGGATCCGAAATATCTGTTCTCAGATTCCACAGGAATAAGGCTAGCAAAGAGATCCACGAAATACAGATGTAACTCTGTGAGATGAATTAACAGAACGCTAAGCAGTTTCTCAGAAAGCTTCTGCCAGATTTCATCTGAGGATATTTCCTTTTTCACCATATCCCTCTATGGGCTTCCAAATATCACTTTGCCAATTCCACAAGAACTGTCTTAGCGAAAGGCTTCTCGAGGGGAAAGCTGTAACTCGGTGAGATGATTTCAAAGAACACAAAGAAGTTTCTCAGAAAGCTTGTTTCTCTTAGTTATCGGAGGATATTTCCTTTGGTCCTATAGTCTTCCAAGGGATCCGAAATATCTGTTCTCAGATTCCACAGAGATAAGGCTAGCAAAGAGATCCACGAAATACAGATGTAACTCTGTGAGATGAATTAACAGAACACTAAGCAGTTTCTCAGAAAGCTTCTTTCCAGATTTCATCTAAGGATATTTCCTTTTTCACCATAGCCCTTACGGACTTCCAAATATCACTTTGCCAATTCCACAAGAACTGTCTTAGCGAAAGGCTTCTTGAGGGGAAAGCTGTAACTCTGTGAGATGATTTCAAAGAACACAAAGAAGTTTCTCAGAAAGCTTCTTTCTCTTTGTTATCGGAGGATATTTCCTTTGGCCCTATAGTCTTCCAAGGGATCCGAAATATCTGTTCTCAGATTCCACAGAAATAAGGCTAGCAAAGAGATCCACGAAATACAGATGTAACTCTGTGAGATGAATTAACAGAACACTAAGCAGTTTCTCAGAAAGCTTCTTTCCAGATTTCATCTAGGGATATTTCCTTTTTCACCATAGCCCTCTATGGACTTCCAAATATCCCTTTGTCAATTCCACAAGAACTGTTTTAGCGAAAGGCTTCTTGAGGGGAAAGCTGTAACTTTGTGAGATGATTTCACAGAACACAAAGAAGTTTCTCAGAAAGCTTCTTTCTCTTTGTTGTCGGAGGATATTTCCTTTGGCCCTATAGTCTTCCAAGGGATCCGAAATATCTGTTCTCAGATTCCACAGAAATAAGGCTAGCAAAGAGATCCAAGAAATACAGATGTAACTCTGTGAGATGAATTAACAGAACACAGAGCAGTTTCTCAGAAAGCTTCTTTCCAGATTTCATCTAAGGATATTTCCTTTTTCACCATAGCCCTCTATGGACTTCCAAATATCACTTTGTCAATTCCACAAGAACTGTTTTAGCGAAAGGCTTCTTGAGGGGAAAGCTGTAACTCTGTGAGATGATTTCACAGAACACAATGAAGTTTCTCAGAAAGCTTCTTTCTCTTGGTTATCGGAGGATATTTCCTTTGGCCCTATAGTCTTCCAAGGGATCCGAAATATCTGTTCTCAGATTCCACAGAAATAAGGCTAGCAAAGAGATCCACGAAATACAGATGTAACTCTGTCAGATGAATTAACAGAACACTAAGCAGTTTCTCAGAAAGCTTCTTTCCAGATTTCATCTGAGGATATTTCCTTTTTCACCATAGCCCTCTATGGGCTTCCAAATATCACTTTGCCAATTCCACAAGAACTGACTTAGCGAAAGGCTTCTTGAGGGGAAAGCTGTAACTCTGTGAGATGATTTCACAGAACACAAAAAAGTTTCTCAGAAAGCTTCTTTCTCTTTGTTATAGGAGGATATTTCCTTTGGCCCTATAGTCTTCCAAGGGATCCGAAATATCTGTTCTCTGATTCCACAGAAATAAGGCTAGGAAAGAGATCGACGAAATAGAGATGTAACTCTGTGAGATGAATTAACAGAACACTAAGCAGTTTCTCAGAAAGCTTCTTTCCAGATTTCATCTAAAGATATTTCCTTTTTCACCATAGCCCTCTATGGGCTTCCAAATATCACTTTGCCAATTCCACAAGAACTGTCTTAGCGAAAGGCTTCTTAAGGAGAAGGCTGTAACTCTGTGAGATGATTTTAAAGAACACAAAGAAGTTTCTCAGAAAGCTTGTTTCTCTTGGTTATCGGAGGATATTTCCTTTGGCCCTATAGTCTTCCAAGGGATCCGAAATATCTGTTCTCAGATTCCACAGAAATAAGTCTAGCAAAGAGATCGACGAAATACAGATGTAACTCTGTGAGATGAATTAACAGAACACTAAGCAGTTTCTCAGAAAGATTCTTTCCAGATTTCATCTGAGGATATTTCCTTTTTCACCATAGCCCTCTATGGGCTTCCAAATATCACTCTGCCAATTCCACGAGAACTGTCTTAGCGAAAGGCTTCTTGAGGGGAAAGCAGTAACTCTGTGAGATGATTTCAAAGAACACAAATAAGTTTCTCAGAAAGCTTCTTTCTCTTTGTTATCGGAGGATATTTCCTTTGGCCCTATAGTCTTCCAAGGGATCCGAAATATCTGTTCTCAGATTCCACAGAAATAAGGCTAGCAAAGAGATCCAAGAAATACAGATGTAACTCTGTGAGATGAATTAACAGAACACTAAACAGTTTCTCAGAAAGCTTCTTTCCAGATTTCATCTGAGGATATTTCCTTTTTCACCATAGCCCTCTATGGGCTTCCAAATATCACTTTGCCAATTCCACAAGAACTGTCTTAGCGAAAGGCTTCTCGAGGGGAAAGCTGTAACTCGGTGAGATGATTTCAAAGAACACAAAGAAGTTTCTCAGAAGGCTTGTTTCTCTTAGTTATCGGAGGATATTTCCTTTGGTCCTATAGTCTTCCAAGGGATCCGAAATATCTGTTCTCAGATTCCACAGAGATAAGGCTAGCAAAGAGATCCACGAAATACAGATGTAACTCTGTGAGATGAATTAACAGAACACTAAGCAGTTTCTCAGAAAGCTTCTTTCCAGATTTCATCTAAGGATATTTCCTTTTTCACCATAGCCCTTACGGACTTCCAAATATCACTTTGCCAATTCCACAAGAACTGTCTTAGCGAAAGGCTTCTTGAGGGGAAAGCTGTAACTCTGTGAGATGATTTCAAAGAACACAAAGAAGTTTCTCAGAAAGCTTCTTTCTCTTTGTTATCGGAGGATATTTCCTTTGGCCCTATAGTCTTCCAAGGGATCCGAAATATCTGTTCTCAGATTCCACAGAAATAAGGCTAGCAAAGAGATCCACGAAATACAGATGTAACTCTGTGAGATGAATTAACAGAACACTAAGCAGTTTCTCAGGAAGCTTCTTTCCAGATTTCATCTAGGGATATTTCCTTTTTCACCATAGCCCTCTATGGACTTCCAAATATCCCTTTGTCAATTCCACAAGAACTGTTTTAGCGAAAGGCTTCTTGAGGGGAAAGCTGTAACTTTGTGAGATGATTTCACAGAACACAAAGAAGTTTCTCAGAAAGCTTCTTTCTCTTTGTTGTCGGAGGATATTTCCTTTGGCCCTATAGTCTTCCAAGGGATCCGAAATATCTGTTCTCAGATTCCACAGAAATAAGGCTAGCAAAGAGATCCAAGAAATACAGATGTAACTCTGTGAGATGAATTAACAGAACACAGAGCAGTTTCTCAGAAAGCTTCTTTCCAGATTTCATCTAAGGATATTTCCTTTTTCACCATAGCCCTCTATGGACTTCCAAATATCACTTTGTCAATTCCACAAGAACTGTTTTAGCGAAAGGCTTCTTGAGGGGAAAGCTGTAACTCTGTGAGATGATTTCACAGAACACAATGAAGTTTCTCAGAAAGCTTCTTTCTCTTGGTTATCGGAGGATATTTCCTTTGGCCCTATAGTCTTCCAAGGGATCCGAAATATCTGTTCTCAGATTCCACAGAAATAAGGCTAGCAAAGAGATCCACGAAATACAGATGTAACTCTGTCAGATGAATTAACAGAACACTAAGCAGTTTCTCAGAAAGCTTCTTTCCAGATTTCATCTGAGGATATTTCCTTTTTCACCATAGCCCTCTATGGGCTTCCAAATATCACTTTGCCAATTCCACAAGAACTGACTTAGCGAAAGGCTTCTTGAGGGGAAAGCTGTAACTCTGTGAGATGATTTCACAGAACACAAAAAAGTTTCTCAGAAAGCTTCTTTCTCTTTGTTATAGGAGGATATTTCCTTTGGCCCTATAGTCTTCCAAGGGATCCGAAATATCTGTTCTCTGATTCCACAGAAATAAGGCTAGGAAAGAGATCGACGAAATAGAGATGTAACTCTGTGAGATGAATTAACAGAACACTAAGCAGTTTCTCAGAAAGCTTCTTTCCAGATTTCATCTAAGGATATTTCCTTTTTCACCATAGCCCTCTATGGGCTTCCAAATATCACTTTGCCAATTCCACAAGAACTGTCTTAGCGAAAGGCTTCTTAAGGAGAAGGCTGTAACTCTGTGAGATGATTTTAAAGAACACAAAGAAGTTTCTCAGAAAGCTTGTTTCTCTTGGTTATCGGAGGATATTTCCTTTGGCCCTATAGTCTTCCAAGGGATCCGAAATATCTGTTCTCAGATTCCACAGAAATAAGTCTAGCAAAGAGATCGACGAAATACAGATGTAACTCTGTGAGATGAATTAACAGAACACTAAGCAGTTTCTCAGAAAGATTCTTTCCAGATTTCATCTGAGGATATTTCCTTTTTCACCATAGCCCTCTATGGGCTTCCAAATATCACTCTGCCAATTCCACGAGAACTGTCTTAGCGAAAGGCTTCTTGAGGGGAAAGCAGTAACTCTGTGAGATGATTTCAAAGAACACAAATAAGTTTTTCAGAAAGCTTCTTTCTCTTTGTTATCGGAGGATATTTCCTTTGGCCCTATAGTTTTCCAAGGAATCCGAAATATCTGTTCTCAGATTCCACAGAAATAAGGCTAGCAAAGAGATCCATGAAATACAGATGTAACTCTGTGAGATGAATTAACAGAACACTAAGCAGTTTCTCAGAAAGCTTCTTTCCAGATTTCATATAAGGATATTTCCTTTTTCACCATAGCCCTCGATGGGCTTCCAAATATCACTTTGCCAATTTCACACGAACTGTCTTAGCGAAAGGCTTCTTCAGGGGAAAGCTGTAACTCTGTGAGATGATTTCACAGAACACAAAGAAGTTTTTCAGAAAGCTTCTTTCTCTTTGTTATCGGAGGATATTTCCTTTGGCCCTATAGTCTTCCAAGGGATCCGAAATATCTGTTATCAGATTCCACAGAAATAAGGCTAGCAAAGAGATCCACGAAATAGAGATGTAATTCTGTGAGATGAATTAACAGAACACTAAGCAGTTTCTCAGAAAGATTCTTTCCAGATTTCATCTGAGGATATTTCCTTTTTCACCATAGCCCTCTATGGACTTCAAAATATCACTTTGCCAATTCCACAAGAACTCTTTTAGCGAAAGCCTTCTTGAGGGGAAAGCAGTAACTTTGTGAGATGATTTCACAGAACACAAAGAAGTTTCTCAGAAAGCTTCTTCCTCTTTGTTATCGGAACGTATTTCCTTTGGCCCTATAGTCTTCCAAGGGATCCGAAATATCTGTTCTCAGATTCCACAGAAATAAGTCTAGCAAAGAGATCGACGAAATACAGATGTAACTCTGTGAGATGAATTAACAGAACACTAAGCAGTTTCTCAGAAAGCTTCTTTCCAGATTTCATCTGAGGATATTTCCTTTTTCACCATAGCCCTCTATGGTCTTCCAAATATCACTCTGCCAATTCCACGAGAACTGTCTTAGCGAAAGGCTTCTTGAGGGGAAAGCAGTAACTCTGTGAGATGATTTCAAAGAACACAAATAAGTTTCTCAGAAAGCTTCTTTCTCTTTGTTATCGGAGGATATTTCCTTTGGCCCTATAGTTTTCGAAGGGATCCGAAATATCTGTTCTCAGATTCCACAGAAATAAGGCTAGCAAAGAGACCCATGAAATACAGATGTAACTCTGTGAGATGAATTAACAGAACACTAAGCAGTTTCTCAGAAAGCTTCTTTCCAGATTTCATCTGAGGATATTTCCTTTTTCACCAAAGCCCTCGATGGGCTTCCAAATATCACTTTGCCAATTCCACACGAACTGTCTTAGCGAAAGGCTTCTTCAGGGGAAAGCTGTAACTCTGTGAGATGATTTCAGAGAACACAAAGAAGTTTTTCAGAAAGCTTCTTTCTCTTGGTTATCAGAGGATATTTCCTTTGGCCCTATAGTCTTCCAAGGGATCCGAAATATCTGTTCTCAGATTCCACAGAAATAAGGCTAGCAAAGAGATCCACGAAATACAGATGTAATTCTGTGAGATGAATTAACAGAACACTAAGCAGTTTCTCAGAAAGCTTCTTTCCAGATTTCATCTAAGGATATTTCCTTTTTCACCATAGCCCTCTATGGGCTTCCAAATATCACTTTGCCAATTCCACAAGAACTGTCTTAGCGAAAGGCTTCTTGAGGGGAAAGCTGTAACTCTGTGAGATGATTTCAAAGAACACGAAGAAGTTTCTCAGAAAGCTTCTTTCTCTTTGTTATCGGAGGATATTTCCTTTGGCCCTATAGTCTTCCAAGGGATCCGAAATATCTGTTATCAGATTCCACAGAAATAAGGCTAGCAAAGAGATCCACGAAATAGAGATGTAACTCTGTGAGATGAATTAACAGAACACTAAGCAGTTTCTCAGAAAGCTTCTTTCCAGATTTCATCTGAGGATATTTCCTTTTTCACCATAGCCCTCTATGGACTTCAAAATATCACTTTGCCAATTCCACAAGAACTCTTTTAGCGAAAGCCTTCTTGAGGGGAAAGCAGTAACTTTGTGAGATGATTTCACAGAACACAAACAAGTTTCTCAGAAAGCTTCTTCCTCTTTGTTATCGGAACATATTTCCTTTGGCCCTATAGTGTTCAAAGGGATCCGAAGTATCTGTTCTCAGATTCCACAAAATAAGGCTAGCAAAGAGATCCACGAAATACAGATGTAACTCTGTGAGATGAATTAACAGAACACTAAGCAGTTTCTCAGAAAGCTTCTTTCCAGATTTCATCTGAGGATATTTCCTTTTTCACCATAGCCCTCGATGGGCTTCCAAATATCACTTTGCCAATTCCACAAGAACTGTGTTAATGAAAGGCTTCTTGAGGGGAATGCTGTAACTCTGTGAGATGATTTCACAGAACACAAAGAAGTTTCTCAGAAAGCTTCTTCCTCTTTGTTATCGGAGGATATTTCCTTTGGCCCTTTAGTCTTCCAAGGGATCCGAAATATCTGTTCTCAGATTCCACAGAAATAAGGCTAGCAAAGAGATCCACGAAAAACAGATGTAACTCTGTGAGATGAATTAACAGAACACTAAGCAGTTTCTCAGAAAGCTTCTTTCCAGATTTCATCTAAGGATATTTCCTTTTTCACCATAGCCCTCTACGGGCTTCCAAATATCACTTTGCCAATTCCACAAGAACTGTCTTAGCGAAAGGCTTCTTGAGGGGAATCCTGTAACTCTGTGAGATGATTTCAAAGAACACAAAGAAGTTTCTCAGAAAGCTTCTTTCTCTTTGTTATCGGAGGATATTTCCTTTGGCCCTATAGTCTTCCAAGGGATCCGAAATATCTGTTCTCAGATTCCACAGAAATAAGGCTAGCAAAGAGATCCACGAAATAGAGATGTAACTCTGTGAGATGAATTAACAGAACACTAAGCAGTTTCTCAGAAAGCTTCTTTCCAGATTTCATCTGAGGATATTTCCTTTTTCACCATAGCCCTCTATGGACTTCCAAATATCACTTTGCCAATTCCACAAGAACTCTTTTAGCGAAAGCCTTCTTGAGGGGAAAGCAGTAACTTGTGAGATGATTTCACAGAACACAAAGAAGTTTCTCAGAAAGCTTCTTCCTCTTTGTTATCGGAACATATTTCCTTTGGCCCTATAGTCTTCCAAGGGATCCGAAATATCTGTTCTCAGATTCCACAGAAATAAGGCTAGCAAAGAGATCCACGAAATACAGATGTAACTCTGTGAGATGAATTAACAGAACACTAAGCAGTTTCTCAGAAACTTCTTTCCAGATTTCATCTGTGGATATTTCCTTTTTTCACCATAGCCCTCTATGGGCTTCCAAATATCACTTTGCCAATTCCACAAGAACTGTGTTAGTGAAAAGCTTCTTGAGGGGAATGCTGTAACTCTGTGAGATGATTTCACAGAACACAAAGAAGTTTCTCAGAAAGCTTCTTCCTCTTTGTTATCGGAGGATATTTCCTTTGGCCCTTTAGTCTTCCAAGGGATCCGAAATATCTGTTCTCAGATTCCACAGAAATAAGGCTAGCAAAGAGATCCACGAAAAACAGATGTAACTCTGTGAGATGAATTAACAGAACACTAAGCAGTTTCTCAGAAAGCTTCTTTCCAGATTTCATCTAAGGATATTTCCTTTTTCACCATAGCCCTCTACGGGCTTCCAAATATCACTTTGCCAATTCCACAAGAACAGTCTTAGCGAAAGGCTTCTTGAGGGGACAGCTGTAACTCTGTGAGATGATTTCAAAGAACACAAAGAAGTTTCTCAGAAAGCTTCTTTCTCTTTGTTATCGGAGGATATTTCCTTTGGCCCTATAGTCTTCCAAGGGATCCGAAATATCTGTTCTCAGATTCCACAGAAATAAGGCGAGCAAAGAGATCCACGAAATACAGATGTAACTCTGTGAGATGAATTAACAGAACACTAAGCAGTTTCTCAGAAAGCTTCTTTCCAGATTTCATCTAGGGATATTTCCTTTTTCACCATAGCCCTCTATGGACTTCCAAATATCCCTTTGTCAATTCCACAAGAACTGTTTTAGCGAAAGGCTTCTTGAGGGGAAAGCTGTAACTCTGTGAGATGATTTCACAGAACACAAAGAAGTTTCTCAGAAAGCTTCTTTCTCTTTGTTGTCGGAGGATATTTCCTTTGGCCCTATAGTCTTCCAAGGGATCCGAAATATCTGTTCTCAGATTCCACAGAAATAAGGCTAGCAAAGAGATCCACGAAATACAGATGTAACTCTGTGAGATGAATTAACAGAACACAGAGCAGTTTCTCAGAAAGCTTCTTTCCAGATTTCATCTGAGGATATTTCCTTTTTCACCATAGCCCTCTATGGGCTTCCAAATATCACTTTGCCAATTCCACAAGAACTGACTTAGCGAAAGGCTTCTTGAGGGGAAAGCTGTAACTCTGTGAGATGATTTCACAGAACACAAAGAAGTTTCTCAGAAAGCTTCTTTCTCTTTGTTATAGGAGGATATTTCCTTTGGCCCTATAGTCTACCAAGGGATCCGAAATATCTGTTCTCAGATTCCACAGAAATAAGGCTAGGAAAGAGATCGACGAAATACAGATGTAACTCTGTGAGATCAATTAACAGAACACTAAGCAGTTTCTCAGAAAGCTTCTTTCCAGATTTCATCTGAGGATATTTCCTTTTTCACCATAGCCCTCTATGGGCTTCCAAATATCACTTTGCCAATTCCACAAGAACTGACTTAGCGAAAGGCTTCTTGAGGGGAAAGCTGTAACTCTGTGAGATGATTTCACAGAACACAAAGAAGTTTCTCAGAAAGCTTCTTTCTCTTTGTTATAGGAGGATATTTCCTTTGGCCCTATAGTCTTCCAAGGGATCCGAAATATCTGTTCTCAGATTCCACAGAAATAAGGCTAGGAAAGAGATCGACGAAATACAGATGTAACTCTGTGAGATGAATTAACAGAACACTAAGCAGTTTCTCAGAAAGCTTCTTTCCAGATTTCATCTAGGGATATTTCCTTTTTCACCATAGCCCTCTATGGGCTTCCAAATATCACTTTGCCAATTCCACAAGAACTGTCTTAGCGAAAGGCTTCTTGAGGAGAAGGCTGTAACTCTGTGAGATGATTTTAAAGAACACAAAGAAGTTTCTCAGAAAGCTTCTTTCTCTTTGTTATCGGAGGATATTTCCTTTGGCCCTATAGTCTTCCAAGGGATCCGAAATATCTGTTCTCAGATTCCACAGAAATAAGTCTAGCAAAGAGATCGACGAAATACAGATGTAACTCTGTGAGATGAATTAACAGAACACTAAGCAGTTTCTCAGAAAGCTTCTTTCAAGATTACATCTGAGGATATTTCCTTTTTCACCATAGCCCTCTATGGGCTTCCAAATATCACTCTGCCAATTCCACGAGAACTGTCTTAGCGAAAGGCTTCTAGAGGGGAAAGCAGTAACTCTGTGAGATGATTTCAAAGAACACAAATAAGTTTCTCAGAAAGCTTCTTTCTCTTTGTTATCGGAGGATATTTCCTTTGGCCCTATAGTTTTCCAAGGGATCCGAAATATCTGTTCTCAGATTCCACAGAAATAAGGCTAGCAAAGAGATCCATGAAATACAGATGTAACTCTGTGAGATGAATTAACAGAACACTAAGCAGTTTCTCAGAAAGCTTCTTTCCAGATTTCATCAGAGGATATTTCCTTTTTCACCATAGCCCTCGATGGGCTTCCAAATATCACTTTGCCAATTCCACACGAACTGTCTTGGCGAAAGGCTTCTTCAGGGGAAAGCTGTAACTCTGTGAGATGATTTCACAGAACACAAAGAAGATTTTCAGAAAGCTTCTTTCTCTTTGTTATCGGAGGATATTTCCTTTGGCCCTATAGTCTTCCAAGGGATCCGAAATATCTGTTCTCAGATTCCACAGAAATAAGGCTAGCAAAGAGATCCACGAAATACAGATGTAATTCTGTGAGATGAATTAACAGAACACTAAGCAGTTTCTCAGAAAGCTTCTTTCCAGATTTCATCTAAGGATATTTCCTTTTTCACCATAGCCCTCTATGGGCTTCCAAATATCACTTTGCCAATTCCACAAGAACTCATTTAGCGAAAGCCTTCTTGAGGGGAAAGCAGTAACTTTGTGAGATGATTTCACAGAACACAAAGAAGTTTCTCAGAAAGCTTCTTCCTCTTTGTTATCGGAGGATATTTCCTTTGGCCCTATGGTCTTCCAAGGGATCCGAAATATCTGTTCTCAGATTCCACAGAAATAAGGCTAGCAAAGAGATCCACGAAATACAGATGTAACTCTGTCAGATGAATTAACAGAACACAGAGCAGTCTCAGAAAGCTTCTTTCCAGATTTCATCTAAGGATATTTCCTTTTTCACCATAGCCCTCTACGGGCTTCCAAATATCACTTTGCCAATTACACAAGAACTGTCTTAGCGACAGGCTTCTTGAGGAGAAGGCTGTAACTCTGTGAGATGATTTCAAAGAACACAAAGAAGTTTCTCAGAATGCTTCTTTCTCTTGGTTATCGGAGGATATTTCCTTTGGCCCTACAGTCTTCCAAGGGAACCGAAATATCTGTTCTCAGATACCACAGAAATAAGTCTAGCAAAGAGATCGACGAAATACAGATGTAACTCTGTGAGATGAATTAACAGAACACTAAGCAGTTTCTCAGAAAGCTTCTTTCCAGATTTCATCTGAGGATATTTCCTTTTTCACCATAGCCCTCTATGGGCTTCCAAATATCACTCTGCCAATTCCACAAGAACTGTCTTAGCGAAAGGCTTCTTGAGGGGAAAGCTGTAACTCTGTGAGATGATTTCAAAGAACACAAAAAAGTTTCTCAGAAAGCTTCTTTCTCTTTGTTATCGGAGGATATTTCCTTTGGCCCTATAGTTTTCCAAGGGATCCGAAATATCTGTTCTCAGATTCCACAGAAATAAGGCTAGCAAAGAGATCCACGAAATACAGATGTAACTCTGTGAGATGAATTAACAGAACACTAAGCAGTTTCTGAGAAAGCTTCTTTCCAGATTTCATCTGAGGATATTTCCTTTTTCACCATAGCCCTCGATGGGCTTCCAAATATCACTTTGCCAATTCCACAAGAACTGTCTTAGCGAAAGGCTTCTTGAGGGGAAAGCTGTATCTCTGTGAGATGATTTCAAAGAACACAAAGAAGTTTCTCAGAAAGCTTCTTTCTCTTTGTTATCGGAGTATATTTCCTTTGGCCCTATAGTCTTCCAAGGGATCCGAAATATCTGTTCTCAGATTCCACAGAAATAAGGCTAGCAAAGAGATCCACGAAATACAGATGTAATTCTGTGAGATGAATTAACAGAACACTAAGCAGTTTCTCAGAAAGCTTCTTTCCAGATTTCATCTGAGGATATTTCCTTTTTCACCATAGCCCTCTATGGGCTTCCAAATATCACTTTGCCAATTCCACAAGAACTGTCTTAGCGAGAGGCTTCTTGAGGGGAAAGCTGTAACTCTGTGAGATGATTTCAAAGAACACGAAGAAGTTTCTCAGAAAGCTTCTTTCTCTTTGTTATCGGAGGATATTTCCTTTGGCCCTATAGTCTTCCAAGGGATCCGAAATATCTGTTATCAGATTCCACAGAAATAAGGCTAGCAAAGAGATCCACGAAATACAGATGTAACTCTGTGAGATGAATTAACAGAACACTAAGCAGTTTCTCAGAAAGCTTCTTTCCAGATTTCATCGGAGGATATTTCCTTTTTCACCATAGCCCTCTATGGACTTCAAAATATCACTTTGCCAATTCTACAAGAACTCTTTTAGCGAAAGCATTCTTGAGGGGAAAGCAGTAACTTTGTGAGATGATTTCACAGAACACAAAGAAGTTTCTCAGAAAGCTTCTTCCTCTTTGTTATCGGAGGATATTTCCTTTGGCCCTATAGTCTTCCAAGGGATCCGAAATATCTGTTCTCAGATTCCACAGAAATAAGGCTAGCAAAGAGATCCACGAAATACAGATGTAACTCTGTCAGATGAATTAACAGAACACTAAGCAGTTTCTCAGAAAGCTTCTTTCCAGATTTCATGTAAGGATATTTCCTTTTTCACCATAGCCCTCTACGGGCTTCCAAATATCACTTTGCCAATTCCAAAAGAACTGTCTTAGCGAAAGGCTTCTTGAGGAGAAGGCTGTAACTCTGTGAGATGATTTCAAAGAACACAAAGAAGTTTCTCAGAATGCTTCTTTCTCTTGGTTATCGGAGGATATTTCCTTTGGCCCTATAGTCTTCCAAGGGAACCGAAATATCTGTTCTCAGATTCCACAGAAATAAGTCTAGCAAAGACATCGACGAAATACAGATGTAACATTGTGAGATGAATTAAGAGAACACTAAGCAGTTTCTCAGAAAGCTTCTTTCCAGATTTCATCTGAGGATATTTCCTTTTTCACCATAGCCCTCTATGGGCTTCCAAATATCACTCTGCCAATTCCACAAGAACTGTCTTAGCGAAAGGCTTCTTGAGGGGAAAGCTGTAACTCTGTGAGATGATTTCACAGAACACAAAGAAGTTTCTCAGAAAGCTTCTTTCTCTTTGTTATAGGAGGATATTTCCTTTGGCTCTATAGTCTACCAAGGGATCCGAAATATCTGTTCTCAGATTCCACAGAAATAACGCTAGCAAAGAGATCCACGAAATACAGATGTAACTCTGTGAGATGAATTAACAGAACACTAAGCAGTTTCTCAGAAAGCTTCCTTCCAGATTTCATCTAAGGATATTTCCTTTTTCACCATAGACCTCTACGGGCTTCCAAATATCACTTTGCCAATTCCACAAGAACTGTCTTAGCGAAAGGCTTCTTGAGGGGAAAGCTGTAACTCTGTGAGGTGATTTCAAAGAACACAAAGAAGTTTCTCAGAAAGCTTCTTTGTCTTGGTTATCGGAGGATATTTCCTTTGGCCCTATAGTCTTCCAAGGGATCCGAAATATCTGTTCTCAGATTCCACAGAAATAAGGCTAGCAAAGAGATCGACGAAATACACATGTAACTCTGTGAGATGAATTAACAGAACACAGAGCAGTTTCTCAGAAAGCTTCTTTCCCGATTTCATCTAAGGATATTTCCTTTTTCACCATAGCCCTCTATGGACTTCCAAATATCACTTTGTCAATTCCACAAGAACTGTTTTAGCGAAAGACTTCTTGAGGGGAAAGCTGTAACTCTGTGAGATGATTTCACAGAACACAAAGAAGTTTCTCAGAAAGCTTCTTTCTCTTTGTTATCGGAGGATATTTCCTTTGGCCCTATAGTCTTCCAAGGGATCCGAAATATCTGTTCTCAGATTCCACAGAAATAAGGCTAGCAAAGAGATACACGAAATACAGATGTAACTCTGTGCGATGAATTAACAGAACACTAAGCAGTTTCTCAGAAAGCTTCTTTCCAGATTTCATCTGAGGATATTTCCTTTTTCACCATAGCCCTCTATGGGCTTCCAAATATCACTTTGCCAATTCCACAAGAACTGACTTAGCGAAAGGCTTCTTGAGGGGAAAGCTGTAACTCTGTGAGATGATTTCACAGAACACAAAGAAGTTTCTCAGAAAGCTTCTTTCTCTTTGTTATAGGAGGATATTTCCTTTGGCCCTATAGTCTTCCAAGGGATCCGAAATATCTGTTCTCAGATTCCACAGAAATAAGGCTAGGAAACAGATCGATGAAATACAGATGTAACTCTGTGAGATCAATTAACAGAACACTAAGCAGTTTCTCAGAAAGCTTCTTTCCAGATTTCATCGAAGGATATTTCCTTTTTCACCATAGCCCTCTATGGGCTTCCAAATATCACTTTGCCAATTCCACAAGAACTGTCTTAGCGAAAGGCTTCTTGAGGAGAAGGCTGTAACTCTGTGAGATGATTTTAAAGAACACAAAGAAGTTTCTCAGAAAGCTTCTTTCTCTTGGTTATCGGAGGATATTTCCTTTGGCCCTATAGTCTTCCAAGTTATCCGTAATATCTGTTATCAGATTCCACAGAAATAAGGCTAGCAAAGAGATCCACGAAATACAGATGTAACTCTGTGAGATGAATTAACAGAACACTAAGCAGTTTCTCAGAAAGCTTCTTTCCAGATTTCATCTGAGGATATTTCCTTTTTCACCATAGCCCTCTATGGACTTCAAAATATCACTTTGCCAATTCCACAAGAACTCTTTTAGCGAAAGCATTCTTGAGGGGAAAGCAGTAACTTTGTGAGATGATTTCACAGAACACAAAGAAGATTCTCAGAAACCTTCTTCCTCTTTGTTATCGGAGGATATTTCCTTTGGCCCTATAGTCTTCCAAGGGATCCGAAATATCTGTTCTCAGATTCCACAGAAATAAGGCTAGCAAAGAGATCCACGAAATACAGATGTAACTCTGTCAGATGAATTAACAGAACACTAAGCAGTTTCTCAGAAAGCTTCTTTCCAGATTTCATCTAAGGATATTTCCTTTTTCACCATAGTCCTCTACGGGCTTCCAAATATCACTTTGCCAATTCCAAAAGACTGTCTTAGCGAAAGGCTTCTTGAGGAGAAGGGTGTAACTCTGTGAGATGATTTCAAAGAACACAAAGAAGTTTCTCAGAATGCTTCTTTCTCTTGGTTATCGGAGGATATTTCCTTTGGCCCTATAGTCTTCCAAGGGAACCGAAATATCTGTTCTCAGATTCCACAGAAATAAGTCTAGCAAAGAGATCGACGAAATACAAATGTAACTCTGTGAGATGAATTAAGAGAACACTAAGCAGTTTCTCAGAAAGCTCCTTTCCAGATTTCATCTGAGGATATTTCCTTTTTCACCATAGCCCTCTATGGGCTTCCAAATATCACTCTGCCAATTCCACAAGAACTGTCTTAGCGAAAGGCTTCTTGAGGGGAAAGCTGTAACTCTGTGAGATGATTTCAAAGAACACAAAGAAGTTTCTCAGAAAGCTTCTTTCTCTTTGTTATCGGAGGATATTTCCTTTGGCATAATAGTTTTCCAAGGGATCCGAAATATCTGTTCTCAGATTCGACAGAAATAAGGCTAGCAAAGAGATCCACGAAATACAGATGTAACTCTGTGAGATGAATTAACAGAACACTAAGCAGTTTCTCAGAAAGCTTCTTTCCAGATTTCATCTGAGGATATTTCCTTTTTCACCATAGCCCTCGATGGGCTTCCAAATATCACTTTGCCAATTCCACAAGAACTGTCTTAGCGAAAGGCTTCTTGAGGGGAAAGCTGTAACTCTGTGAGATGATTTCAAAGAACACAAAGAAGTTTCTCAGAAAGCTTCTTTCTCTTTGTTATCGGAGGATATTTCCTTTGGCCCTATAGTCTTCCAAGGGATCCGAAATATCTGTTCTCAGATTCCACAGAAATAAGGCTAGCAAAGAGATCCACGAAATACAGATGTAATTCTGTGAGATGAATTAACAGAACACTAAGCAGATTCTCAGAAAGCTTCTTTCCAGATTTCATCTAAGGATATTTCCTTTTTCACCATAGCCCTCTATGGGCTTCCAAATATCACTTTGCCAATTCCACAAGAACTGTCTTAGCGAAAGGCTTCTTGAGGGGAAAGCTGTAACTTTGTGAGATGATTTCACAGAACACAAAGAAGTTTCTCAGAAAGCTTCTTCCTCTTTGTTATCGGAGGATATTTCCTTTGGCCCTTTAGTCTTCCTAGGGATCCGAAATATCTGTTCTCAGATTCCACAGAAATAAGGCTAGCAAAGAGATCCACGAAAAACAGATGTAACTCTGTGAGATGAATTAACAGAACACTAAGCAGTTTCTCAGAAAGCTTCTTTCCATATTTCATCTAAGGATATTTGCTTTTTCACCATAGCCCTCTACGGGCTTCCAAATATCACTTTGCCAATTCCACAAGAACTGTCTTAGCGAAAGGCTTCTTGAGGGGAAAGCTGTAACTCTGTGAGATGATTTCAAAGAACACAAAGAAGTTTCTCAGAAAGCTTCTTTCTCTTGGTTATCGGAGGATATTTCCTTTGGCCCTATAGTCTTCCAAGGGATCCGAAATATCTGTTCTCAGATTCCACAGAAATAAGGCTAGCAAAAAGAGATCGACGAAATACAGATGTAACTCTGTGAGATGAATTAACAGAACACTAAACAGTTTCTCAGAAAGCTTCTTTCCAGATTTCATCTGAGGATATTTCCTTTTTCACCATAGCCCTCTATGGGCTTCCAATACCACTCTGCCAATTCCACAAGAACTGTCTTAGCGAAAGGCTTCTAGAGGGGAAAGCTGTAACTCTGTGAGATGATTTCAAAGAACACAAATAAGTTTCTCAGAAAGCTTCTTTCTCTTTGTTATCGGAGGATATTTCCTTTGGCCCTATAGTTTTCCAAGGGATCCGAAATATCTGTTCTCAGATTCCACAGAAATAAGGCTAGCAAAGAGATCCACGAAATACAGATGTAACTCTGTGAGATGAATTAACAGAACACTAAGCAGTTTCTGAGAAAGCTTCTTTCCAGATTTCATCTGAGGATATTTCCTTTTTCACCATAGCCCTCTTTGGGCTTCCAAATATCACTTTGCCAATTCCACAAGAACTGACTTAGCGAAAGGCTTCTTGAGGGGAAAGCTGTAACTCTGAGAGATGATTTCAAAGAACACAAAGAAGTTTCTCAGAAAGCTTGTTTCTCTTGGTTATCGGAGGATATTTCCTTTGGTCCTATAGTCTTCCAAGGGATCCGAAATATCTGTTCTCAGATTCCACAGAGATAAGGCTAGCAAAGAGATCCACGAAATACAGATGTAACTCTGTGAGATGAATTAACAGAACACTAAGCAGTTTCTCAGAAAGCTTCTTTCCAGATTTCATCTGAGGATATTTCCTTTTTCACCATAGCCCTCTATGGGCTTCCAAATATCACTTTGCCAATTCCACAAGAACTGTGTTAGTGAAAGGCTTCTTGAGGGGAATGCTGTAACTCTGTGAGATGATTTCACAGAACACAAAGAAGTTTCTCAGAAAGCTTCTTCCTCTTTGTTATCGGAGGATATTTCCTTTGGCCCTTTAGTCTTCCAAGGGATCCGAAATATCTGTTCTCAGATTCCACAGAAATAAGGCTAGCAAAGAGATCGACGAAAAACAGATGTAACTCTGTGAGATGAATTAACAGAACACTAAGCAGTTTCTCAGAAAGCTTCTTTCCAGATTTCATGTAAGGATATTTCCTTTTTCACCATAGCCCTCTATGGGCTTCCAATATCATTCTGCCAATTCCACAATAACTGTCTTAGCGAAAGGCTTCTTGAGGGGCAAGCTGTAACTCTGTGAGATGATTTCAAAGAACACAAATAAGTTTCTCAGAAAGCTTCTTTCTCTTTGTTATCGGAGGATATTTCCTTTGGCCCTATAGTTTTCCAAGGGATCCGAAATATCTGTTCTCAGATTCCACAGAAATAAGGCTAGCAAAGAGATCCACGAAATACAGATGTAACTCTGTGAGATGAATTAACAGAACACTAAGCAGTTTCTGAGAAAGCTTCTTTCCAGATTTCATCTGAGGATATTTCCTTTTTCACCATAGCCCTCTATGGGCTTCCAAATATCACTTTGCCAATTCCACAAGAACTGTCTTAGCGAAAGGCTTCTTGAGGGCAAAGCTGTAACTCTGTGAGATGATTTCAAAGAACACGAAGAAGTTTCTCAGAAAGCTTCTTTGTCTTTGTTATCGGAGGATATTTCCTTTGGCCCTATAGTCTTCCAAGGGATCCGAAATATCTGTTCTCAGATTCCACACAAATAAGGCTAGCAAAGAGATCCACGAAATGCAGATGTAACTCTGTGAGATGAATTAACAGAACACTAAGCAGTTTCTCAGAAAGCTTCTTTCCAGATTTCATCTGAGGATATTTCCTTTTTCACCATAGCCCTCTATGGACTTCAAAATATCACTTTGCCAATTCCACAAGAACTCTTTTAGCGAAAGCCTTCTTGAGGGGAAAGCAGTAACTCTGTGAGATGATTTCACAGAACACAAAGAAGTTTCTCAGAAAGCTTCTTCCTCTTTGTTATCGGAGGATATTTCCTTTGGCCCTACAGTCTTCCAAGGTATCCGAAATATCTGTTCTCAGATTCCACAGAAATAAGGCTAGCAAAGAGATCCACGAAATACAGATGTAACTCTGTGAGATGAATTAACAGAACACTAAGCAGTTTCTCAGAAAGCTTCTTTCCAGATTTCATCTGAGGATATTTCCTTTTTCACCATAGCCCTCTATGGGCTTCTAAATATCACTTTGCCAATTCCACAAGAACAGTGTTAGTGAAAGGCTTCTTGAGGGGAATGCTGTAACTCTGTGAGATGATTTCACAGAACACAAAGAAGTTTCTCAGAAAGCTTCTTCCTCTTTGTTATCGGAACATATTTCCTTTGGCCCTATGGTCTTCCAAGGGATCCGAAATATCTGTTCTCAGATTCCACAGAAATAAGGCTAGCAAAGAGATCCACGAAATACAGATGTAACTCTGTCAGATGAATTAACAGAACACAGAGCAGTTTCTCAGAAAGCTTCTTTCCAGATTTCATCTAAGGATATTTCCTTTTTCACCATAGCCCTCTACGGGCTTCCAAATATCACTTTGCCAATTCCACAAGAACTGTCTTAGCGAAAGGCTTCTTGAGGGGAAAGCTGTAACTCTTTGAGATGATTTCAAAGAACACGAAGAAGTTTCTCAGAAAGCTTCTTTCTCTTTGTTATCGGAGGATATTTCCTTTGGCCCTATAGTCTTCCAAGGGATCCGAAATATCTGTTATCAGATTCCACAGAAATAAGGCTAGCAAAGAGATCCACGAAATACAGATGTAACTCTGTGAGATGAATTAACAGAACACTAAGCAGTTTCTCAGAAAGCTTCTTTCCAGATTTCATCTGAGGATATTTCCTTTTTCACCATAGCCCTCTATGGACTTCAAAATATCACTTTGCCAATTCTACAAGAACTCTTTTAGCGAAAGCATTCTTGAGGGGAAAGCAGTAACTTTGTGAGATGATTTCACAGAACACAAAGAAGATTCTCAGAAAGCTTCTTCCTCTTTGTTATCGGAGGATATTTCCTTTGGCCCTATAGTCTTCCAAGGGATCCGAAATATCTGTTCTCAGATTCCACAGAAATAAGGCTAGCAAAGAGATCCACGAAATACAGATGTAACTCTGTCTGATGAATTAACAGAACACTAAGCAGTTTCTCAGAAAGCTTCTTTCCAGATTTCATCTAAGGATATTTCCTTTTTCACCATAGCCCTCTACGGGCTTCCAAATATCACTTTGCCAATTCCACAAGAACTGTCTTAGTGAAAGGCTTCTTGAGGAGAAGGCTGTAACTCTGTGAGATGATTTCAAAGAACACAAAGAAGTTTCTCAGAATGCTTCTTTCTCTTGGTTATCGGACGATATTTCCTTTGGCCCTACAGTCTTCCAAGGGAACCGAAATATCTGTTCTCAGATACCACAGAAATAAGTCTAGCAAAGAGATCGACGAAATACAGATGTAACTCTGTGAGATGAATTAACAGAACACTAAGCAGTTTCTCAGAAAGCTTCTTTCCAGATTTCATCTGAGGATATTTCCTTTTTCACCATAGCCCTCTATGGGCTTCCAAATATCACTCTGCCAATTCCACAAGAACTGTCTTAGCGAAAGGCTTCTTGATGGGAAAGCTGTAACTCTGTGAGATGATTTCAAAGAACACAAAAAAGTTTCTCAGAAAGCTTCTTTCTCTTTGTTATCGGAGGATATTTCCTTTGGCCCTATAGTTTTCCAAGGGATCCGAAATATCTGTTCTCAGATTCCACAGAAATAAGGCTAGTAAAGAGATCCACGAAATACAGATGTAACTCTGTGA
Organism: Macaca fascicularis; assembly: GCF_037993035.2. Taxonomy (NCBI): domain Eukaryota; kingdom Metazoa; phylum Chordata; class Mammalia; order Primates; family Cercopithecidae; genus Macaca; species Macaca fascicularis. The sequence continues at coordinate 68,146,805 of NC_088376.1, read as the reverse complement.
GATGAATTAACAGAACACTAAGCAGTTTCTCAGAAAGCTTCTTTCCAGATTTCATCTGAGGATATTTCCTTTTTCACCATAGCCCTCGATGGGCTTCCAAATATCACTTTGCCAATTCCACAAGAACTGTCTTAGCGAAAGGCTTCTTGAGGGGAAAGCTGTAACTCTGTGAGATGATTTCAAAGAACACAAAGAAGTGTCTCAGAAAGCTTCTTTCTCTTTGTTATCGGAGGATATTTCCTTTGGCCCTATAGTCTTCCAAGGGATCCGAAATATCTGTTCTCAGATTCCACAGAAATAAGGCTAGCAAAGAGATCCACGAAATACAGATGTAATTCTGTGAGATGAATTAACAGAACACTAAGCAGTTTCTCAGAAAGCTTCTTTCCAGATTTCATCTAAGGATATTTCCTTTTTCACCATAGCCCTCTATGGGCTTCCAAATATCACTTTGCCAATTCCACAAGAACTGTCTTAGCGAAAGGCTTCTTGAGGGGAAAGCTGTAACTCTGTGAGATGATTTCAAAGAACACGAAGAAGTTTCTCAGAAAGCTTCTTTCTCTTTGTTATCGGAGGATATTTCCTTTGGCCCTATAGTCTTCCAAGGGATCCGAAATATCTGTTATCAGATTCCACAGAAATAAGGCTAGCAAAGAGATCCACGAAATACAGATGTAACTCTGTGAGATGAATTAACAGAACACTAAGCAGTTTCTCAGAAAGCTTCTTTCCAGATTTCATCTGAGGATATTTCCTTTTTCACCGTAGCCCTCTATGTACTTCAAAATATCACTTTGCCAATTCTACAAGAACTCTTTTAGCGAAAGCATTCTTGAGGGGAAAGCAGTAACCTTGTGAGATGATTTCACAGAACACAAAGAAGATTCTCAGAAAGCTTCTTCCTCTTTGTTATCGGAGGATATTTCCTTTGGCCCTATAGTCTTCCAAGGGATCCGAAATATCTGTTCTCAGATTCCACAGAAATAAGGCTAGCAAAGAGATCCACGAAATACAGATGTAACTCTGTGAGATGAATTAACAGAACACTAAGCAGTTTCTCAGAAAGCTCCTTTCCAGATTTCATCTAGGGATATTTCCTTTTTCACCATAGCCCTCTATGGACTTCCAAATATCCCTTTGTCAATTCCACAAGAACTGTTTTAGCGAAAGGCTTCTTGAGGGGAAAGCTGTAACTCTGTGAGATGATTTCACAGAACACAAAAAAGTTTCTCAGAAAGCTTCTTTCTCTTTGTTATCGGAGGATATTTCCATTGGCTCTATAGTCTACCAAGGGATCCGAAATATCTGTTCTCAGATTCCACAGAAATAAGGCTAGCAAGGAGATCCACGAAATACAGATGTAACTCTGTGAGGTGAATTAACAGAATACTAAGCAGTTTCTCAGAAAGCTTCTTTCCAGATTTCATCTAAGGATATTTCCTTTTTCACCATAGCCCTCTACGGGCTTCCAAATATCACTTTGCCAATTCCACAACAACTGTCTTAGCGAAAGGCTTCTTGAGGGGAAAGCTGTAACTCTCTGAGATGATTTCAAAGAACACAAAGAAGTTTCTCAGAAAGCTTCTTTCTCTTGGTTATCGGAGGATATTTCCTTTGGCCCTATAGTCTTCCAAGGGATCCGAAATATCTGTTCTCAGATTCCACAGAAATAAGTCTAGCAAAGAGATCGACGAAATACAGATGTAACTCTGTGAGATGAATTAACAGAACACTAAGCAGTTTCTCAGAAAGCTTCTTTCCAGATTTCATCTAAGGATATTTCCTTTTTCACCATAGCCCTCTATGGACTTCCAAATATCACTTTGTCAATTCCACAAGAACTGTTTTAGCGAAAGGCTTCTTGAGGGGAAAGCTGTAACTCTGTGAGATGATTTCACAGAACACAATGAAGTTTCTCAGAAAGCTTCTTTCTCTTGGTTATCGGAGGATATTTCCTTTGGCCCTATAGTCTTCCAAGGGATCCGAAATATCTGTTCTCAGATTCCACAGAAATAAGGCTAGCAAAGAGATCCACGAAATACAGATGTAACTCTGTGAGATCAATTAACAGAACACTAAGCAGTTTCTCAGAAAGCTTCTTTCCAGATTTCATCTAAGGATATTTCCTTTTTCACCATAGCCCTCTATGGACTTCCAAATATCACTTTGTCAATTCCACAAGAACTGTTTTAGCGAAAGGCTTCTTGAGGGGAAAGCTGTAACTCTGTGAGATGATTTCACAGAACACAATGATGTTTCTCAGAGAGCTTCTTTCTCTTTGTTATCGGAGGATATTTCCTTTGGCGCTATAGTCTTCCAAGGGATCCGAAATATCTGTTCTCAGATTCCACAGAAATAAGGCTAGCAAAGAGATCCACGAAATACAGATGTAACTCTGTGAGATGAATTAACAGAACACTAAGCATTTTCTCAGAAAGCTTCTTTCCAGATTTCATCTGAGGATATTTCCTTTTTCACCATAGCCCTCTATGGGCTTCCAAATATCACTTTGCCAATTCCACAAGAACTGTCTTAGCGAAAGGCTTCTTGAGGGGAAAGCTGTAACTCTGTGAGATGATTTCACAGAACACAATGAAGTTTCTCAGAAAGCTTCTTTCTCTTTGTTATCTGAGGATATTTCCTTTGGCCCTATAGTCTACCAAGCGATCCGAAATATCTATTCTCAGATTCCACAGAAATAAGGCTAGCAAAGAGATCCACGAAATACAGATGTAACTCTGTGAGATGAATTAACAGAACACTAAGCAGTTTCTCAGAAAGCTTCTTTCCAGATTTCATCTAGGGATATTTCCTTTTTCACCATAGCCCTCTATGGACTTCCAAATATACCTTTGTGAATTCCACAAGAACTGTTTTAGCGAAAGGCTTCTTGAGGGGAAAGCTGTAACTCTGTGAGATGATTTCACAGAACACAAAGAAGTTTCTCAGAAAGCTTCTTTCTCTTTGTTATCGGAGGATATTTCCATTGGCTCTATAGTCTACCAAGGGATCCGAAATATCTGTTCTCAGATTCCACAGAAATAAGGCTAGCAAAGAGATCCGCGAAATACAGATGTAACTCTGTGAGGTGAATTAACAGAACACTAAGCAGTTTTTCAGAAAGCTTCTTTCCAGATTTCATCTAAGGATATTTCCTTTTTCACCATAGCCCTCTACGGGCTTCCAAATATCACTTTGCCAATTCCACAAGAACTGTCTTAGCGAAAGGCTTCTTGAGGGGAAAGCTGTAACTCTGTGAGATGATTTCAAAGAACACAAAGAAGTTTCTCAGAAAGCTTCTTTCTCTTGGTTATCGGAGGATATTTCCTTTGGCCCTATAGTCTTCCAAGGGATCCGAAATATCTGTTCTCAGATTCCACAGAAATAAGGCTAACAAAGAGATCCACGAAATACAGATGTAACTCTGTGAGATGAATTAACAGAACACTAAGCAGTTTCTCAGAAAGCTTCTTTCCAGATTTCATCTAAGGATATTTCCTTTTTCACCATAGCCCTCTATGGACTTACAAATATCACTTTGTCAATTCCACAAGAACTGTTTTAGCGAAAGGCTTCTTGAGGGGAAAGCTGTAACTCTGTGAGATGATTTCACAGAACACAATGAAGTTTCTCAGAAATCTTCTCTCTTTGTTATCGGAGGATATTTCCTTTGGACCTATAGTCTTCCAAGGGATCCGAAATATCTGTTCTCAGATTCCACAGAAATAAGGCTAGCAAAGAGATCCACGAAATACAGATGTAACTCTGTGAGATGAATTAACAGAACACTAAGCAGTTTCTCAGAAAGCTTCTTTCCAGATTTCATCTGAGGATATTTCCTTTTTCAACATAGCCCTCTAAGGACTTCCAAATATCACTTTGTCAATTCCACAAGTACTGTTTTAGCGAAAGGCTTCTTGAGGGGAAAGCTGTAACTCTGTGAGATGATTTCACAGAACACAATGAAGTTTCTCAGAAAGCTTCTTTCTCTTTGTTATCGGAGGATATTTCCTTTGGCCCTATAGTCTTCCAAGGGATCCGAAATATCTGTTCTCAGATTCGACAGAAATAAGGCTAGCAAAGAGATCCACGAAATACAGATGTAACTCTGTGAGATGAATTAACAGAACACTAAGCAGTTTCTCAGAAAGCTTCTTTCCAGATTTCATCTGAGGATATTTCCTTTTTCACCATAGCCCTCTATGGGCTTCCAAATATCTCTTTGCCAATTCCACAAGAACTGTCTTAGCGAAAGGCTTCTTGAGGGGAAAGCTGTAACTCTGTGACATGATTTCACAGAACACAAAGAAGTTTCTCAGAAAGCTTCTTTGTCTTTGTTATTGGAGGATATTTCCTTTGGCCCTATAGTCTTCCAAGGGATCCGAAATATCTGTTCTCAGATTCCGCAGAAATAAGGCTAGCAAAGAGATCCACGAAATACAGATGTAACTCTGTGAGATGAATTAACAGAACACTAAGCCGTTTCTCAGAAAGCTTCTTTCCAGATTTTATCTGAGGATATTTACTTTTTCACCATAGCCTTCTATGGGCTTCCAAATATCACTTTGCCAATTCCACAAGAACTGTTTTAGCGAAAGGCTTCTTGAGGGGAAATCTGTAACTCTGTGAGATGATTTCACAGAACACAAAGAAGTTTCTCAGAAAGCTTGTTTCTCTTGGTTATCGGAGGATATTTCCTTTGGCCCTATAGTCTTCCAAGGGATCCGAAATATCTGTTCTCAGATTCCACAGAAATAAGGCTAGCAAAGAGATCCACGAAATACAGATGTAACTCTGTGAGATGAATTAACCGAACACTAAGCAGTTTCTCAGAAAGCTTCTTTCCAGATTTCATCTAAGGATATTTCCTTTTTCACCATAGCCCCTATGGGCTTCCAAATATCACTTTGCCAATTCCACAAGAACTGTCTTAGCGAAAGGCTTCTTGAGGGGAAAGCTGTAACTCTCTGAGATGATTTCAAAGAACACAAAGAAGTTTCTCAGAAAGCTTCTTTCTCTTGGTTATCGGAGGATATTTCCTTTGGCCCTATAGTCTTCCAAGGGATCCGAAATATCTGTTCTCAGATTCCACAGAAATAAGGCTAGCAAAGAGATCCACGAAATACAGATGTAACTCTGTGAGATGAATTAACAGAACACTAAGCAGTTTCTCAGAAAGCTTCTTTCCAGATTTCATCTAGGGATATTTCCTTTTTCACCACAGCCCTCTATGGACTTCCAAATATCCCTTTGTCAATTCCACAAGAACTGTTTTAGCGAAAGGCTTCTTGAGGGGAAAGCTGTAACTCTCTGAGATGATTTCACAGAACACAAAGAAGTTTCTCAGAAAGCTTCTTTCTCTTTGTTATCGGAGGATATTTCCTTTGGCTCTATAGTCTAACAAGGGATCCGAAATATCTGTTCTCAGATTCCACAGAAATAAGGCTAGCAAAGAGATCCACGAAATACAGATGTAACTCTGTCAGATGAATTAACAGAACACTAAGCAGTTTCTCAGAAAGCTTCTTTCCAGATTTCATCTAAGGATATTTCCTTTTTCACCATAGCCCTCTACGGGCTTCCAAATATCACTTTGCCAATTCCACAAGAACTGTCTTAGCGAAAGGCTTCTTGAGGGGAAAGCTGTAACTCTGTGAGATGATTTCAAAGAACACAAAGAAGTTTCTCAGAAAGCTTCTTTCTCTTGGTTATCGGAGGATATTTCCTTTGGCCCTATAGTCTTCCAAGGGATCCGAAATATCTGTTCTCAGATTCCACAGAAATAAGGCTAGCAAAGAGATCCACGAAATACAGATGTAACTCTGTGAGATGAATTAACAGAACACTAAGCAGTTTCTCAGAAAGCTTCTTTCCAGATTTCATCTAAGGATATTTCCTTTTTCACCATAGCCCTCTATGGACTTCCAAATATCACTTTGTCAATTCCACAAGAACTGTTTTAGCGAAAGACTTCTTGAGGGGAAAGCTGTAACTCTGAGAGATGATTTCACAGAACACAATGATGTTTCTCAGAGAGCTTCTTTCTCTTGGTTATCGGAGGATATTTCCTTTGGCCCTATAGTCTTCCAAGGGATCCGAAATATCTGTTCTCAGATTCCACAGAAATAAGGCTAGCAAAGAGATCCACGAAATACAGATGTAACTCTGTGAGATGAATTAACAGAACACTAAGCATTTTCTCAGAAAGCTTCTTTCCAGATTTCATCTGAGGATATTTCCTTTTTCACCATAGCCCTCTATGGGCTTCCAAATATCACTTTGCCAATTCCACAAGAACTGTCTTAGCGAAAGGCTTCTTGAGGGGAAAGCTGTAACTCTGTGAGATGATTTCACAGAACACAAAGAAGTTTCTCAGAAAGCTTCTTTCTCTTTGTTATCGGAGGATATTTCCATTGGCTCTATAGTCGACCAAGGGATCCGAAATATCTGTTCTCAGATTCCACAGAAATAAGGCTAGCAAAGAGATCCACGAAATACAGATGTAACTCTATGAGGTGAATTAACAGAACACTAAGCAGTTTCTCAGAAAGCTTCTTTCCAGATTTCATCTAAGGATATTTCCTTTTTCACCATAGCCCTCTACGGGCTTCCAAATATCACTTTGCCAATTCCACAAGAACTGTCTTAGCGAAAGGCTTCTTGAGGGGAAAGCTGTAACTCTCTGAGATGATTTCAAAGAACACAAAGAAGTTTCTCAGAAAGCTTCTTTCTCTTGGTTATCGGAGGATATTTCCTTTGGCCCTATAGTCTTCCAAGGGATCCGAAATATCTGTTCTCAGATTCCACAGAAATAAGGCTAGCAAAGAGATCCACGAAATACAGATGTAACTCTGTGAGATGAATTAATAGAACACTAAGCAGTTTCTCAGAAAGCTTCTTTCCAGATTTCATGTAAGGATATTTCCTTTTTCACCATAGCCCTCTATGGACTTCCAAATATCACTTTGTCAATTCCACAAGAACTGTTTTAGCGAAAGGCTTCTTGAGGGGAAAGCTGTAACTCTGTGAGATGATTTCACAGAACACAATGAAGTTTCTCAGAAATCTTCTCTCTTTGTTATCGGAGGATATTTCCTTTGGACCTATCGTCTTCCTAGGGATCCGAAATATCTGTTCTCAGATTCCACAGAAATAAGGCTAGCAAAGAGATCCACGAAATACAGATGTAACTCTGTGAGATGAATTAACAGAACACTAAGCAGTTTCTCAGAAAGCTTCTTTCCAGATTTCATCTGAGGATATTTCCTTTTTCACCATAGCCCTCTACGGGCTTCCAAATATCACTTTGCCAATTCCACAAGAACTGTCTTAGCGAAAGGCTTCTTGAGGGGAAAGCTGTAACTCTGTGAGATGATTTCAAAGAACACAAAGAAGTTTCTCAGAAAGCTTCTTTCTCTTGGTTATCGGAGGATATTTCCTTTGGCCCTATAGTCTTCCAAGGGATCCGAAATATCTGTTCTCAGATTCCACAGAAATAAGGCTAGCAAAGAGATCCACGAAATACAGATGTAACTCTGTAAGATGAATTAACAGAACACTAAGCAGTTTCTCAGAAAGCTTGTTTCCAGATTTCATCTGAGGATATTTCCTTTTTCACCATAGCCCTCTAAGGACTTCCAAATATCACTTTGTCAATTCCACAAGTACTGTTTTAGCGAAAGGCTTCTTGAGGGGAAAGCTGTAACTCTGTGAGATGATTTCACAGAACACAATGAAGTTTCTCAGAAATCTTCTCTCTTTGTTATCGGAGGATATTTCCTTTGGACCTATAGTCTTCCAAGGGATCCGAAATATCTGTTCTCAGATTCCACAGAAATAAGGCTAGCAAAGAGATCCACGAAATACAGATGTAACTCTGTGAGATGAATTAACAGAACACTAAGCAGTTTCTCAGAAAGCTTCTTTCCAGATTTCATCTGAGGATATTTCCTTTTTCACCATAGCCCTCTAAGGACTTCCAAATATCACTTTGTCAATTCCACAAGTACTGTTTTAGCGAAAGGCTTCTTGAGGGGAAAGCTGTAACTCTGTGAGATGATTTCACAGAACACAATGAAGTTTCTCAGAAAGCTTCTTTCTCTTTGTTATCGGAGGATATTTCCTTTGGCCCTATAGTCTTCCAAGGGATCCGAAATATCTGTTCTCAGATTCCACCGAAATAAGGCTAGCAAAGAGATCCACGAAATACAGATGTAACTCTGTGAGATGAATTAACAGAACACTAAGCAGTTTCTCAGAAAGCTTCTTTCCAGATTTCATCTGAGGATATTTCCTTTTTCACCGTAGCCCTCTATGGGCTTCCAAATATCTCTTTGCCAATTCCACAAGAACTGTCTTAGCGAAAGGCTTCTTGAGGGGAAAGCTGTAACTCTGTGACATGATTTCACAGAACACAAAGAAGTTTCTCAGAAAGCTTCTTTGTCTTTGTTATTGGAGGATATTTCCTTTGGCCCTATAGACTTCCAAGGGATCCGAAATATCTGTTCTCAGATTCCACAGAAATAAGGCTAGCAAAGAGATCCACGAAAATACAGATGTAACTCTGTGAGATGAATTAACAGAACACTAAGCAGTTTCTCAGAAAGCTTCTTTCCAGATTTCATCTAGGGATATTTCCTTTTTCACCACAGCCCTCTATGGACTTCCAAATATCCCTTTGTCAATTACACAAGAACTGTTTTAGCGAAAGGCTTCTTGAGGGGAAAGCTGTAACTCTGTGAGATGATTTCACAGAACACAAAGAAGTTTCTCAGAAAGCTTCTTTCTCTTTGTTATCGGAGGTTATTTCCTTTGGCTCTATAGTCTACCAAGGGATCCGAAATATCTGTTCTCAGATTCCACAGAAATAAGGCTAGCAAAGAGATCCACGAAATACAGATGTAACTCTGTCAGATGAATTAACAGAACACTAAGCAGTTTCTCAGAAAGCTTCTTTCCAGATTTCATCTAAGGATATTTCCTTTTTCACCATAGCCCTCTACGGGCTTCCAAATATCACTTTGCCAATTCCACAAGAACTGTCTTAGCGAAAGGCTTCTTGAGGGGAAAGCTGTAACTCTGTGAGATGATTTCAAAGAACACAAAGAAGTTTCTCAGAAAGCTTCTTTCTCTTGGTTATCGGAGGATATTTCCCTTGGCCCTATAGTCTTCCAAGGGATCCGAAATATCTGTTCTCAGATTCCACAGAAATAAGGCTAGCAAAGAGATCCAGGAAATACAGATGTAACTCTGTGAGATGAATTAACAGAACACTAAGCAGTTTCTCAGAAAGCTTCTTTCCAGATTTCATCTAAGGATATTTCCTTTTTCACCATAGCCCTCTATGGACTTCCAAATATCACTTTGTCAATTCCACAAGAACTGTTTTAGCGAAAGACTTCTTGAGGGGAAAGCTGTAACTCTGTGAGATGATTTCACAGAACACAATGATGTTTCTCAGAGAGCTTCTTTCTCTTTGTTATCGGAGGATATTCCCTTTGGCCCTATAGTCTTCCAAGGGATCCGAAATATCTGTTCTCAGATTCCACAGAAATAAGGCTAGCAAGGAGATCCACGAAATACAGATGTAACTCTGTGAGATGAATTAACAGAACACTAAGCAGTTTCTCAGAAAGCTTCTTTCCAGATTTCATCTGAGGATATTTCCTTTTTCACCATAGCCCTCTATGGGCTTCCAAATATCACTTTGCCAATTCCACAAGAACTGTCTTAGCGAAAGGCTTCTTGAGGGGAAAGCTGTAACTCTGTGAGATGATTTCACAGAACACAATGAAGTTTCTCAGAAAGCTTCTTTCTCTTTGTTATCGGAGGATATTTCCTTTGGCCCTATAGTCTACCAAGCGATCCGAAATATCTGTTCTCAGATTCCACAGAAATAAGGCTAGCAAAGAGATCCACGAAATACAGATGTAACTCTGTGAGATGAATTAACAGAACACTAAGCAGTTTCTCAGAAAGCTTCTTTCAGATTTCATCTAGGGATATTTCCTTTTTCACCATAGCCCTCTATGGACTTCCAAATATATCTTTGTCAATTCCACAAGAACTGTTTTAGCGAAAGGATTCTTGAGGGGAAAGCTGTAACTCTGTGAGATGATTTCACAGAACACAAAGAAGTTTCTCAGAAAGCTTCTTTCTCTTTGTTATCGGAGGATATTTCCATTGGCTCTATCGTCTACCAAGGGATCCGAAATATGTGTTCTCAGATTCCACAGAAATAAGGCTAGCAAAGAGATCCACGAAATACAGATGTAACTCTGTGAGGTGAATTAACAGAACACTAAGCAGTTTCTCAGAAAGCTTCTTTCCAGATTTCATCTAAGGATATTTCCTTTTTCACCATAGCCCTCTACGGGCTTCCAAATATCACTTTGCCAATTCCACAAGAACTGTCTTAGCGAAAGGCTTCTTGAGGGGAAAGCTGTAACTCTCTGAGATGATTTCAAAGAACACAAAGAAGTTTCTCAGAAAGCTTCTTTCTCTTTGTTATCGGAGGATATTTCCTTTGGCCCTATAGTCTTCCAAGGGATCCGAAATATCTGTTCTCAGATTCAACAGAAATAAGGCTAGCAAAGAGATCCACGAAATACAGATGTAACTCTGTGAGATGAATTAATAGAACACTAAGCAGTTTCTCAGAAAGCTTCTTTCCAGATTTCATCTAAGGATATTTCCTTTTTCACCATAGCCCTCTAGGGAGTTCCAAATATCACTTTGTCAATTCCACAAGAACTGTTTTAGCGAAAGGCTTCTTGAGGGGAAAGCTGTAACTCTGTGAGATGATTTCACAGAACACAATGAAGTTTCTCAGAAATCTTCTCTCTTTGTTATCGGAGGATATTTCCTTTGGACCTATAGTCTTCCAAGGGATCCGAAATATCTGTTCTCAGATTCCACAGAAATAAGGCTAGCAAAGAGATCCACGAAATACAGATGTAACTCTGTGAGATGAATTAACAGAACACTAAGCAGTTTCTCAGAAAGCTTCCTTCCAGATTTCATCTGAGGATATTTCCTTTTTCACCATAGCCCTCTAAGGACTTCCAAATATCACTTTGTCAATTCCACAAGTACTGTTTTAGCGAAAGGCTTCTTGAGGGGAAAGCTGTAACTCTGTGAGATGATTTCACAGAACACAATGAAGTTTCTCAGAAAGCTTCTTTCTCTTTGTTATCGGAGGATATTTCCTTTGGCCCTATAGTCTTCCAAGGGATCCGAAATATCTGTTCTCAGATTCCACAGAAATAAGACTAGCAAAGAGATCCACGAAATACAGATGTAACTCTGTGAGATGAATTAACAGAACACTAAGCAGTTTCTCAGAAAGCTTCTTTCCAGATTTCATCTGAGGATATTTCCTTTTTCACCATAGCCCTCTATGGGCTTCCAAATATCTCTTTGCCAATTCCACAAGAACTGTCTTAGCGAAAGGCTTCTTGAGGGGAAAGCTGTAACTCTGTGACATGATTTCACAGAACACAAAGAAGTTTCTCAGAAAGCTTCTTTGTCTTTGTTATTGGAGGATATTTCCTTTGGCCCTATAGTCTTCCAAGGGATCCGAAATATCTGTTCTCAGATTCCACAGAAATAAGGCTAGCAAAGAGATCCACGAAATACAGATGTAACTCTGTGAGATGAATTAACAGAACACTAAGCCGTTTCTCAGAAAGCTTCTTTCCAGATTTTATCTGAGGATATTTCCTTTTTCAGCATAGCCCTCTATGGGCTTCCAAATATCACTTTGCCAATTCCACAAGAACTGTTTTAGCGAAAGGCTTCTTGAGGGGAAATCTGTAACTCTGTGAGATGATTTCACAGAACACAAAGAAGTTTCTCAGAAAGCTTGTTTCTCTTGGTTATCGGAGTATATTTCCTTTGGCCCTATAGTCTTCCAAGGGATCCGAAATATCTGTTCTCAGATTCCACAGAAATAAGGCTAGCAAAGAGATCCGTGAAATACAGATGTAACTCTGTGAGATGAATTAACCGAACACTAAGCAGTTTCTCAGAAAGCTTCTTTCCAGATTTCATCTAAGGATATTTCCTTTGTCACCATAGCCCTCTATGAGCTTCCAAATATCACTTTGCCAATTCCACAAGAACTGTCTTAGCGAAAGGCTTCTTGAGGGGAAAGCTGTAACTCTCTGAGATGATTTCAAAGAACACAAAGAAGTTTCTCAGAAAGCTTCTTTCTCTTGGTTATCGGAGGATATTTCCTTTGGCCCTATAGTCTTCCAAGGGATCCGAAATATCTGTTCTCAGATTCCACAGAAATAAGGCTAGCAAAGAGATCCACGAAATACAGATGTAACTCTGTGAGATGAATTAACAGAACACTAAGCAGTTTCTCAGAAAGCTTCTTTCCAGATTTCATCTAGGGATATTTCCTTTTTCACCACAGCCCTCTATGGACTTCCAAATATCCCTTTGTCAATTCCACAAGAACTGTTTTAGCGAAAGGCTTCTTGAGGGGAAAGCTGTAACTCTGTGAGATGATTTCACAGAACACAAAGAAGTTTCTCAGAAAGCTTCTTTCTCTTTGTTATCGGAGGATATTTCCTTTGGCTCTATAGTCTACCAAGGGATCCGAAATATCTGTTCTCAGATTCCACAGAAATAAGGCTAGCAAAGAGATCCACGAAATACAGATGTAACTCTGTCAGATGAATTAACAGAACACTAAGCAGTTTCTCAGAAAGCTTCTTTCCAGATTTCATCTAAGGATATTTCCTTTTTCACCATAGCCCTCTACGGGCTTCCAAATATCACTTTGCCAATTCCACAAGAACTGTCTTAGCGAAAGGCTTCTTGAGGGGAAAGCTGTAACTCTGTGAGATGATTTCAAAGAACACAAAGAAGTTTCTCAGAAAGCTTCTTTCTCTTGGTTATCGGAGGATATTTCCTTTGACCCTATAGTCTTCCAAGGGATCCGAAATATCTGTTCTCAGATTCCACAGAAATAAGGCTAGCAAAGAGATCCACGAAATACAGATGTAACTCTGTGAGATGAATTAACAGAACACTAAGCAGTTTGTCAGAAAGCTTCTTTCCAGATTTCATCTAAGGATATTTCCTTTTTCACCATAGCCCTCTATGGACTTCCAAATATCACTTTGTCAATTCCACAAGAACTGTTTTAGCGAAAGACTTCTTGAGGGGAAAGCTGTAACTCTGTGAGATGATTTCACAGAACACAATGATGTTTCTCAGAGAGCTTCTTTCTCTTTGTTATCGGAGGATATTTCCTTTGGCCCTATAGTCTTCCAAGGGATCCGAAATATCTGTTCTCAGATTCCACAGAAATAAGGCTAGCAAAGAGATCCACGAAATACAGATGTAACTCTGTGAGATGAATTAACAGAACACTAAGCAGTTTCTCAGAAAGCTTCTTTCCAGATTTCATCTGAGGATATTTCCTTTTTCACCATAGCCCTCTATGGGCTTCCAAATATCACTTTGCCAATTCCACAAGAACTGTCTTAGCGAAAGGCTTCTTGAGGGGAAAGCTGTAACTCTGTGAGATGATTTCACAGAACACAATGAAGTTTCTCAGAAAGCTTCTTTCTCTTTGTTATCGGAGGATATTTCCTTTGGCCCTATAGTCTACCAAGCGATCCGAAATATCTGTTCTCAGATTCCACAGAAATAAGGCTAGCAAAGAGATCCACGAAATACAGATGTAACTCTGTGAGATGAATTAACAGAACACTAAGCAGTTTCTCAGAAAGCTTCTTTCAGATTTCATCTAGGGATATTTCCTTTTTCACCATAGCCCTCTATGGACTTCCAAATATCCCTTTGTCAATTCCACAAGAACTGTCTTAGCGAAAGGATTCTTGAGGGGAAAGCTGTAACTCTGTGAGATGATTTCACAGAACACAAAGAAGTTTCTCAGAAAGCTTCTTTCTCTTTGTTATCGGAGGATATTTCCATTGGCTCTATAGTCTACCAAGGGATCCGAAATATCTGTTCTCAGATTCCACAGAAATAAGGCTAGCAAAGAGATCCACGAAATACAGATGTAACTCTGTGAGGTGAATTAACAGAACACTAAGCAGTTTCTCAGAAAGCTTCTTTCCAGATTTCATCTAAGGATATTTCCTTTTTCACCATAGCCCTCTACGGGCTTCCAAATATCACTTTGCCAATTCCACAAGAACTGTCTTAGCGAAAGGCTTCTTGAGGGGAAAGCTGTAACTCTCTGAGATGATTTCAAAGAACACAAAGAAGTTTCTCAGAAAGCTTCTTTCTCTTGGTTATCGGAGGATATTTCCTTTGGCCCTATAGTCTTCCAAGGGATCCGAAATATCTGTTCTCAGATTCCACAGAAACAAGGCTAGCAAAGAGATCCACGAAATACAGATGTAACTCTGTGAGATGAATTAATAGAACACTAAGCAGTTTCTCAGAAAGCTTCTTTCCAGATTTCATCTAAGGATATTTCCTTTTTCACCATAGCCCTCTATGGACTTCCAAATATCACTTTGTCAATTCCACAAGAACTGTTTTAGCGAAAGGCTTCTTGAGGGGAAAGCTGTAACTCTGTGAGATGATTTCACAGAACACAATGAAGTTTCTCAGAAATCTTCTCTCTTTGTTATCGGAGGATATTTCCTTTGGACCTATAGTCTTCCAAGGGATCCGAAATATCTGTTCTCAGATTCCACAGAAATAAGGCTAGCAAAGAGATCCACGAAATACAGATGTAACTCTGTGAGATGAATTAACAGAACACTAAGCAGTTTCTCAGAAAGCTTCTTTCCAGATTTCATCTGAGGATATTTCCTTTTTCACCATAGCCCTCTACGGGCTTCCAAATATCACTTTGCCAATTCCACAAGAACTGTCTTAGCGAAAGGCTTCTTGAGGGGAAAGCTGTAACTCTGTGAGATGATTTCAAAGAACACAAAGAAGTTTCTCAGAAAGCTTCTTTCTCTTGGTTATCGGAGGATATTTCCTTTGGCCCTATAGTCTTCCAAGGGATCCGAAATATCTGTTCTCAGATTCCACAGAAATAAGGCTAGCAAAGAGATCCACGAAATACAGATGTAACTCTGTAAGATGAATTAACAGAACAATAAGCAGTTTCTCAGAAAGCTTCTTTCCAGATTTCATCTGAGGATATTTCCTTTTTCACCATAGCCCTCTAAGGACTTCCAAATATCACTTTGTCAATTCCACAAGTACTGTTTTAGCGAAAGGCTTCTTGAGGGAAAAGCTGTAACTCTGTGAGATGATTTCACAGAACACAATGAAGTTTCTCAGAAAGCTTCTTTCTCTTTGTTATCGGAGGATATTTCCTTTGGCCCTATAGTCTTCCAAGGGATCCGAAATATCTGTTCTCAGATTCCACAGAAATAAGGCTAGCAAAGAGATCCACGAAATACAGATGTAACTCTGTGAGATGAATTAACAGAACACTAAGCAGTTTCTCAGAAAGCTTCTTTCCAGATTTCATCTGAGGATATTTCCTTTTTCACCATAGCCCTCTATGGGCTTCCAAATATCTCTTTGCCAATTCCACAAGAACTGTCTTAGCGAAAGGCTTCTTGAGGGGAAAGCTGTAACTCTGTGACATGATTTCACAGAACACAAAGAAGTTTGTCAGAAAGCTTCTTTGTCTTTGTTATGGGAGGATATTTCCTTTGGCCCTATAGTCTTCCAAGGGATCCGAAATATCTGTTCTCAGATTCCACAGAAATAAGGCTAGCAAAGAGATCGACGAAATACAGATGTAACTCTGTGAGATGAATTAACAGAACACTAAGCCGTTTCTCAGAAAGCTTCTTTCCAGATTTTATCTGAGGATATTTCCTTTTTCACCATAGCCCTCTAAGGGCTTCCAAATATCACTTTGCTAATTCCACAAGAACTGTCTTAGCGAAAGGCTTCTTGAGGGGAAAGCTGTAACTCTCTGAGATGATTTCAAAGAACACAAAGAAGTTTCTCAGAAAGCTTCTTTCTCTTGGTTATCGGAGGATATTTCCTTTGGCCCTATAGTCTTCCAAAGGATCCGAAATATCTGTTCTCAGATTCCACAGAAATAAGGCTAGCAAAGAGATCCACGAAATACAGATGTAACTCTGTGAGATGAATTAACAGAACACTAAGCAGTTTCTCAGAAAGCTTCTTTCCAGATTTCATCTAGGGATATTTCCTTTTCCACCACAGCCCTCTATGGACTTCCAAATATCCCTTTGTCAATTCCACAAGAACTGTTTTAGCGAAAGGCTTCTTGAGGGGAAAGCTGTAACTCTGTGAGATGATTTCGCAGAACACAAAGAAGTTTCTCAGAAAGCTTCTTTCTCTTTGTTATCGGAGGATATTTCCTTTGGCTCTATAGTCTACCAAGGGATCCGAAATATCTGTTCTCAGATTCCACAGAAATAAGGGTAGCAAAGAGATCCACGAAATACAGATGTAACTCTGTGAGATGAATTAACAGAACACTAAGCAGTTTCTCAGAAAGCTTCTTTCCAGATTTCATCTAAGGATATTTCCTTTTTCACCATAGCCCTCTACGGGCTTCCAAATATCACTTTGCCAATTCCACAAGAACTGTCTTAGCGAAAGGCTTCTTGAGGGGAAAGCTGTAACTCTGTGAGATGATTTCAAAGAACACAAAGAAGTTTCTCAGAAAGCTTCTTTCTCTTGGTTATCGAAGGATATTTCCTTTGGCCCTATAGTCTTCCAAGGGATCCGAAATATCTGTTCTCAGATTCCACAGAAATAAGGCTAGCAAAGAGATCCACGAAATACAGATGTAACTCTGTGAGATGAATTAACAGAACACTAAGCAGTTTCTCAGAAAGCTTCTTTCCAGATTTCATCTAAGGATATTTCCTTTTTCACCATAGCCCTCTATGGACTTCCAAATATCACTTTGTCAATTCCACAAGAACTGATTTAGCGAAAGGCTTCTTGAGTGGAAAGCTGTAACTCTGTGAGATGATTTCACAGAACACAATGAAGTTTCTCAGAAAGCTTCTTTCTCTTTGTTATCGGAGGATATTTCCTTTGGCCCTATAGTCTTCCAAGGGATCCGAAATATCTGTTCTCAGATTCCACAGAAATAAGGCTAGCAAAGAGATCCACGAAATACAGATGTAACTCTGTGAGATGAATTAACAGAACACTAAGCAGTTTCTCAGAAAGCTTCTTTCCAGATTTCATCTGAGGATATTTCCTTTTTCACCATAGCCCTCTATGGGCTTCCAAATATCACTTTGCCAATTCCACAAGAACTGTCTTAGCGAAAGGCTTCTTGAGGGGAAAGCTGTAACTCTGTGAGATGATTTCACAGAACACAAAGAAGTTTCTCAGAAAGCTTCTTTCTCTTTGTTATAGGAGGATATTTCCTTTGGCCCTATAGTCTTACAAGGGATCCGAAATATCTGTTCTCAGATTCCACAGAAATAAGGCTAGGAAAGAGATCGACGAAATACAGATGTAACTCTGTGAGATGAATTAACAGAACACTAAGCAGTTTCTCAGAAAGCTTCTTTCCAGATTTCATCTAAGGATATTTCCTTTTTCACCATAGCCCTATACGGGCTTCCAAATATCACTTTGCCAATTCTACAAGAACTGTCTTAGCGAAAGGCTTCTTGAGGGGAAAGCTGTAACTCTGTGAGATGATTTCAAAGAACACAAAGAAGTTTCTCAGAAAGCTTGTTTCTCTTGGTTATCGGAGGATATTTCCTTTGGCCCTATAGTCTTCCAAGGGATCCGAAATATCTGTTCTCAGATTCCACAGAAATAAGGCTAGCAAAGAGATCCACGAAATACAGATGTAACTCTGTGAGATGAATTAACAGAACACTAAGCAGTTTCTCAGAAAGCTTCTTTCCAGATTTCATCTGAGGATATTTCCTTTTTCACCATAGCCCTCTATGGGCTTCCAAATATCACTTTGCCAATTCCACAAGAACTGTCTTAGCGAAAGGCTTCTTGAGGGGAAAGCTGTAACTCTGTGAGATGATTTCACAAACCAAAAAGAAGTTTCTCCGGAAGCTTATTTCTCTTTCTTATCGGAGAATATTTCTTTTGGCCCTATAGTCTTCCAAGGGATCCGAAATATCTGTTCTCAGATTCCACAGAAATAAGGGTAGCAAAGAGATACACGAAATGCAGATGTAACTCTGCGAGATGAATTAACAGAACACTAAGCAGATTCTCAGAAAGCTTCTTTCCAGATTTCATCTAAGGATATTTCCTTTTCCCCATAGCCCTCTATGGGCTTCCAAATATCACTTTTCCAATTCCACAAGAACTGTCTTAGCGAAAGGCTTCTTGAGGGGAAAGCTGTAACTGTTGAGATGATTTCAAAGAACACAAAGAAGTTTCTCAGAAAGCTTCTTTTTCTTTGTTATCGGAGGATATTTCCTTTGGCCCTATAGTCTTCCAAGGGATCAGAAATATCTGTTCTCAGATTCCACAGAAATAAGGCTAGCAAAGAGATCCACGAAATACAGATGTAACTCTGTGAGATGAATTAACAGAACACTAAGCAGTTTCTCAGAAAGCTTCTTTCCAGATTTCATCTGAGGATATTTCCTTTTTCACCATAGCCCTCTATGGACTTCAAAGTATCACTTTGCCAAATCCACAAGAACTCTTTTAGCGAAAGGCTTCTTGAGGGGAAAGCAGTAACTCTGTGAGATGATTTCAAAGAACACAAAGAAGTTTCTCAGAAAGCTTCTTCCTCTTTGTTATCGGAGGATATTTCCTTTGGCCCTATAGTCTTCCAAGGGATCCGAAATATCTGTTCTCAACTTCCACAGAAATAAGGCTAGCAAAGAGATCCACGAAATACAGATGTAACTCTGTGAGATGAATTAACAGAACACTAAGCAGTTTCTCAGAAAGCTTCTTTCCAGATTTCATCTGAGGATATTTCCTTTTTCACCATAGTCCTCTATGGGCTTCCAAATATCACTTTGCCAATTCCACAAGAACTGTCTTAGCGAAAG
Organism: Macaca fascicularis; assembly: GCF_037993035.2. NCBI lineage: Eukaryota > Metazoa > Chordata > Mammalia > Primates > Cercopithecidae > Macaca > Macaca fascicularis. The sequence continues at coordinate 68,127,813 of NC_088376.1, read as the reverse complement.
GCTTCTTGAGGGGAAAGCAGTAACTCTGTGAGATGATTTCAAAGGCACAAAGAAGTTTCTCAGAAAGCTTCTTCCTCTTTGTTATCGGAGGATATTTCCTTTGGCCCTATAGTCTTCCAAGGGATCCGAAATATCTGTTCTCAGATTCCACAGAAATAAGGCTAGCAAAGAGATCCACGAAATACACATGTAACTCTGTGAGATGAATTAACAGAACACTAAGCAGTTTCTCAGAAAGCTTCTTTCCAGATTTCATCTGAGGATATTTCCTTTTTAACCATAGCCCTCTATGGGCTTCCAAATATCACTTTGCCAATTCCACAAGAACTGTCTTAGCGAAAGGCTTCTTGAGGGGAAAGGTGTAACTCTGTGAAATGATTTCAAAGAACACAAAGAAGTTTCTCAGAAAGCTTGTTTCTCTTGGTTATCGGAGGATATTTCCTTTGGTCCTATAGTCTTCCAAGGGATCCGAAATATCTGTTCTCAGATTCCACAGAGATAAGGCTAGCAAAGAGATCCACGAAATACAGATGTAACTCTGTGAGATCAATTAACAAAACACTAAGCAGTTTCTCAGAAAGCTTCTTTCCAGATTTCATCTAAGGATATTTCCTTTTTCACCATAGCCCTCTATGGGCTTCCAAATATCACTTTGCCAATTCCACAAGAACTGTTTTAGCGAAAGGCTTCTTGAGGGGAAAGCTGTAACTCTGTGAGATGATTTCAAAGAACACAAAGAAGTTTCTCAGAAAGCTTCTTTCTCTTTGTTATCGGAGGATATTTCCTTTGGCCCTATAGTCTTCCAAGGGAACCGAAATATCTGTTCTCAGATTCCACAGAAATAAGGCTAGCAAAGAGATCCACGAAATACAGATTAAACTCTGTGAGATGAATTAACAGAACACTAAGCAGTTTCTCAGAAAGCTTCTTTCCAGATTTCATCTGAGGATATTTCCTTTCTCACCATAGCCCTCTATGGGCTTCCAAATATCACTTTGCCAATTCCACAAGAACTCTCTTAGCGAAAGGCTTCTTGAGGGGAATGCTGCAACTCTGTGAGATGACTTCACAGAACACAGAGAAGTTTCTCAGAAAGCTTCTTCCTCTTTGATATCGGAGGATATTTCCTTTGGCCCTATAGTCTTCCAAGGGATCCGAAATATCTGTTCTCAGATTCCACAGAGATAAGGCTAGCAAAGAGATCCACGAAATACAGATGTAACTCTGTGAGATGAATTAACAGAACACTAAGCAGTTTCTCAGAAAGCTTCTTTCCAGATTTCATCTGAGGATATTTCCTTTTTCACCATAGGCCTCTATGGGCTTCCAAATATCACTTTGCCAATTCCACAAGAACTGTTTTAGCGAAAGGCTTCTTGAGGGGAAAGCTGTAACTCTGTGAGATGATTTCAAAGAACACAAAGAAGTTTCTCAGAAAGCTTCTATCTCTTTGTTATCGGAGGATATTTCCTTTGGCCCTATAGTCTTCCAAGGGAACCGAAATATCTGTTCTCAGATTCCACAGAAATAAGGCTAGCAAAGAGATCCACGAAATACAGATTTAACTCTGTGAGATGAATTAACAGAACACTAACCAGTTTCTCAGAAAGCTTCTCTCCAGATTTCATCTGAGGATATTTCCTTTTTCACCATAGCCCTCTATGGGCTTCCAAATATCACTTTTCCAATTCCACAAGAACTCTCTTAGCGAAAGGCTTCTTGAGGGGAATGCTGTAACTCTGTGAGATGATTTCACAGAACACAGAGAAGTTTCTCAGAAAGCTTCTTCCTCTTTGTTATCGGAGGATATTTCCTTTGGCCCTATAGTCTTCCAAGGGATCCGAAATATCTGTTCTCAGATTCCACAGAAATAAGGCAAGCAAAGAGATCCACGAAATACAGATGTAACTCTGTGAGATGAATTAACAGAACACTAAGCAGTTTCTCAGAAAGCTTCTTTCCAGATTTCATCTAAGGATATTTCCTTTTTCACCATAGCCCTGTATGGGCTTCCAAATATCACTTTGCCAATACCAGAAGAACTGTCTTAGTAAAAGGCTTCTTGAGGAAAAAGCTGTAACTCTGTGAGATGATTTCACAGAACACAAAGAAGTTTCTCAGAAAGCTTCTTTCTCTTTGTTATCGGAGGATATTTCCTTTGGCCCTATAGTCTTCCAAGGGATCCGAAATATTTGTTCTCAGATTCCACAGAAATAAGGCTAGCAAAGAGATCCACGAAATACAGATGTAACTCTGTGAGATGAATTAACAGAACACTAAGCAGTTTCTCAGAAAGCTTCTTTCCAGATTTCATCTGAGGATATTTCCTTTTTCACCATAGCCCTATACGGGCTTCCAAATATCACTTTGCCAATTCCACAAGAACTGTCTTAGCGAAAGGCTTCTTGAGGGGAAAGCTGTAATTCTGTGAGATGATTTCACAGAACACAAAGAAGTTTCTCAGAAAGCTTATTTCTCTTTGTTATCGGAGGATATTTCCTTTGGCCCTATAGTCTTCCAAGGGATCCGAAATATCTGTTCTCAGATTCCACAGAAATAAGGCTAGCAAAGAGATCCTCGAAATACAGATGTAACTCTGTGAGATGAATTAACAGAACACTAAGCAGTTTCTCAGAAAGCTTCTTTCCAGATTTCATCTGAGGATATTTCCTTTTTCACCATAGTCCTCTATGGGCTTCCAAATATCACTTTGCCAATTCCACAAGAACTGTCTTAGCGAAAGGCTTCTTGAGGGGAAAGCAGTAACTCTGTGAGATGATTTCAAAGGCACAAAGAAGTTTCTCAGAAAGCTTCTTCCTCTTTGTTATCGGAGGATATTTCCTTTGGCCCTATAGTCTTCCAAGGGATCCGAAATATCTGTTCTCAGATTCCACAGAAATAAGGCTAGCAAAGAGATCCACGAAATACACATGTAACTCTGTGAGATGAATTAACAGAACACTAAGCAGTTTCTCAGAAAGCTTCTTTCCAGATTTCATCTGAGGATATTTCCTTTTTAACCATAGCCCTCTATGGGCTTCCAAATATCACTTTGCCAATTCCACAAGAACTGTCTTAGCGAAAGGCTTCTTGAGGGGAAAGGTGTAACTCTGTGAAATGATTTCAAAGAACACAAAGAAGTTTCTCAGAAAGCTTGTTTCTCTTGGTTATCGGAGGATATTTCCTTTGGTCCTATAGTCTTCCAAGGGATCCGAAATATCTGTTCTCAGATTCCACAGAGATAAGGCTAGCAAAGAGATCCACGAAATACAGATGTAACTCTGTGAGATCAATTAACAAAACACTAAGCAGGTTCTCAGAAAGCTTCTTTCCAGATTTCATCTAAGGATATTTCCTTTTTCACCATAGCCCTCTATGGGCTTCCAAATATCACTTTGCCAATTCCACAAGAACTGTTTTAGCGAAAGGCTTCTTGAGGGGAAAGCTGTAACTCTGTGAGATGATTTCAAAGAACACAAAGAAGTTTCTCAGAAAGCTTCTTTCTCTTTGTTATCGGAGGATATTTCCTTTGGCCCTATAGTCTTCCAAGGGAACCGAAATATCTGTTCTCAGATTCCACAGAAATAAGGCTAGCAAAGAGATCCACGAAATACAGATTAAACTCTGTGAGATGAATTAACAGAACACTAAGCAGTTTCTCAGAAAGCTTCTTTCCAGATTTCATCTGAGGATATTTCCTTTCTCACCATAGCCCTCTATGGGCTTCCAAATATCACTTTGCCAATTCCACAAGAACTCTCTTAGCGAAAGGCTTCTTGAGGGGAATGCTGCAACTCTGTGAGATGACTTCACAGAACACAGAGAAGTTTCTCAGAAAGCTTCTTCCTCTTTGATATCGGAGGATATTTCCTTTGGCCCTATAGTCTTCCAAGGGATCCGAAATATCTGTTCTCAGATTCCACAGAGATAAGGCTAGCAAAGAGATCCACGAAATACAGATGTAACTCTGTGAGATGAATTAACAGAACACTAAGCAGTTTCTCAGAAAGCTTCTTTCCAGATTTCATCTGAGGATATTTCCTTTTTCACCATAGGCCTCTATGGGCTTCCAAATATCACTTTGCCAATTCCACAAGAACTGTTTTAGCGAAAGGCTTCTTGAGGGGAAAGCTGTAACTCTGTGAGATGATTTCAAAGAACACAAAGAAGTTTCTCAGAAAGCTTCTATCTCTTTGTTATCGGAGGATATTTCCTTTGGCCCTATAGTCTTCCAAGGGAACCGAAATATCTGTTCTCAGATTCCACAGAAATAAGGCTAGCAAAGAGATCCACGAAATACAGATTTAACTCTGTGAGATGAATTAACAGAACACTAACCAGTTTCTCAGAAAGCTTCTCTCCAGATTTCATCTGAGGATATTTCCTTTTTCACCATAGCCCTCTATGGGCTTCCAAATATCACTTTTCCAATTCCACAAGAACTCTCTTAGCGAAAGGCTTCTTGAGGGGAATGCTGTAACTCTGTGAGATGATTTCACAGAACACAGAGAAGTTTCTCAGAAAGCTTCTTCCTCTTTGTTATCGGAGGATATTTCCTTTGGCCCTATAGTCTTCCAAGGGATCCGAAATATCTGTTCTCAGATTCCACAGAAATAAGGCAAGCAAAGAGATCCACGAAATACAGATGTAACTCTGTGAGATGAATTAACAGAACACTAAGCAGTTTCTCAGAAAGCTTCTTTCCAGATTTCATCTAAGGATATTTCCTTTTTCACCATAGCCCTGTATGGGCTTCCAAATATCACTTTGCCAATACCAGAAGAACTGTCTTAGTAAAAGGCTTCTTGAGGAAAAAGCTGTAACTCTGTGAGATGATTTCACAGAACACAAAGAAGTTTCTCAGAAAGCTTCTTTCTCTTTGTTATCGGAGGATATTTCCTTTGGCCCTATAGTCTTCCAAGGGATCCGAAATATTTGTTCTCAGATTCCACAGAAATAAGGCTAGCAAAGAGATCCACGAAATACAGATGTAACTCTGTGAGATGAATTAACAGAACACTAAGCAGTTTCTCAGAAAGCTTCTTTCCAGATTTCATCTGAGGATATTTCCTTTTTCACCATAGCCCTATACGGGCTTCCAAATATCACTTTGCCAATTCCACAAGAACTGTCTTAGCGAAAGGCTTCTTGAGGGGAAAGCTGTAATTCTGTGAGATGATTTCACAGAACACAAAGAAGTTTCTCAGAAAGCTTATTTCTCTTTGTTATCGGAGGATATTTCCTTTGGCCCTATAGTCTTCCAAGGGATCCGAAATATCTGTTCTCAGATTCCACAGAAATAAGGCTAGCAAAGAGATCCTCGAAATACAGATGTAACTCTGTGAGATGAATTAACAGAACACTAAGCAGTTTTTCAGAAAGCTTCTTTCCAGATTTCATCTGAGGATATTTCCTTTTTCACCATAGCCCTCTATGGGATTCCAAATATCACTTTGCCAATTCAACAACAACTGTTTTAGCGAAAGGCTTCTTGAGGGGAAATCTGTAACTCTGTGAGATGATTTCACAGAACACAAAGAAGTTTCTCAGAAAGCTTCTTTCTCTTTGTTATCGGAGGATATTTCCTTTGGCCCTATAGTCTTCCAAGGGATCCGAAATATCTGTTCTCAGATTCCACAGAAATAAGGGTAGCAAAGAGATACACGAAATACAGATGTAACTCTGTGAGATGAATTAACAGAACACTAAGCAGATTCTCAGAAAGCTTCTTTCCAGATTTCATCTAAGGATATTTCCTTTTTAACCATAGCCCTCTATGGGCTTCCAAATATCACTTTTCCAATTCCACAAGAACTGTCTTAGCGAAAGGCTTCTTGAGGGGAAAGCTGTAACTCTTGAGATGATTTCAAAGAACACAAAGAAGTTTCTCAGAAAGCTTCTTTCTCTTTGTTAACGGAGGATATTTCCTTTGGCCCTATAGTCTTCCAAGGGATCAGAAATATCTGTTCTCAGATTCCACAGAAATAAGGCTAGCAAAGAGATCCACGAAATACAGATGTAACTCTGTGAGATGAATTAACAGAACACTAAGCAGTTTCTCAGAAAGCTTCTTTCCAGATTTCATCTGAGGATATTTCCTTTTTCACCATAGCCCTCTATGGACTTCAAAGTATCACTTTGCCAAATCCACAAGAACTCTTTTAGCGAAAGGCTTCTTGCGGGGAAAGCAGTAACTCTGTGAGGTGATTTCAAAGAACACAAAGAAGTTTCTCAGAAAGCTTCTTCCTCTTTGTTATCGGAGGATATTTCCTTTGGCCCTATAGTCTTCCAAGGGATCCGAAATATCTGTTCTCAACTTCCACAGAAATAAGGCTAGCAAAGAGATCCACGAAATACAGATGTAACTCTGTGAGATGAATTAACAGAACACTAAGCAGTTTCTCAGAAAGCTTCTTTCCAGATTTCATCTGAGGATATTTCCTTTTTCACCATAGTCCTCTATGGGCTTCCAAATATCACTTTGCCAATTCCACAAGAACTGTCTTAGCGAAAGGCTTCTTGAGGGGAAAGCAGTAACTCTGTGAGATGATTTCAAAGAACACAAAGAAGTTTCTCAGAAAGCTTCTTCCTCTTTGTTATCGGAGGATATTTCCTTTGGCCCTATAATCTTCCAAGGGATCCGAAATATCTGTTCTCAGATTCCACAGAAATAAGGCTAGCAAAGAGATCCACGAAATACACATGTAACTCTGTGAGATGAATTAACAGAACACTAAGCAGTTTCTCAGAAAGCTTCTTTCCAGATTTCATCTGAGGATATTTCCTTTTTAACCATAGCCCTCTATGGGCTTCCAAATATCACTTTGCCAATTCCACAAGAACTGTCTTAGCGAAAGGCTTCTTGAGGGCAAAGGTGTAACTCTGTGAAATGATTTCAAAGAACACAAAGAAGTTTCTCAGAAAGCTTGTTTCTCTTGGTTATCGGAGGATATTTCCTTTGGTCCTATAGTCTTCCAAGGGATCCGAAATATCTGTTCTCAGATTCCACAGAGATAAGGCTAGCAAAGAGATCCACGAAATACAGATGTAACTCTGTGAGATCAATTAACAAAACACTAAGCAGTTTCTCAGAAAGCTTCTTTCCAGATTTCATCTAAGGATATTTCCTTTTTCACCATAGCCCTCTATGGGCTTCCAAATATCACTTTGCCAATTCCACAAGGACTGTTTTAGCGAAAGGCTTCTTGAGGGGAAAGCTGTAACTCTGTGAGATGATTTCAAAGAACACAAAGAAGTTTCTCAGAAAGCTTCTTTCTCTTTGTTATCGGAGAATATTTCCTTTGGCCCTATAGTCTTCCAAGGGAACCGAAATATCTGTTCTCAGATTCCACAGAAATAAGGCTAGCAAAGAGATCCACGAAATACAGATTAAACTCTGTGAGATGAATTAACAGAACACTAAGCAGTTTCTCAGAAAGCTTCTTTCCAGATTTCATCTGAGGATATTTCCTTTCTCACCATAGCCCTCTATGGGCTTCCAAATATCACTTTGCCAATTCCACAAGAACTCTCTTAGCGAAAGGCTTCTTGAGGGGAATGCTGTAACTCTGTGAGATGACTTCACAGAACACAGAGAAGTTTCTCAGAAAGCTTCTTCCTCTTTGATATCGGAGGATATTTCCTTTGGCCCTATAGTCTTCCAAGGGATCCGAAATATCTGTTCTCAGATTCCACAGAGATAAGGCTAGCAAAGAGATCCACGAAATACAGATGTAACTCTGTGAGATGAATTAACAGAACACTAAGCAGTTTCTAAGAAAGCTTCTTTCCAGATTTCATCTGAGGATATTTCCTTTTTCACCATAGCCCTCTATGGGATTCCAAATATCACTTTGCCAATTCCACAAGAACTGTTTTAGCGAAAGGCTTCTTGAGGGGAAAGCTGTAACTCTGTGAGATGATTTCAAAGAACACAAAGAAGTTTCTCAGAAAGCTTCTATCTCTTTGTTATCGGAGGATATTTCCTTTGGCCCTATAGTCTTCCAAGGGAACCGAAATATCTGTTCTCAGATTCCACAGAAATAAGGCTAGCAAAGAGATCCACGAAATACAGATTTAACTCTGTGAGATGAATTAACAGAACACTAACCAGTTTCTCAGAAAGCTTCTCTCCAGATTTCATCTGAGGATATTTCCTTTTTCACCATAGCCCTCTATGGGCTTCCAAATATCACTTTTCCAATTCCACAAGAACTCTCTTAGCGAAAGGCTTCTTGAGGGGAATGCTGTAACTCTGTGAGATGATTTCACAGAACACAGAGAAGTTTCTCAGAAAGCTTCTTCCTCTTTGTTATCGGAGGATATTTCCTTTGGCCCTATAGTCTTCCAAGGGATCCGAAATATCTGTTCTCAGATTCCACAGAAATAAGGCTAGCAAAGAGATGCACGAAATACAGATGTAACTCTGTGAGATGAATTAACAGAACACTAAGCAGTTTCTCAGAAAGCTTCTTTCCAGATTTCATCTAAGGATATTTCCTTTTTCACCATAGCCCTCTATGGGCTTCCAAATATCACTTTGCCAATACCAGAAGAACTGTCTTAGCAAAAGGCTTTTTGAGGAAAAAGCTGTAACTCTGTGAGATGATTTCACAGAACACAAAGAAGTTTCTCAGAAAGCTTCTTTCTCTTTGTTATCGGAGGATATTTCCTTTGGCCCTATAGTCTTCCAAGGGATCCGAAATATTTGTTCTCAGATTCCACAGAAATAAGGCTAGCAAAGAGATCCACGAAATACAGATGTAACTCTGTGAGATGAATTAACAGAACACTAAGCAGTTTCTCAGAAAGCTTCTTTCCAGATTTCATCTGAGGATATTTCCTTTTTCACCATAGCCCTATACGGGCTTCCAAATATCACTTTGCCAATTCCACAAGAACTGTCTTAGCGAAAGGCTTCTTGAGGGGAAAGCTGTAATTCTGTGAGATGATTTCACAGAACACAAAGAAGTTTCTCCGTAAGCTTATTTCTCTTTGTTATCGGAGGATATTTCCTTTGGCCCTATAGGCTTCCAAGGGATCCGAAATATCTGTTCTCAGATTCCACAGAAATAAGGCTAGCAAAGAGATCGACGAAATACAGATGTAACTCTGTGAGATGAATTAACAGAACACTAAGCCGTTTCTCAGAAAGCTTCTTTCCAGATTTTATCTGAGGATATTTCCTTTTTCACCATAGCCCTCTATGGGCTTCCAAATATCACTTTGCCAATTCCACAAGAACTGTCTTAGCGAAAGGCTTCTTGAGGGGAATGCTGTAACTCTGTGAAATGATTTCAAAGAACACAAAGAAGTTTCTCAGAAAGCTTGTTTCTCTTGGTTATCGGAGGATATTTCCTTTGGTCCTATAGTCTTCCAAGGGAACGAAAATATCTGTTCTCAGATTCCACAGAGATAAGGCTAGCAAAGAGATCCACGAAATACAGATGTAACTCTGTGAGATCAATTAACAGAACACTAAGCAGTTTCTCAGAAAGCTTCTTTCCAGATTTCATCTAAGGATATTTCCTTTTTCACCATAGCGCTCTGTGGGCTTCCAAATATCACTTTGCCAATTCCACAAGAACTGTCTTAGCGAAAGGCTTCTTGTGGGGAAAGCTGTAACTCTGTGAGATGATTTCAAAGAACACAAAGAAGTTTCTCAGAAAGCTTGTTTCTCTTGGTTATCGGAGGATATTTCCTTTGGTCCTATAGTCTTCCAAGGGATCCGAAATATCTGTTCTCAGATTCCACAGAAATAAGGCTAGCAAAGAGATCCACGAAATACAGATGTAACTCTGTGAGATGAATTAACAGAACACTAAGCAGTTTCTCAGAAAGCTTCTTTCCAGATTTCATCCAAGGATATTTCCTTTTTCACCATAGCCCTCTAAGGACTTCCAAATATCACTTTGTCAATTCCACAAGAACTGTTTTAGCGAAAGGCTTCTTGAGGGGAAAGCTGTAACTCTGTGAGATGATTTCACAGAACACAATGAAGTTTCTCAGAAAGCTTCTTTCTCTTTGTTATCGGAGTCTATTTCCTTTGGCCCTATAGTCTTCCAAGGGATCCGAAATATCTGTTCTCAGATTCCACAGAAATAAGGCTAGCAAAGAGATCCACGAAATACAGATGTAACTCTGTGAGATGAATTAACAGAACACTAAGCAGTTTCTCAGAAAGCTTCTTTCCAGATTTCATCTGAGGATATTTCCTTTTTCACCATAGCCCTCTATGGGCTTCCAAATATCTCTTTGCCAATTCCACAAGAACTGTCTTAGCGAAAGGATTCTTGAGGGGAAAGCTGTAACTATGTGAAATGATTTCAACGAACACAAAGAAGTTTCTCAGAAAGCTTGTTTCTCTTGGTTATCGGAGGATATTTCCTTTGGTCCTATAGTCTTCCAAGGGATCCAAAATATCTGTTCTCAGATTCCACAGAGATAAGGCTAGCAAAGAGATCCACGAAATACAGATGTAACTCTGTGAGATGAATTAACAGAACACTAAGCAGTTTCTCAGAAAGCTTCTTTCCAGATTTCATCTAAGGATATTTCCTTTTTCACCATAGCCCTCTATGGGCTTCCAAATATCACTTTGCCAATTCCACAAGAACTGTTTTAGCGAAAGGCTTCTTGAGGGGAAAGCTGTAACTCTGTGAGATGATTTCAAAGAACACAAAGAAGTTTCTCAGAAAGCTTCTTTCTCTTTGTTATCGGAGGATATTTCCTTTGGCCCTATAGTCTTCCAAGGGAACCGAAATATCGGTTCTCAGATTCCACAGAAATAAGGTTAGCAAAGAGATCCACGAATTACAGATTTAACTCTGTGAGATGAATTAACAGAACACTAAGCAGTTTCTCAGAAAACTTCTTTCCAGATTTCATCTGAGGATATTTCCTTTTTCACCATAGCCCTCTATGGGCTTCCAAATATCAGTTTGCCAATTCCACAAGAATTCTCTTAGCGAAAGGCTTCTTGAGGGGAATGCTGTAACTCTGTGAGATGATTTCACAGAACACAAAGAAGTTTCTCAGAAAGCTTCTTCCTCTTTGTTATCGGAGGATATTTCCTTTGGCCCTTTAGTCTTCCAAGGGATCCGAAATATTTGTTCTCAGATTCCAGAGAAATAAGGCTAGCAAAGAGATCCACGAAAAACAGATGTAACTCTGTGAGATGAATTAACAGAACACTAAGCAGTTTCTCAGAAAGCTTCTTTCCAGATTTCATCTCAGGATATTTCCTTTTTCACCATAGCCCTCTACGGGCTTCCAAATATCACTTTGCCAATTCCACAAGAACTGTCTTAGCGAAAGGCTTCTTGAGGGTAAAGCTGTAACTCTGTGAGATGATTTCAAAGAACACAAAGAAGTTTCTCAGAAAGCTTCTTTCTCTTGGTTATCGGAGGATATTTCCTTTGGTCTTATAGTCTTCCAAGGGATCGGAAATATCTGTTCTCAGATTCCACAGAGATAAGGCTAGCAAAGAGATCCACGAAATACAGATGTAACTCTGTGAGATGAATTAACAGAACACTAAGCAGTTTCTCAGAAAGCTTCTTTCCAGATTTCATCTGAGGATATTTCCTTTTTCACCGTAGCCCACTATGGGCTTCCAAATATCACTTTGCCAATTCCACAAGAACTGTGTTAGTGAAAGGCTTCTTGAGGGGAATGCTGTAACTCTGTGAGATGATTTCACAGAACACAAAGAAGTTTCTCAGAAATCTTCTTTGTCTTTGTTATCGGAGGATATTTCCTTTGGCCCTTTAGTCTTCCAAGGGATCCGAAATATCTGTTCTCAGATTCCACAGAAATAAGGCTAGCAAAGAGATCCACGAAAAACAGATGTAACTCTGTGAGATGAATTAACAGAACACTAAGCAGTTTCTCAGAAAGCTTCTTTCCAGATTTCATCTAAGGATATTTCCTTTTTCACCATAGACCTCTACAGGCTTCCAAATATCACTTTGCCAATTCCACAAGAACTGTCTTAGCGAAAGGCTTCTTGAGGGGAAAGCTGTAACTCTGTGAGATGATTTCCAAGAACACAAAGAAGTTTCTCAGAAAGCTTCTTTCTCTTGGTTATCGGAGGATATTTCCTTTGGCCCTATAGTCCTCCAAGGGATCCGAAATATCTGTTTTCAGATTCCACAGAAATAAGGCCAGCAAAGAGATCGACGAAATACAGATGTAACTCTGTGAGATGAATTAACAGAACACTAAGCAGTTTCTCAGAAAGCTTCTTTCCAGATTTCATCTGAGGATATTTCCTTTTTCACCATAGCCCTCTATGGGCTTCCAAATATCACTCTGCCAATTCCACAAGAACTGTCTTAGCGAAAGGCTTCTTGAGGGGAAAGCTGTAACTCTGTGAGATGATTTCAAAGAACACAAATAAGTTTCTCAGAAAGCTTCTTTCTCTTTGTTATCGGAGGATATTTCCTTTGGCCCTATAGTTTTCCAAGGGATCCGAAATATCTGTTCTCAGATTCCACAGAAATAAGGCTAGCAAAGAGATCCACGAAATACAGATGTAACTCTGTGAGATGAATTAACAGAACACTAAGCAGTTTCTCAGAAAGCTTCTTTCCAGATTTCATCTGAGGATATTTCCTTTTTCACCATAGCCCTCGATGGGCTTCCAAATATCACTTTGCCAATTCCACAAGAACTGTCTTAGCGAAAGGCTTCTTGAGGGGAAAGCTGTAACTCTGTGAGATTATTTCACAGAACACAAAGAAGTTTCTCAGAAAGCTTCTTTCTCTTGGTTATCGGAGGATATTTCCTTTGGCCCTATCGTCTTCCAAGGGATCCGAAATATCTGTTCTCACATTCCACAGAAATAAGGCTAGCAAAGAGATCCACGAAATACAGATGTAATTCTGTGAGATGAATTAACAGAACACTAAGCAGTTTCTCAGAAAGCTTCTTTCCAGATTTCATATATGGATATTTCCTTTTTCACCATAGCCCTCTACCGGCTTCCAAATATCACTTTGCCAATTCCACAAGAACTGTCTTAGCGAAAGGCTTCTTGAGGGGAAAGCTGTAATTCTGTGAGATGATTTTACAAACCAAAAAGAAGTTTCTCCGTAAGCTTATTTCTCTTTGTTATCGGAGGATATTTCCTTTGGCCCTATAGTCTTCCAAGGGATCCGAAATATCTGTTCTCAGATTCCACAGAAATAAGGGTAGCAAAGAGATCCACGAAATACAGATGTAACTCTGTGACATGAATTAACAGAACACTAAGCAGTTTCTCAGAAAGCTTCTTTCCAGATTTCATCTAAGGATATTTCCTTTTTCACCATAGCCCTCTATGGGCTTCCAAATATCACCTTGCCAATTCCACAAGAACTGTCTTAGCGAAAGGCTTCTTGAGCGTAAAGCAGTAACTCTGTGAGATGATTTCAAAGAACACAAAGAAGTTTCTCAGAAAGCTTCTTCCTCTTTGTTATCGGAGGATATTTCCTTTGGCCCTATAGTCTTCCAAGGGATCCGAAATATCTGTTCTCAGATTCCACAGAAATAAGGCTAGCAAAGAGATCCACGAAATACAGATGTAACTCTGTGAGATGAATTAACAGAACACTAAGCAGTTTCTCAGAAAGCTTCTTTCCAGATTTCATCTGAGGATATATCCTTTTTCACCCTAGCCCTCTATGGGCTTCCAAATATCACTTTGCCAATTCCACAAGAACTGTCTTAGCGAAAGGCTTCTTGAGGGGAAAGCTGTAACTCTGTGAGATGATTTCAAAGAACACAAAGAAGTTTCTCAGAAAGCTTGTTTCTCTTGGTTATCGGAGGATATTTCCTTTGGTCCTATAGTCTTCCAAGGGATCCGAAATATCTGTTCTCAGATTCCACAGAGATAAGGCTAGCAAAGAGATCCACGAAATACAGATGTAACTCTGTGAGATCAATTAACAGAACACTAAGCAGTTTCTCAGAAAGCTTCTTTCCAGATTTCATCTGAGGATATTTCCTTTTTCACCATAGCCCTCTATGGACTTCAAAGTATCACATTGCCAATTCCACAAGAACTCTTTTAGCGAAAGGCTTCTTGAGGGGAAAGCAGTAACTCTGTGAGATGATTTCAAAGAACACAAAGAAGTTTCTCAGAAAGCTTCTTCCTCTTTGTTATCGGAGGATATTTCCTTTGGCCCTATAGTCTTCCAAGGGATCCGAAATATCTGTTCTCAGATTCCACAGAAATAAGGCTAGCAAAGAGATCCACGAAACACAGATGTAACTCTGTGAGATGAATTAACAGAACACTAAGCAGTTTCTCAGAAAGCTTCTTTCCAGATTTCATCTGAGGATATTTCCTTTTTCACCCTAGCCCTCTATGGGCTTCCAAATATCACTTTGCCAATTCCACAAGAACTCTCTTAGCGAAAGGCTTCTTGAGGGGAATGCTGTAACTCTGTGAGATGATTTCACAGAACACAAAGAAGTTTCTCAGAAAGCTTCTTCCTCTTTGTTATCGGAGGATATTTCCTTTGGCCCTATAGTCTTCCATGGGATCCGAAATATCTGTTCTCAGATTCCACAGAAATAAGGCTAGCAAAGAGATCCACGAAATACAGATGTAACTCTGTGAGATGAATTAACAGAACACTAAGCAGTTTCTCAGAAAGCTTCTTTCCAGATTTCATCTGAGGATATTTCCTTTTTCACCATAGCCCTCTATGGGCTTCCAAATATCACTTTGCCAATACCACAAGAACTGTCTTAGCGAAAGGCTTCTTGAGGAGCAAGCTGTAACTCTGTGAGATGATTTCACAGAACACAAAGAAGTTTCTCAGAAAGCTTCTTTCTCTTTGTTATCGGAGGATATTTCCTTTGGCCCCATAGTCTTCCAAGGGATCCGAAATATCTGTTCTCAGATTCCACAGAAATAAGGGTAGCAAAGAGATCCACGAAATGCAGATGTAACTCTGTGAGATGAATTAACAGAACACTAAGCAGTTTCTCAGAAAGCTTCTTTCCAGATTTCATCTGAGGATATTTCCTTTTTCACCATAGCCCTCTATGGGCTTCCAAATATCACTTTGCCAATTCCACAAGAACTGTCTTAGCGAAAGGCTTCTTGAGGGGAAAGCTGTAATTCTGTGAGATGATTTCACAAACCAAAAAGAAGTTTCTCCGTAAGCTTATTTCTCTTTGTTATCGGAGGATATTTCCTTTGGCCCTATAGTCTTCCAAGGGATCCGAAATATCTGTTCTCAGATTCCACAGAAATAAGGCTAGCAAAGAGATCCACGAAATACAGATGTAACTCTGTGAGATGAATTAACAGAAAACTAAGCAGTTTCTCAGAAAGCTTCTTTCCAGATTTCATCTGAGGATATTTCCTTTTTCACCATAGCCCTCTATGGGCTTCCAAATATCACTTTGCCAATTCAACAAGAGCTGTTTTAGCGAAAGGCTTCTTGAGGGGAAATCTGTAACTCTGTGAGATGAATTAACAGAACACTAAGCAGTTTCTCAGAAAGCTTCTTTCCAGATTTCATCTAAGGATATTTCCTTTTTCACCATAGCCCTCTATGGGCTTCCAAATATCACGTTGCCAATTCCACAAGAACTCTCTTAGCGAAAGGGTTCTTGAGGGGAAAGCTGTAACTCTGTGAGATGATTTCAAAGAACACGAAGACGTTTCTCAGAAAGCTTCTTTCTCTTTGTTATCGGAGGATATTTCCTTTGGCCATATAGTCTTCCAAGGGATCCGAAATATCTGTTATCAGATTCCACAGAAATAAGGCTAGCAAAGAGATCCACGAAATACAGATGTAACTCTGTGAGATGAATTAACAGAACACTAAGCAGTTTCTCAGAAAGCTTCTTTCCAGATTGCATCTGAGGATATTTCCTTTTTCACCATAGCCCTCTATGGACTTGAAAATATCACTTTGCCAATTCCACAAGAACTCTTTTAGCGAAAGCCTTCTTGAGGGGAAAGCAGTAACTCTGTGAGATTATTTCACAGAACACAAAGAAGTTTCTCAGAAAGCTTCTTCCTCTTTGTTATCGGAGGATATTTCCTTTGGCTCTATAGTCTTCCAAGGGATCCGAAATATCTGTTCTCAGATTCCACAGAAATAAGGCTAGCAAAGAGATCCACGAAATACAGATGTAACTCTGTCAGATGAATTAACAGAACACTAAGCAGTTTCTCAGAAAGCTTCTTTCCAGATTTCATCTGAGGATATTTCCTTTTTCACCATAGCCCTCTATGGGCTTCCAAATATCACTTTGCCAATTCTACAAGAACTGTCTTAGCGAAAGGCTTCTTGAGGGGAAAGCTGTAACTCTGTGAGATGATTTCAAAGAACACAAAGAAGTTTCTCAGAAAGCTTGTTTCTCTTGGTTATCGGAGGATATTTCCTTTGGTCCTATAGTCTTCCAAGGGATCCGAAATATCTGTTCTCAGATTCCACAGAGATAAGGCTAGCAAAGAGATCCACGAAATACAGATGTAACTCTGTGAGATGAATTAACAGAACATTAAGCAGTTTCTCAGAAAGCTTCTTTCCAGATTTCATCTGAGGATATTTCCTTTTTCACCATAGCCCTCTATGGGCTTCCAAATATCACTTTGCCAATTCCACAAGAACTGTGTTAGTGAAAGGCTTCTTGAGGGGAATGCTGTAACTCTGTGAGATGATTTCACAGAACACAAAGAAGTTTCTCAGAAAGCTTCTTCCTCTTTGTTATCGGAGGATATTTCCTTTGGCCCTTTAGTCTTCCAAGGGATCCGAAATATCTGTTCTCAGATTCCACAGAAATAAGGCTAGCAAAGAGATCCACGAAAAACAGATGTAACTCTGTGAGATGAATTAACAGAACACTAAGCAGTTTCTCACAAAGCTTCTTTCCAGATTTCACCTAAGGATATTTCCTTTTTCACCATAGCCCTCTACGGGCTTCCAAATATCACTTTGCCAATTCCACAAGAACTGTCTTAGCGAAAGGCTTCTTGAAGGGAAACCTGTAACTCTGTGAGATGATTTCAAAGAACACAAAGAAGTTTCTCAGAAAGCTTGTTTCTCTTGGTTATCGGAGGATATTTCCTTTGGTCCTATAGTCTTCCAAGGGATCCGAAATATCTGTTCTCAGATTCCACAGAGATAAGGCTAGCAAAGAGATCCACGAAATACAGATGTAACTCTGTGAGATGAATTAACAGAACACTAAGCAGTTTCTCAGAAAGCTTCTTTCCAGATTTCATCTGAGGATATTTCCTTTTTCACCGTAGCCCACTATCGGCTTCCAAATATCACTTTGCCAATTCCACAAGAACTGTGTTAGTGAAAGGCTTCTTGAGGGGAATGCTGTAACTCTGTGAGATGATTTCACAGAACACAAAGAAGTTTCTCAGAAAGCTTCTTTCTCTTTGTTATCGGAGGATATTTCCTTTGGCCCTATAGTCTTCCGAGGTATCCGAAATATCTGTTCTCAGATTCCACAGAAATAAGGCTAGCAAAGAGATCCACGAAATACAGATGTAACTCTGTGAGATGAATTAACAGAACACTAAGCAGTTTCTCAGAAATTTTCTTTCCAGATTTCATCTGAGGATATTTCCTTTGTCACCATAGCCCTCGATGGGCTTCCAAATATCACTTTGCCAATTCCACAAGAACTGTCTTAGCGAAAGGCTTCTTGAGGGGAAAGCTGTAACTCTGTGAGATTATTTCACAGAACACAAAGAAGTTTCTCAGAAAGCTTCTTTCTCTTGGTTATCGGAGGATATTTCCTTTGGCCCTATAGTCTTCCAAGGGATCCGAAATATCTGTTCTCAGATTCCACAGAAATAAGGCTAGCAAAGAGATCCACGAAATACAGATGTAATTCTGTGAGATGAATTAACAGAACACTAAGCAGAGTCTCAGAAAGCTTCTTTCCAGATTTCATCTATGGATATTTCCTTTTTCACCATAGCCCTCTACGGGCTTCCAAATATCACTTTGCCAATTCCACAAGAACTGTCTTAGCGAAAGGCTTCTTGAGGGGAAAGCTGTAACTCTGTGAGATGATTTCAAAGAACACAAAGAAGTTTCTCAGAAAACTTCTTTCTCTTGGTTATCGGAGGATATTTCCTTTGGCCCTATAGTCTTCCAAGGGATCCGAAATATCTGTTCTCAGATTCCACAGAAATAAGGCTAGCAAAGAGATCCACGAAATATAGATGTACCTCTGTGAGATGAATTAACAGAACACTAAGCAGTTTCTCAGAAAGCTTCTTTCCAGATTTCATCTAAGGATATTTCCTTTTTCACGATAGCCCTCTATGGACTTCCAAATATCACTTTGTCAATTCCACAAGAACTGTTTTAGCGAAAGGCTTCTTGAGGGGAAAGCTGTAACTCTGTGAGATGATTTCACAAAACACAATGAAGTTTCTCAGAAAGCTTCTTTCTCTTTGTTATCGGAGGATATTTCCTTTGGCCCTATAGTCTTCCAAGGGATCCGAAATATCTGTTCTCAGATTCCACAGAAATAAGGCTAGCAAAGAGATCCACGAAATACAGATGTAACTCTGTGAGATGAATTAACAGAACACTAAGCAGTTTCTCAGAAAGCTTCTTTCCAGATTTCATCTGAGGATATTTCCTTTTTCACCATAGCCCTCTATGGGCTTCCAAATATCACTTTGCCAATTCCACAAGAACTGTCTTAGCGAAAGGCTTCTTGAGGGGAAAGCTGTAACTCTGTGAGATGATTTCACAGAACACAAAGAAGTTTCTCAGAAAGCTTCTTTCTCTTTGTTATAGGAGGATATTTCCTTTGGCCCTATAGTCTTCCAAGGGATCCGAAATATTTGTTCTCAGATTCCACAGAAATAAGGCTAGCAAAGAGATCGACGAAATACAGATGTAACTCTGTGAGATGAATTAACAGAACACTAAGCAGTTTATCAGAAAGCTTCTTTCCAGATTTTATCTGAGGATATTTCCTTTTTCACCATAGCCCTCTATGGCCTTCCAAATATCACTTTGCCAATTCCACAAGAACTGTTTTAGCGAAAGGCTTCTTGAGGGGAAATCTGTAACTCTGTGAGATGATTTCACAGAACACAAAGAAGTTTCTCAGAAAGCTTCTTTCTCTTTGTTATCGGAGGATACTTCCTTGGCCCTATAGTCTTCCAAGGGATCCGAAATATCTGTTCTCAGATTCCACAGAAACAAGGGTAGCAAAGAGATCCACGAAATACAGATGTAACTCTGTGATATGAATTAACAGAACACTAAGCAGTTTCTCAGAAAGCTTCTTTCCAGATTTCATCTAAGGATATTTCCTTTTTCACCATAGCCCTCTATGGGCTTCCAAATATCACTTTGCCAATTCCACAAGAACTGTCTTAGCGAAAGGCTTCTTGAGGGGAAAGCTGCAACTCTGTGAGATGATTTCAAAGAACACAAAGAAGTTTCTCCGAAAGCTTCTTTCTCTTTGTTATCGGATGATATTTCCTTTGGCCCTATAGTCTTCCAAGGGATCCGAAATATCTGTTCTCAGATTCCACAGAAATAAGGCTAGCAAAGAGATCCACGAAATACAGATGTAACTCTGTGAGATGAATTAACAGAACACTAAGCAGTTTCTCAGAAAGCTTCCTTCCAGATTTCATCTGAGGATATTTCCTTTTTCACCATAGCCCTCTATGGCCTTCCAAATATCACTTTGCCAATTCCACAAGAACTGTTTTAGCGAAAGGCTTCTTGAGGGGAAATCTGTAACTCTGTGAGATGATTTCACAGAACACAAAGAAGTTTCTCAGAAAGCTTCTTTCTCTTTGTTATCGGAGGATACCTCCTTGGCCCTATAGTCTTCCAAGGGATCCGAAATATCTGTTCTCAGATTCCACAGAAACAAGGGTAGCAAAGAGATCCACGAAATACAGATGTAACTCTGTGATATGAATTAACAGAACACTAAGCAGTTTCTCAGAAAGCTTCTTTCCAGATTTCATCTAAGGATATTTCCTTTTTCACCATAGCCCTCTATGGGCTTCCAAATATCACTTTGCCAATTCCACAAGAACTGTCTTAGCGAAAGGCTTCTTGAGGGGAAAGCTGTAACTCTGTGAGATGATTTCAAAGAACACAAAGAAGTTTCTCCGAAAGCTTCTTTCTCTTTGTTATCGGATGATATTTCCTTTGGCCCTATACCTTCCAAGGGATCCGAAATATCTGTTCTCAGATTCCACAGAAATAAGGCTAGCAAAGAGATCCACGAAATACAGATGTAACTCTGTGAGATGAATTAACAGAACACTAAGCAGTTTCTCAGAAAGCTTCTTTCCAGATTTCATCTGAGGATATTTCCTTTTTCACCATAGCCCTCTATGGACTTCAAAATATCACTTTGCCAATTCCACAAGAACTCTTTTAGCGAAAGGCTCCTTGAGGGGAAAGCTGTAACTCTAAGATATGATTTCACAGAACACAAAGAAGTTCCTCAGAAAGCTTCTTTCTCTTTCTTATTGGAGAATATTTCCTTTGGCCCTATAGTCTTCCAAGGCATCCGAAATATCTGTTCTCAGATTCCACAGAAATAAGGCTAGCAAAGAGATCCACGAAATACAGATGTAACTCTGTGAGATGAATTAACAGAACACTAAGCAGTTTCTCAGAAAGCTTCTTTCCAGATTTCATCTGAGGATATTTCCTTTTTCACCATAGGCCTCTATGGGCTTCCAAATATCACTTTGCCAATTCCACAAGAACTGTTTTAGCGAAAGGCTTCTTGAGGGGAAAGCAGTAACTCTGTGAGATGATTTCACAGAACACAAAGAAGTTTCTCAGAAAGCTTCTTCCTCTTTGTTATCGGAGGATATTTCCTTTGGCCCTATAGTCTTCCAAGGGATCCGAAATATCTGTTCTCAGATTCCATAGAAATAAGGCTAGCAAAGAGATCCACGAAATACAGATGTAACTCGGTGAGATCAATTAACAGAACACTAAGCAGTTTCTCAGAAATCTTCTTTCCAGATTTCATCTAAGGATATTTCCTTTTTCACCATAGCCTTCTATGGGCTTCCAATTATCACTTTGCCAATTCCACAAGAACTGTCTTAGCGAAAGGCTTCTTGAGGAGAAGGCTGTAACTCTGTTTGATGATTTCAAAGAACACAAAGAAGTTTCTCAGAAAGCTTCTTTCTCTTTGTTATCGGAGGATATTTCCTTTGGCCCTATAGTCTTCCAAGGGATCCGAAATATCTGTTCTCAGATTCCACAGAAATAAGTCTAGCAAAGAGATCGACGAAATACAGCTGTAACTCTGTGAGATGAATTAACAGAACACTAAGCAGTTTCTCAGAAAGCTTCTTTACAGATTTCATCTGAGGATATTTCCATTTTCACCATAGCCCTCTAAGGGCTTCCAAATATCACTCTACCAATTCCACAAGAACTGTCTTAGCGAAAGGCTTCTTGAGGGGAAAGCTGTAACTCTGTGAGATGATTTCACAGAACACAAAGAAGTTTTTCAGAAAGCTTCTTTCTCTTGGTTATCGGAGGATATTTCCTTTGGCCCTATAGTCTTCCAAGGGATCCGAAATATCTGTTCTCAGATTCCACAGAAATAAGGCTAGCAAAGAGATCCACGAAATACAGATGTAATTCTCTGAGATGAATTAACAGAACACTAAGCAGTTTCTCAGAAAGCTTCTTTCCAGATTTCATCTAAGGATATTTCCTTTTTCACCATAGCCCTCTACGGGCTTCCAAATATTACTTTGCCAATTCCACAAGAACTGTCTTAGCGAAAGGGTTCTTGAGGGGAAAGCTGTAACTCTGTGAGATGATTTCAAAGAACACAAAGAAGTTTCTCAGAAAGCTTCTTTCTCTTTGTTATCGGAGGATATTTCCTTTGGCCCTATTGTCTTCCAAGGTATCCGAAATATCTGTTCTCAGATTCCACAGAAATAAGGCTAGCAAAGAGATCCACGAAATAGTGATGTAACTCTGTGAGATGAATTAACAGAACACTAAGCAGTTTCTCAGAAAGCTTCTTTCCAGATTTCATCTAAGGATATTTCCTTTTTCACCATAGCCCTCTATGGACTTCCAAATATCACTTTGCCAATTCCACAAGAACTGTTTTAGCGAAAGGCTTCTTGAGGGGAAAGCTGTAACTCTGTGAGATGATTTCACAGAACACAAAGAAGTTTCTCAGAAAGCTTCTTTCTCTTTTTTATTGGAGGATATTTCCTTTGGCCCTATAGTCTACCAAGCGATCCGAAATATCTGTTCTCAGATTCCACAGAAATAAGGCTAGCAAAGAGATCCACGAAATACAGTTGTAACTCTGTGAGATGAATTAACAGAACACTAAGCAGTTTCTCAGAAAGCTTCTTTCCAGATTTCATCTAAGGATATTTCCTTTTTCACCATAGCCCTCTATGGGCTTCCAAATATCACTTTGCCAATTCCACAAGAACTCTCTTAGCGAAAGGCTTCTTGAGGGGAAAGCTGTAACTCTGTGAGGTGATTTCAAAGAACACAAAGAAGTTTCTCAGAAAGCTTGTTTCTCTTGGTTATCGGAGGATATTTCCTTTGGTCCTATAGTCTTCCAAGGAATCCGAAATATCTGTTCTCAGATTCCACAGAGATAAGGCTAGCAAAGAGATCCACGAAATACAGATGTAACTCTGTGAGATCAATTAACAGAACAATAAGCAGTTTCTCAAAAAGCTTCTTTCCAGATTTCATCTGAGGATATTTCCTTTTTCACCATAGCCCTCTATGGACTTCAAAGTATCACTTTGCCAATTCCACAAGAACTCTTTTAGCGAAAGGCTTCTTGAGGGGAAAGCAGTAACTCTGTGAGATGATTTCAAAGAACACAAAGAAGTTTCTCAGAAAGCTTCTTCCTCTTTGTTATCGGAGGATATTTCCTTTGGCCCTATAGTCTTCCAAGGGATCCGAAATATCTGTTCTCAGATTCCACAGAAATAAGGCTAGCAAAGAGATCCACGAAACACAGATGTAACGCTGTGAGATGAATTAACAGAACACTAAGAAGTTTCTCAGAAAGCTTCTTTCCAGATTTCATCTGAGGATATTTCCTTTTTCACCCTAGCCCTCTATGGGCTTCCAAATATCACTTTGCCAATTCCACAAGAACTCTCTTAGCGAAAGGCTTCTTGAGGGGAATGCTGTAACTCTGTGAGATGATTTCACAGAACACAAAGAAGTTTCTCAGAAAGCTTCTTCCTCTTTGTTATCGGAGGATATTTCCTTTGGCCCTTTAGTCTTCCGAGGTATCCGAAATATCTGTTCTCAGATTCCACAGAAATAAGGCTAGCAAAGAGATCCACGAAATACAGATGTAACTCTGTGAGATGAATTAACAGAACACTAAGCAGTTTCTCAGAAAGCTTCTTTCCAGATTTCATCTGAGGATATTTCCTTTGTCACCATAGCCCTCGATGGGCTTCCAAATATCACTTTGCCAATTCCACAAGAACTGTCTTAGCGAAAGGCTTCTTGAGGGGAAAGCTGTAACTCTGTGAGATTATTTCACAGAACACAAAGAAGTTTCTCAGAAAGCTTCTTTCTCTTGGTTATCGGAGGATATTTCCTTTGGCCCTATAGTCTTCCAAGGGATCCGAAATATCTGTTCTCAGATTCCACAGAAATAAGGCTAGCAAAGAGATCCACGAAATACAGATGTAATTCTGTGAGATGAATTAACAGAACACTAAGCAGTGTCTCAGAAAGCTTCTTTCCAGATTTCATCTATGGATATTTCCTTTTTCACCATAGCCCTCTACGGGCTTCCAAATATCACTTTGCCAATTCCACAAGAACTGTCTTAGCGAAAGGCTTCTTGAGGGGAAAGCTGTAACTCTGTGAGATGATTTCAAAGAACACAAAGAAGTTTCTCAGAAAACTTCTTTCTCTTGGTTATCGGAGGATATTTCCTTTGGCCCTATAGTCTTCCAAGGGATCCGAAATATCTGTTCTCAGATTCCACAGAAATAAGGCTAGCAAAGAGATCCACGAAATATAGATGTAACTCTGTGAGATGAATTAACAGAACACTAAGCAGTTTCTCATAAAGCTTCTTTCCAGATTTCATCTAAGGATATTTCCTTTTTCACCATAGCCCTCTATGGACTTCCAAATATCACTTTGTCAATTCCACAAGAACTGTTTTAGCGAAAGGCTTCTTGAGAGGAAAGCTGTAACTCTGTGAGATGATTTCACAAAACACAATGAAGTTTCTCAGAAAGCTTCTTTCTCTTTGTTATCGGAGGATATTTCCTTTGGCCCTATAGTCTTCCAAGGGATCCGAAATATCTGTTCTCAGATTCCACAGAAATAAGGCTAGCAAAGAGATCCACGAAATACAGATGTAACTCTGTGAGATGAATTAACAGAACACTAAGCAGTTTCTCAGAAAGCTTCTTTCCAGATTTCATCTGAGGATATTTCCTTTTTCACCATAGCCCTCTATGGGCTTCCAAATATCACTTTGCCAATTCCACAAGAACTGTCTTAGAGAAAGGCTTCTTGAGGGGAAAGCTGTAACTCTGTGAGATGATTTCACAGAACACAAAGAAGTTTCTCAGAAAGCTTCTTTCTCTTTGTTATAGGAGGATATTTCCTTTGGCCCTATAGTCTTCCAAGGGATCCGAAATATATGTTCTCAGATTCCACAGAAATAAGGCTAGCAAAGAGATCCACGAAATACAGATGTAACTCTGTGAGATGAATTAACAGAACACTAAGCAGTTTCTCAGAAAGCTTCTTTCCAGATTTTATCTGAGGATATTTCCTTTTTCACCATAGCCCTCTATGGCCTTCCAAATATCACTTTGCCAATTCCACAAGAACTGTTTTAGCCAAAGGCTTCTTGAGGGGAAATCTGTAACTCTGTGAGATGATTTCACAGAACACAAAGAAGTTTCTCAGAAAGCTTCTTTCTCTTTGTTATCGGAGGATACTTCCTTGGCCCTATAGTCTTCCAAGGGATCCGAAATATCTGTTCTCAGATTCCACAGAAACAAGGGTAGCAAAGAGATCCACGAAATACAGATGTAACTCTGTGATATGAATTAACAGAACATTAAGAAGTTTCTCAGAAAGCTTCTTTCCAGATTTCATCTAAGGATATTTCCTTTTTCACCCTAGCCCTCAATGGGCTTCCAAATATCACTTTGGCAATTCCACAAGAACTGTCTTAGCGAAAGGCTTCTTGAGGGGAAAGCTGTAACTCTGTGAGATGATTTCAAAGAACACAAAGAAGTTTCTCCGAAAGCTTCTTTCTCTTTGTTATCGGATGATATTTCCTTTGGCCCTATAGTCTTCCAAGGGATCCGAAATATCTGTTCTCAGATTCCACAGAAATAAGGCTAGCAAAGAGATCCACGAAATACAGATGTAACTCTGTGAGATGAATTAACAGAACACTAAGCAGTTTCTCAGAAAGCTTCTTTCCAGATTTCATCTGAGGATATTTCCTTTTTCACCATAGCCCTCTATGGCCTTCCAAATATCACTTTGCCAATTCCACAAGAACTGTTTTAGCGAAAGGCTTCTTGAGAGGAAATCTGTAACTCTGTGAGATGATTTCACAGAACACAAAGAAGTTTCTCAGAAAGCTTCTTTCTCTTTGTTATCGGAAGATACTTCCTTGGCACTATAGTCTTCAAAGGGATCCGAAATATCTGTTCTCAGATTCCACAGAAACAAGGGTAGCAAAGAGATCCACGAAATACAGATGTAACTCTGTGATATGAATTAACAGAACACTAAGCAGTTTCTCAGAAAGCTTCTTTCCAGATTTCATCTAAGGATATTTCCTTTTTCACCATAGCCCTCTATGGGCTTCCAAATATCACTTTGCCAATTCCACAAGAACTGTCTTAGCGAAAGGCGTCTTGAGGGGAAAGCTGTAACTCTGTGAGATGATTTCAAAGAACACAAAGAAGTTTCTCCGAAAGCTTCTTTCTCTTTGTTATCGGATGATATTTCCTTTGGCCCTATAGTCTTCCAAGGGATCCGAAATATCTGTTCTCAGATTCCACAGAAATAAGGCTAGCAAAGAGATCCACGAAATACAGATGTAACTCTGTGAGATGAATTAACACAACACTAAGCAGTTTCTCAGAAAGCTTCTTTCCAGATTTCATCTGAGGATATTTCCTTTTTCACCGTAGCCCTCTATGGCCTTCCAAATATCACTTTGCCAATTCCACAAGAACTGTTTTAGCGAAAGGCTTCTTGAGGGGAAATCTGTAACTCTTTGAGATGATTTCACAGAACACAAAGAAGTTTCTCAGAAAGCTTCTTTCTCTTTGTTATCGGAGGTTACCTCCTTGGCCCTATAGTCTTCCAAGGGATCCGAAATATCTTTTCTCAGATTCCACAGAAACAAGGGTAGCAAAGAGATCCACGAAATACAGATGTAACTCTGTGATATGAATTAACAGAACACTAAGCAGTTTCTCAGAAAGCTTCTTTCCAGATTTCATCTAAGGATATTTCCTTTTTCACCATAGCCCTCTATGGGCTTCCAAATATCACTTTGCCAATTCCACAAGAACTGTCTTAGCGAAAGGCTTCTTGAGGGGAAAGCTGTAACTCTGTGAGATGATTTCAAAGAACACAAAGAAGTTTCTCCGAAAGCTTCTTTCTCTTTGTTATCGGATGATATTTCCTTTGGCCCTATAGCCTTCCAAGGGATCCGAAATATCTGTTCTCAGATTCCACAGAAATAAGGCTAGCAAAGAGATCCACGAAATACAGATGTAACTCTGTGAGATGAATTAACAGAACACTAAGCAGTTTCTCAGAAAGCTTCTTTCCAGATTTCATCTGAGGATATTTCCTTTTTCACCATAGCCCTCTATGGACTTCAAAATATCACTTTGCCAATTCCACAAGAACTCTTTTAGCGAAAGGCTCCTTGAGGGGAAAGCTGTAACTCTAAGATATGATTTCACAGAAAACAAAGAAGTTTCTCAGAAAGCTTCTTTCTCTTTGTTATTGGAGGATATTTCCTTTGGCCCTATAGTCTTCCAAGGCATCCGAAATATCTGTTCTCAGATTCCACAGAAATAAGGCTAGCAAAGAGATCCACGAAATACAGATGTAACTCTGTGAGATGAATTAACAGAACACTAAGCAGTTTCTCAGAAAGCTTCTTTCCAGATTTCATCTGAGGATATTTCCTTTTTCACCATAGCCCACTATGGGCTTCCAAATATCACTTTGCCAATTCCACAAGAACTGTTTTAGCGAAAGGCTTCTTGAGGGGAAAGCAGTAACTCTGTGAGATGATTTCACAGAACACAAAGAAGTTTCTCAGAAAGCTTCTTCCTCTTTGTTATCGGAGGATATTTCCTTTGGCCCTATAGTCTTCCAAGGGATCCGAAATATCTGTTCTCAGATTCCATAGAAATAAGGCTAGCAAAGAGATCCACGAAATACAGGTGTAACTCTGTGAGATCAATTAACAGAACACTAAGCAGTTTCTCAGAAATCTTCTTTCCAGATTTCATCTAAGGATATTTCCTTTTTCACCATAGCCCTCTATGGACTTCCAAATATCACTTTGCCAATTCCACAAGAACTGTCTTAGCGAAAGGCTTCTTGAGGAGAAGGCTGTAACTCTGTTTGATGATTTCAAAGAACACAAAGAGGTTTCTCAGAAAGCTTCTTTCTCTTGGTTATCGGAGGATATTTCCTTTGGCCCTATAGTCTTCCAAGGGATCCGAAATATCTGTTCTCAGATTCCACAGAAATAAGTCTAGCAAAGAGATCGACGAAATACAGATGTAACTCGGTGAGATGAATTAACAGAACACTAAGCAGTTTCTCAGAAAGCTTCTTTCCAGATTTCATCTGAGGATATTTCCATTTTCACCATAGCCCTCTATGGGCTTCCAAATATCACTCTACCAATTCCACAAGAACTGTCTTAGCGAAAGGCTTCTTGAGGGGAAAGCTGTAACTCTGTGAGATGATTTCAAAGAACACAAAGAAGTTTCTCAGAAAGCTTCTTTCTCTTTGTTATCGGAGGATATTTCCTTTGGCCCTATAGTTTTCCAAGGGATCCGAAATATCTGTTCTCAGATTCCACAGAAATAAGGCTAGCAAAGAGATCCACGAAATACAGACGTAACTCTGTGAGATGAATAAACAGAACACTAAGCAGTTTCTCAGAAAGCTTCTTTCCAGATTTCATCTGAGGATATTTCCTTTTTCACCATAGCCCTCGATGGGCTTCCAAATATCACTTTGCCAATTCCACAAGAACTGTCTTAGCGAAAGGCTTCTTGAGGGGAAAGCTGTAACTCTGTGAGATGATTTCACAGAACACAAAGAAGTTTTTCAGAAAGCTTATTTCTCTTGGTTATCGGAGGATATTTCCTTTGGCCCTATAGTCTTCCAAGGGATCCGAAATATCTGTTCTCAGATTCCACAGAAATAAGGCTAGCAAAGAGATCCACGAAATACAGATGTAATTCTGTGAGATGAATTAACAGAACACTAAGCAGTTTCTCAGAAAGCTTCTTTCCAGATTTCATCTAAGGATATTTCCTTTTTCACCATAGCCCTCTACGGGCTTCCAAATATTACTTTGCCAATTCCACAAGAACTGTCTTAGCGAAAGGGTTCTTGAGGGGAAAGCTGTAACTCTGTGAGATGATTTCAAAGAACACAAAGAAGTTTCTCAGAAAGCTTCTTTCTCTTTGTTATCGGAGGATATTTCCTTTGGCCCTATAGTCTTCCAAGGTATCCGAAATATCTGTTCTCAGATTCCACAGAAATAAGGCTAGCAAAGAGATCCACGAAATAGAGATGTAACTCTGTGAGATGAATTAACAGAACACTAAGCAGTTTCTCAGAAAGCTTCTTTCCAGATTTCATCTAAGGATATTTCCTTTTTCACCATAGCCCTCTATGGACTTCCAAATATCACTTTGCCAATTCCACAAGAACTGTTTTAGCGAAAGGCTTCTTGAGGGGAAAGCTGTAACTCTGTGAGATGATTTCACAGAACACAAAGAAGTTTCTCAGAAAGCTTCTTTCTCTTTTTTATTGGAGGATATTTCCTTTGGCCCTATAGTCTACCAAGCGATCCGAAATATCTGTTCTCAGATTCCACAGAAATAAGGCTAGCAAAGAGATCCACGAAATACAGTTGTAACTCTGTGAGATGAATTAAGAGAACACTAAGCAGTTTCTCAGAAAGCTTCTTTCCAGATTTCATCTAAGGATATTTCCTTTTTCACCATAGCCCTCTACGGGCTTCCAAATATCACTTTGCCAATTCCACAAGAACTGTCTTAGCGAAAGGCTTCTTGAGGGGAAAGCTGTAACTCTGTGAGATGATTTCAAGGAACACAAAGAAGTTTCTCAGAAAGTTTATTTCCTTTGGTTATCGGAGGATATTTCCTTTGGCCCTATAGTCTTCCAAGGGATCCGAAATATCTGTTCTCAGATTCCACAGAAATAAGGCTAGCAAAGAGATCCACGAAATACAGATGTAACTCTGTGAGATGAATTAACAGAACACTAAGCAGTTTCTCAGAAAGCTTCTTTCCAGATTTCATCTGAGGATATTTCCTTTTTCACCATAGCCCTCTATGGGCTTCTAAATATCACTTTGCCAATTCCACAAGAACTGTCTTAGCGAAAGGCTTCTTGAGGGGAAAGCTGTAACTCTGTGAGATGATTTCAAAGAACACAAAGAAGTTTCTCCGAAAGCTTCTTTCTCTTTGTTATCGGAGGATATTTCCTTTGGCCCTATAGTCTTCCAAGGGATCCGAAATATCTGTTCTCAGATTCCACAGAAATAAGGCTAGCAAAGAGATCCACGAAATACAGATGTAACTCTGTGAGATGAATTAACAGAACACTAAGCAGTTTCTCAGAAAGCTTCTTTCCAGATTTCATCTGAGGATATTTCCTTTTTCACCATAGCCCTCTATGGGCTTCCAAATACCACTCTGCCAATTCCACAAGAACTGTCTTAGCGAAAGTCTTCTTGAGGGGAAAGCTGTAACTCTGTGAGATGATTTCACAGAACACAAAGAAGTTTCTCAGAAAGCTTCTTTCTCTTTTTTATAGGAGGATATTTCCTTTGGCCCTATAGTCTTCCAAGGGATCCGAAATATCTGTTCTCAGATTCCACAGAAATAAGGCTAGCAAAGAGATCCACGAAATACAGATGTAACTCTGTAAGATGAATTAACAGAACACTAAGCAGTTTCTCAGAATGCTTCTTTCCAGATTTCATCTAAGGATATTTCCTTTTTCACCATAGCCCTCTACGGGCTTCCAAATATCACTTTGCCAATTCCACAAGAACTGTCTTAGCGAAAGGCTTCTTGAGGGGAAAGCTGTAACTCTGTGAGATGACTTCAAAGAACACAAAGAAGTTTCTCAGAAAGCTTCTTTCTCTTGGTTATCGGAGGATATTTCCTTTGGCCCTATAGTCTTCCAAGGTATCCGAAATATCTGTTCTCAGATTCCACAGAAATAAGGCTAGCAAAGAAATCCACGAAATACAGATGTAACTCTGTGAGATGAATTAACAGAACACTAAGCAGTTTCTCAGAAAGCTTCTTTCCAGATTTCATCTAAGGATATTTCCTTTTTCACCATAGCCCTCTAAGGACTTCTAAATATCACTTTGTCAATTCCACAAGAACTGTTTTAGCGAAAGGCTTCTTGAGGGGAAAGCTGTAACTCTGTGAGATGATTTCACAGAACACAATGAAGTTTCTCAGAAAGCTTCTTTCTCTTTGTTATCGGAGGATATTTCCTTTGGCCCTATAGTCTTCCAAGGGATCCGAAATATCTGTTCTCAGATTCCACAGAAATAAGGCTAGCAAAGAGATCCACGAAATACAGATGTAACTCTGTGAGATGAATTAACAGAACACTAAGCAGTTTCTCAGAAAGCTTCTTTCCAGATTTCATCTGAGGATATTTCCTTTTTCACCATAGCCCTCTATGGGCTTCCAAATACCTCTTTGCCAATTCCACAAGAACTGTCTTAGCGAAAGGCTTCTTGAGGGGAATGCTGTAACTCTGTGACATGATTTCATAGAACACAAAGAAGTTTCTCAGAAAGCTTCTTTCTCTTTGTTATAGGAGGATATTTCCTTTGGCCCTATAGTCTTCCAAGGGATCCGAAATATCTGTTCTCAGATTCCACAGAAATAAGGCTAGCAAAGAGATCGACGAAATACAGATGTAACTCTGTGAGATGAATTAACAGAACACTAAGCAGTTTCTCAGAAAGCTTCTTTCCAGATTTCATGTGAGGATATTTCCTTTTTCACCATAGCCCTCTATGGGCTTCCAAATATCACTTTGCCAATTCCACAAGAACTGTTTTAGCGAAAGGCTTCTTGAGGGGAAATCTGTAACTCTGTGAGATGATTTCACAGAACACAAAGAAGTTTCTCAGAAAGCTTCTTTCTCTTTGTTAACGGAGGATATTTCCTTTGGCCCTATAGTTTTCCATGGGATCCGAAATATCTGTTCTCAGATTCCACAGAAATAAGGCTAGCAAAGAGATCCACGAAATACAGATGTAACTCTGTGAGATGAATTAACAGAACACTAAGCAGTTTCTCAGAAAGCTTCTTTCCAGATTTCATCTAGGGATATTTCCTTTTTCACCATAGCCCTCTATGGACTTCCAAATATCCCATTGTCAATTCCACAAGAACTGTTTTAGCGAAAGGCTTCTTGAAGGGAAAGCTGTAACTCTGTGAGATGATTTCACAGAACACAATGAAGTTTCTCAGAAAGCTTCTTTCTCTTTGTTATCGGAGGATATTTCCTTTGGCCCTATAGTCTTCCAAGGGATCCGAAATATCTGTTCTCAGATTCCACAGAAATAAGGCTAGCAAAGAGATCCACGAAATACAGATGTAACTCTGTGAGATGAATTAACAAAACACTAAGCAGTTTCTCAGAAAGCTTCTTTCCAGATTTCATCTAAGGATATTTCCTTTTTCACCATAGCCCTCTATGGGCTTCCAAATATCACTTTGCCAATTCCACAAGAACTGTCTTAGCGAAAGGCTTCTTGAGGGGAATGCTGTAACTCTGTGAGATGATTTCACAGAACACAAAGAAGTTTCTCAGAAAGCTTCTTTCTCTTTGTTATAGGAGGATATTTCCTTTAGCCCTACAGTCTTCCAAGGGATTCGAAATATCTGTTCTCAGATTCCACAGAAATAAGGCTAGCAAAGAGATCCACGAAATACAGATGTAACTCTGTGAGATGAATTAACAGAACACTAAGCAGTTTCTCAGAAAGCTTCTTTCCAGAGTTCATCTAAGGATATTTCCTTTTTCACCTTAGCCCTCTACGGGCTTCCAAATATCACTTTGCCAATTCCACAAGAACTGTCTTAGCGAAAGGCTTCTTGAGGGGAAAGCTGTAACTCTGTGAGATGATTTCACAGAACACAAAGAAGTTTCTCAGAAAGCTTCTTTCTCTTTGTTATCGGAGGATATTTCCTTTGGCCCTATAGTCTTCAAAGGGATCCGAAATATCTGTTCTCAGATTCCACAGAAATAAGGCTAGCAAAGAGATCCACGAAATACAGATGTAACTGTTTTAGATGATTTGACAGAACACTAAGCAGTTTCTCAGAAAGCTTCTTTCCAGATTTCATCTGAGGATATTTCCTTTTTCACCATAGCCCTCTATGGACTTCCAAATACCACTTTGCCAATTCCACAAGAACTGTTTTAGCGAAAGGCTTCTTGAGGGGAAAGCTGTAACTCTGTGAGATGATTTCACAGAACACAAAGAAGTTTCTCAGAAAGCTTCCTTCTCTTTGAAATCGGAGGATATTTCCTTTGACCCTATAGACTTCCAAGGGATCTGAAATATCTGTTCTCAGATTCCACAGAAATAAGGCTAGCAAAGAGATCGACGAAATACAGATGTAACTCTGTGAGATAAATTAACAGAACACTAAGCAGTTTCTCAGAAAGCTTCTTTCCAGATTTCATCTGAGGATACTTCCTTTTTCACCATAGCCCTCTAAGGGCTTCCAAATATCACTTTGCCAATTCCACAAGAACCCTTTTAGCGAAAGGCTTCTTGAGGGGAAAGCTGTAACTCTGTGAGATGATTTCACAGAACACAAAGAAGTTTCTCAGAAAGCTTCTTTCTCTTTGTTATCGGAGGATATTTCCTTTGGCCCTATAGTCTTCCAAGGGATCCGAAATATCTGTTCTCAGATTCCACAGAAATAAGGCTAGCAAAGAGATCCATGAAATACAGATGTAACTCTTTTAGATGATTTGACAGAACACTAAGCAGTTTCTCAGAAAGCTTCTTTCCAGATTTCATCTGAGGATATTTCCTTTTTCACCATAGCCCTCTATGGACTTCCAAATACCACTTTCCGAATTCCACAAGAACTGTTTTAGCGAAAGGCTTCTTGAGGGGAAAGCTGTAACTCTGTGAGATGATTTCACAGAACACAAAGAAGTTTCTCAGAAAGCTTCTTTTTCTTTGTAATCGGAGGATATTTCCTTTGACCCTATAGTCTTCCAAAGGATCCGAAATATCTGTTCTCAGATTCCACAGAAATAAGGCTAGCAAACAGATCGACGAAATACAGATGTAACTCTGTGAGATGAATTAACAGAACACTAAGCAGTTTCTCAGAAAGCTTCTTTCCAGATTTCATCTTAGGATATTTCCTTTTTCACCATAGCCCTCTATGGGCTTCCAAATATCACTTTGCCAATTCCACAAGAACCCTTTCAGCTAAAGGCTTCTTGAAGGGAAAGCTGTAACTCTGTGAGATGATTTCACAGAACACAAAGAAGTTTCTCAGAAAGCTTCTTTCTCTTTGTTATCGGAGGATATTTCCTTTGGCCCTATAGTCTTCCAAGGGATCCGAAATATCTGTTCTCAGATTCCACAGAAATAAGGCTAGCAAAGAGATCCACGAAATACAGATGTAACTCTGTGAGATGAATTAACAGAACACTAAGCAGTTTCTCAGAAAGCTTCTTTCCAGATTTCATCTAAGGATATTTCCTTTTTCACCATAGCCCTCTATGGGCTTCCAAATATCACTTTGCCAATTCCACAAGAACTGTCTTAGCGAAAGGCTTCTTGAGGGGAAAGCTGTAACTCTGTGAGATGATTTCACAGAACACAAAGAAGTTTCTCAAAAGCTTCTTTCTCTTTGTAATCGGAGGATATTTCCTTTGGCCCTATAGTCTTCCAAAGGATGCGAAATATCTGTTCTCAGATTCCACAGAAATAAGGCTAGCAAAGAGATCCACGAAATACACATGTAACTCTGTGAGATGAATTAACAGAACACTAAGCAGTTTCTCAGAAAGCTTCTTTCCAGATATCATCTGAGGATATTTCCTTTTTCACCATCGCCCTCTATGGGCTTCCAAATATCACTTTGCCAATTCCACAAAACTGTCTTAGCGAAAGGCTTCTTGAAGAGAAAGCTGTAACACTGTGAGATGATTTCATAGAACACGAAGAAGTTTCTCAGAAAGCTTCTTTCTCTTTGTTATCGGAAGATATTTCCTTTGACCCTATAGTCTTCCAAGGGATCCGAAATATCTGTTCTCAGATTCCACAGAAATAAGGCTAGCAAAGAGATCGACGAAATACAGATGTAACTCTGTGAGATGAATTAACAGAACACTAAGTAGTTTCTCAAAAAGCTTCTTTACAGATTTCATCTGAGGATATTTCCTTTTTCACCATAGCCCTATATGGGCTTCCAAATATCACTTTGCCAATTCCACAAGAACCCTTTTAGCGAAAGGCTTCTTGAGGGGAAAGCTGTAACTCTGTGAGATGATTTCACAGAACACAAAGAAGTTTCTCAGAAAGCTTCTTTCTCTTTGTTATCGGAGGATATTTCCTTTGGCCCTATAGTCTTCCAAGGGATCCGAAATATCTGTTCTCAGATTCCACAGAAATAAGGCTAGCAAAGAGATCCACGAAATACAGATGTAACACTTTTAGATGATTTGACAGAACACTAAGCAGTTTCTCAGAAGGCTTCTTTCCAGATTTCATCTGAGGATATTTCCTTTTTCACCATAGCCCTCTAAGGACTTCCAAATACCACTTTGCCAATTCCACAAGAACTGTTTTAGCGAAAGGCTTCTTGAGGGGAAAGCTGTAACTCTGTGAGATGATTTCACAGAACACAGAGAAGTTTCTCAGAAAGCTACTTTCTCTTTGTAATCGGAGGATATTTCCTTTGGCCCTATAGTCATCCAAAGGATCCGAAATATCTGTTCTCAGATTCCACAGAAATAAGTCTAGCAAAGAGATCGACGAAATACAGATGTAACTCTGTGAGATGAATTAACAGAACACTAAGCAGTTTCTCAGAAAGCTTCTTTCCAGATTTCATCTTTGGATAATTCCTTTTTCACCATAGCCCTCTATGGGCTTCCAAATATCACTTTGCCAATTCCACAAGAACCCTTTTAGCGAAAGGCTTCTTGAGGGGAAAGCTGTAATTCTGTGAGATGATTTCACAGAACACAAAGAAGTTTCTCAGAAAGCTTCTTTCTCTTTGTTATCGGAGGATATTTCCTTTGGCCCTGTAGTCTTCCAAGGGATCCGAAATATCTGTTCTCAGATTCCACAGAAATAAGGCTAGCAAAGAGATCCACGAAATACAGATGTAACTCTGTGAGATGAATTAACAGAACAGTAAGCAGTCTCTCAGAAAGCTTCTTTCCAGATTTCATCTAAGGATATTTCCTTTTTCACCTTAGCCCTCTATGGGCTTCCAAATATCACTTTGCCAATTCCAGAAGAACTGTCTTAGCGAAAGTCTTCCTGAAGGGAAAGCTGTAACTCTGTGAGATGATTTCAAAGAACACGAATAAGTTTCTCAGAAAGCTTCTTTCTCTTTGTTATCGGAGGATATTTCCTTTGGTCCTATAGTCTTCCAAGGGATCCGAAATATCTGTTCTCAGATTCCACGGAAATAAGGCTAGCAAAGAGATCGACGAAATACAGATGTAACTCTGTGAGATGAATTAACAGAACACTAAGTAGTTTCTGAAAAAGCTTCTTTACAGATTTCATCTGAGGATATTTCCTTTTTCACCATAGCCCTCTATGGGCTTCCAAATATCACTTTGCCAATTCCACAAGAACCCTTTTAGCGAAAGGCTTCTTGAGGGGAAAGCTGTAACTCTGTGAGATGATTTCACAGAACACACAGAAGTTTCTCAGAAAGCTTCTTTCTCTTTGTTATCGGAGGATATTTCCTTTGGCCCTATAGTCTTCCAAGGGATCCGAAATATCTGTTCTCAGATTCCACAGAAATAAGGCTAGCAAAGAGATCCACGAAATACATATGTAACACTTTTAGATGATTTGACAGAACACTAAGCAGTTTCTCAGAAAGCATCTTTCCAGATTTCATCTGAGGATATTTCCTTTTTCACCATAGCCCTCTATGGACTTCCAAATACCACTTTGCAAATTCCACAAGAACTGTTTTAGCGAAAGGCTTCCTAAGGGGAAAGCGGTAACTCTGTGAGATGATTTCACAGAACACAAAGAAGTTTCTCAGAAAGCTTCTTTCTCTTTGTAATCGGAGGATATTTCCTTTGGCCCTATAGTCATCCAAAGGATCCGAAATATCTGTTCTCAGATTCCACAGAAATAAGGCTAGCAAAGAGATCCACGAAATAGAGATGTAACTCTGTGAGATGAATTAACAGAACAGTAAGCAGTTTCTCAGAAAGCTTCTTTCCAGATTTCATCTGAGGATATTTCCTTTTTCAACATAGCCCTCTATGGGCTTCCAAATATCACTTTGCCAATTCCAGAAGAACTGTCTTAGCGAAAGGCTTCCTGAGGGGAAAGCTGTAACTCTGTGAGATGATTTCAAAGAACACGAATAAGTTTCTCAGAGAGCTTCTTTCTCTTTGTTATCGGAGGATATTTCCTTTGGCCCTATACTCTTCCAAGGGATCCGAAATATCTGTTCTCAGATTCCACAGAAATAAGGCTAGCAAAGAGATCCACGAAATACAGATGTAACTCTGTGAGATGAATTGACAGAACACTAAGCAGTTTCTCAGAAAACTTCTTTCCAGATTTCATCTGAGGATATTTCCTTTTTCACCATAGCCCTCTATGGACTTCCAAATATCACTTTGCCAATTCCACAAGAACTGTTTTAGCGAAAGGCTTCTTGAGGGGAAAGCTGTAACTCTGTGATATGATTTCACAGAACACAGAGAATATTCTCAGAAAGCTTCTTTCTCTTTGTTTTCGGAGGATATTTCCTTTGGCCCTATAGTCTTCCAAGGGATCCGAAATATCTCTTCTCAGATTCCACAGAAATAAGGCTAGCAAAGAGATCGAGGAAATACAGATGTAACTCTGTGAGATGAATTAACAGAACACTAAGCAGTTTCTCAGAAAGCATCTTTCCAGATTTCATGTCAGGATATTTCCTTTTTCACCATAGCCCTCTATGGGCTTCCAAATATCACTTTGCCAATTCCACAAGAACTGTCTTAGCGAAAGGCTTCTTGAGGGGAAAGCTGTAACTCTGTGA
The DNA here is from genome assembly GCF_037993035.2 of Macaca fascicularis. NCBI lineage: Eukaryota > Metazoa > Chordata > Mammalia > Primates > Cercopithecidae > Macaca > Macaca fascicularis. The sequence continues at coordinate 68,090,234 of NC_088376.1, read as the reverse complement.
GATGATTTCACAGAACACAAGGAAGTTTCTCAGAAAGCTTCTTTCTCTTTGTTATCGGAGGATATTTCCTTTGGCCAAATATTCTTCCAAGGGATCCGAAATATCTGTTCTCAGATTCAACAAATAAGGCTAGCAAAGAAATCCACGAAATACAGATGTAACTCTGTGAGATGAATTAACAGAACACTAAGCAGTTTCTCAGAAGGCTGCTTTCCTGATTTCATCTGAGGATATTTCCTTTTTCACCATAGCCCTCTATGGGCTTCCAAATATCACTTTGCCTATTCCACAAGAACTGTCTTAGCGAAAGGCTTCTTGAGGGGAAAGCTGTAACTCTGTGAGATGATTTCACAGAACACAAAGAAGTTTCTCATAAAGCTTCTTTCTCTTTGTTATCGGAGGATATTTCCTTTGGCCCTATAGTTTTCCAAGGGATCCGAAATATCTGTTCTCAGATTCCACAGAAATAAGGCTAGCAAAGAGATCCACGAAATACAGATGTAACTCTGTGAGATGAATTAACAGAACACTAAGCAGTTTCTCAGAAAGCTTCTTTCCAGATTTCATCTGAGGATATTTCCTTTTTCACCATAGCCCTCTAAGGGCTTCCAAATATCACTTTGCCAATTCCACAAGAACTGTCTTAGCGAAAGTCTTCTTGAGGGGAAAGCTGTAACTCTGTGAGACGATTTCAAAGAACACAAATAAGTTTCTCAGAAAGCTTCTTTCTCTTTGTTATCGGAGGATATTTCCTTTGGCCCTATAGTCTTCCAAGGAATCCGAAATATCTGCTCTGAGATTCCACAGAAGTAAGGATAGCAAAGAGATCCACGAAATACAGATATAACCCTGTGAGAGGAATTAACAGAACACTAAGCAGTTTCTCAGAAAACTTCTTTCCAGATTTCATCGGAGGATATTTCCTTTTTCACCATAGCCCTCTATGGGCTTCCAAATATCACTTTGCCAATTCCACAAGAAGTGTCTTGGCGAAAGGGTTCTTGAGAAGAAAGCTGTAACTCTGTGTGATGATTTCACAGAAAACAAGGAAGTTTCTCAGAAAGCTTCTTTCTCTTTGTTATCGGAGGATATTTCCTTTGGCCCTATATTCTTCCAAGGGATCCGAAATATCTGTTTTCAGATTACACAGAAATAAGGCGAGCAAAGAGATCCACGAAATACACATGTAACTCTGTGAGATGAATTAACAGAACACTAAGCAGTATCTCAGAAAGCTTCTTTCCAGATTTCATCTGAGGATATTTCCTTTTTCACCATAGCCCCCTATGGGCTTCCAAATATCACTTTGCCAATTCCACAAGAACTGTCTTAGCGAAAGGCTTCTTGAGGGGAAAGCTGTAACTCTGTGAGATGAATTCACAGAACACAAAGCAGTTTCTCAGAAAGCGTCTTTCTCTTTGTAATCGGAGGATATTTCCTTTGGCCCTATAGTCATCCAATGCATCCGAAATATCTGTTCTCAGATTCCACAGAAATAAGGCTAGCAAAGAGATCCACGAAATACAGATGTAACTCTGTGAGATGAATTAACAGAACACTAAGCAGTTTCTCAGAAAGCTTCTTTCCAGATTTCATCTGAGGATATTTCCTTTTTCACCATAGCCGTCTATGGGCTTCCAAATATCACTTTGCCAATTCCACAAGAACCCTTTTAGCGAAAGGCTTCTTGAGGGGAAAGCTGTAATTCTGTGAGATGATTTCACAGAACACAAAGAAGTTTCTCAGAAAGCTTCTTTCTCTTTGTTATCGGAGGATATTTCCTTTGGCCCTATAGTCTTCCAAGGGATCCGAAATATCTGTTCTCAGATTCCACAGAAATAAGGCTAGCAAAGAGATCCACGAAATAGAGATGTAACTCTGTGAGATGAATTAACAGAACAGTAAGCAGTTTCTCAGAAAGCTTCCTTCCAGATTTCATGTAAGGATATTTCCTTTTTCACCTTAGCCCTCTATGGGCTTCCAAATATCACTTTGCCAATTCCAGAAGAACTGTCTTAGCGAAAGGCTTCCTGAGGGGAAAGCTGTAACTCGGTGAGATGATTTCAAAGAACACGAATAAGTTTCTCAGAAAGCTTCTTTCTCTTTGTTATCGGAGGATATTTCCTTTGGCCCTATCGTCTTCCAAGGGATCCGATATATCTGTTCTCAGATTCCACAGAAATAAGGCTAGCAAAGAGATCCACGAAATACACATGTAACTCTGTGAGATGAATTGACAGAACACTAAGCAGTTTCTCAGAAAGCTTCTTTCCAGATTTCATCTGAGGATATTTCCTTTTTCACCATAGCCCTCTATGGACTTCCAAATATCACTTTGCCAATTCCACAAGAACTGTTCAAGCGAAAGGCTTCTTGAGGGGAAAGCTGTAACTCTGTGATATGATTTCACAGAACACAGAGAATATTCTCTGAAAGCTTCTTTCTCTTTGTTATCGGAGGATATTTCCTTTGGCCCTATAGTCTTCCAAGGGATCCGAAATATCTCTTCTCAGATTCCACAGAAATAAGGCTAGCAAAGAGATCGAGGAAATACAGATGTAACTCTGTGAGATGAATTAACAGAACACTAAGCAGTTTCTCAGAAAGCATCTTTCCAGATTTCATCTGAGGATATTTCCTTTTTCACCATAGCCGTCTATGGGCTTCCAAATATCACTTTGCCAATTCCACAAGAACTGTCTTGGCGAAAGGCTTCTTGAGGGGAAAGCTGTAACTCTGTGAGATGATTTCACAGAACACAAGGAAGTTTCTCAGAAAGCTTCTTTCTCTTTGTTATCGGAGGATATTTCCTTTGGCCAAATATTCTTCCAAGGGATCCGAAATATCTGTTCTCAGATTCCACAAATAAGGCTAGCAAAGAGATCCACGAAATACAAATGTAACTCTTTGAGATGAATTAACAGAACACTAAGCAGTTTCTCAGAAGGCTGCTTTCCAGATTTCATCTGAGGATATTTCCTTTTTCACCATAGCCCTCTATGGGCTTCCAAATATCACTTTGCCTATTCCACAAGAACTGTCTTAGCGAAAGGCTTCTTGAGGGGAAAGCTGTAACTCTGTGAGATGATTTCACAGAACACAAAGAAGTTTCTCATAAAGCTTCTTTCTCTTTGTTATCGGAGGATATTTCCTTTGGCCCTATAGTCATCCAAAGGATCCGAAATATCTGTTCTCAGATTCCACAGAAATAAGGCTAGCAAAGAGATCCACGAAATACAGATGTAACTCTGTGAGATGAATTAACAGAACACTAAGCAGTTTCTCAGAAAGCTTCTTTCCAGATTTCATCTTTGGATAATTCCTTTTTCACCATAGCCCTCTATGGGCTTCCAAATATCACTTTGCCAATTCCACAAGAACCCTTTTAGCGAAAGGCTTCTTGAGGGGAAAGCTGTAATTCTGTGAGATGATTTCACAGAACACAAAGAAGTTTCTCAGAAAGCTTCTTTCTCTTTGTTATCGGAGGATATTTCCTTTGGCCCTGTAGTCTTCCAAGGGATCCGAAATATCTGTTCTCAGATTCCACAGAAATAAGACTAGCAAAGAGATCCACGAAATACAGATGTAACTCTGTGAGATGAATTAACAGAACAGTAAGCAGTCTCTCAGAAAGCTTCTTTCCAGATTTCATCTAAGGATATTTCCTTTTTCACCTTAGCCCTCTATGGGCTTCCAAATATCACTTTGCCAATTCCAGAAGAACTGTCTTAGCGAAAGTCTTCCTGAAGGGAAAGCTGTAACTCTGTGAGATGATTTCAAAGAACACGAATAAGTTTCTCAGAAAGCTTCTTTCTCTTTGTTATCGGAGGATATTTCCTTTGGTCCTATAGTCTTCCAAGGGATCCGAAATATCTGTTCTCAGATTCCACGGAAATAAGGCTAGCAAAGAGATCGACGAAATACAGATGTAACTCTGTGAGATGAATTAACAGAACACTAAGTAGTTTCTCAAAAAGCTTCTTTTCAGATTTCATCTGAGGATATTTCCTTTTTCACCATAGCCCTCTATGGGCTTCCAAATATCACTTTGCCAATTCCACAAGAACCCTTTTAGCGAAAGGCTTCTTGAGGGGAAAGCTGTAACTCTGTGAGATGATTTCACAGAACACACAGAAGTTTCTCAGAAAGCTTCTTTCTCTTTGTTATCGGAGGATATTTCCATTGGCCCTATAGTCTTCCAAGGGATCCGAAATATCTGTACTCAGATTCCACAGAAATAAGGCTAGCAAAGAGATCCACGAAATACATATGTAACACTTTTAGATGATTTGACAGAACACTAAGCAGTTTCTCAGAAAGCATCTTTCCAGATTTCATCTGAGGATATTTCCTTTTTCACCATAGCCCTCTATGGACTTCCAAATACCACTTTGCCAATTCCACAAGAACTGTTTTAGCGAAAGGCTTCCTAACGGGAAAGCGGTAACTCTGTGAGATGATTTCACAGAACACAAAGAAGTTTCTCAGAAAGCTTCTTTCTCTTTGTAATCGGAGGATATTTCCTTTGGCCCTATAGTCATCCAAAGGATCCGAAATATCTGTTCTCAGATTCCACAGAAATAAGGCTAGCAAAGAGATCCACGAAATACAGATGTAACTCTGTGAGATGAATTAACAGAACACTAAGCAGTTTCTCAGAAAGCTTCTTTCCAGATTTCATCTGAGGATATTTCCTTTTTCACCATAGCCGTCTATGGGCTTCCAAATATCACTTTGCCAATTCCACAAGAACCCTTTTAGCGAAAGGCTTCTTGAGGGGAAAGCTGTAATTCTGTGAGATGATTTCACAGAACACAAAGAAGTTTCTCAGAAAGATTCTTTCTCTTTGTTATCGGAGGATATTTCCTTTGGCCCTATAGTCTTCCAAGGGATCCGAAATATCTGTTCTCAGATTCCACAGAAATAAGGCTAGCAAAGAGATACACGAAATAGAGATGTAACTCTGTGAGATGAATTAACAGAACAGTAAGCAGTTTCTCAGAAAGCTTCTTTCCAGATTTCATCTAAGGATATTTCCTTTTTCACCTTAGCCCTCTATGGGCTTCCAAATATCACTTTGCCAATTCCAGAAGAACTGTCTTAGCGAAAGGCTTCCTGAGGGGAAACCTGTAACTCTGTGAGATGATTTCAAAGAACACGAATAAGTTTCTCAGAAAGCTTCTTTCTCTTTGTTATCGGAGGATATTTCCTTTGGCCCTATCGTCTTCCAAGGGATCCGAAATATCTGTTCTCAGATTCCACAGAAATAAGGCTAGCAAAGAGATCCACGAAATACAGATGTAACTCTGTGAGATGAATTAACAGAACACTAAGCAGTTTCTCAGAAGGCTGCTTTCCAGATTTCATCTGAGGATATTTCCTTTTTCACCATAGCCCTCTATGGGCTTCCAAATATCACTTTGCCTATTCCACAAGAACTGTCTTAGCGAAAGGCTTCTTGAGGGGAAAGCTGTAACTCTGTGAGATGATTTCACAGAACACAAAGAAGTTTCTCATAAAGCTTCTTTCTCTTTGTTATCGGAGGATATTTCCTTTGGCCCTATAGTTTTCCAAGGGATCCGAAATATCTGTTCTCAGATTCCACAGAAATAAGGCTAGCAAAGAGATCCACGAAATACAGATGTAACTCTGTGAGATGAATTAACAGAACACTAAGCAGTTTCTCAGAAAGCTTCTTTCCAGATTTCATCTGAGGATATTTCCTTTTTCACCATAGCCCTCTATGGGCTTCCAAATATCACTTTGCCAATTCCACAAGAACTGTCTTAGCGAAAGTTTTCTTGAGGGGAAAGCTGTAACTCTGAGAGACGATTTCAAAGAACACAAATAAGTTTCTCAGAAAGCTTCTTTCTCTTTGTTATCGGAGGATATTTCCTTTGGCCCTATAGTCTTCCAAGGAATCCGAAATATCTGTTCTGACATTCCACAGAAGTAAGGATAGCAAAGAGATCCACGAAATACAGATATAACCCTGTGAGATGAATTAACAGAACACTAAGCAGTTTCTCAGAAAGCTTCTTTCCAGATTTCATCGGAGGATATTTCCTTTTTCACCATAGCCCTCTATGGGCTTCCAAATATCACTTTGCCAATTCCACAAGAAGTGTCTTGGCGAAAGGGTTCTTGAGAAGAAAGCTGTAACTCTGTGTGATGATTTCACAGAAAACAAGGTAGTTTCTCAGAAAGCTTCTTTCTCTTTGTTATCGGAGGATATTTCCTTTGGCCCTATAGTCTTCCAAGGGATCCGAAATATCTGTTTTCAGATTACACAGAAATAAGGCGAGCAAAGAGATCCACGAAATACACATGTAACTCTGTGAGATGAATTAACAGAACACTAAGCAGTTTCTCAGAAGGCTGCTTTCCAGATTTCATCTGAGGATATTTCCTTTTTCACCATAGCCCTCTATGGGCTTCCAAATATCACTTTGCCTATTCCACAAGAACTGTCTTAGCGAAAGGCTTCTTGAGGGGAAAGCTGTAACTCTGTGAGATGATTTCACAGAACACAAAGAAGTTTCTCATAAAGCTTCTTTCTCTTTGTTATCGGAGGATATTTCCTTTGGCCCTATAGTTTTCCAAGGGATCCGAAATATCTGTTCTCAGATTCCACAGAAATAAGGCTAGCAAAGAGATCCACGAAATACAGATGTAACTCTGTCAGATGAATTAACAGAACACTAAGCAGTTTCTCAGAAAGCTTCTTTCCAGATTTCATCTGAGGATATTTCCTTTTTCACCATAGCCCTCTATGGGCTTCCAAATATCACTTTGCCAATTCCACAAGAACTGTCTTAGCGAAAGTCTTCTTGAGGGGAAAGCTGTAACTCTGTGAGACGATTTCAAAGAACACAAATAAGTTTCTCAGAAAGCTTCTTTCTCTTTGTTATCGGAGGATATTTCCTTTGGCCCTATAGTCTTCCAAGGAATCCGAAATATCTGTTCTGAGATTCCACAGATGTAAGGATAGCAAAGAGATCCACGAAATACAGATATAACCCTGTGAGATGAATTAACAGAACACTAAGCAGTTTCTCAGAAAGCTTCTTTCCAGATTTCATCGGAGGATATTTCCTTTTTCACCATAGCCCTCTATGGGCTTCCAAATATCACTTTGCCAATTCCACAAGAAGTGTCTTGGCGAAAGGGTTCTTGAGAAGAAAGCTGTAACTCTGTGTGATGATTTCACAGAAAACAAGGAAGTTTCTCAGAAAGCTTCTTTCTCTTTGTTATCGGAGGATATTTCCTTTGGCCCTATAGTCTTCCAAGGGATCCGAAATATCTGTTTTCAGATTACACAGAAATAAGGCGAGCAAAGAGATCCACGAAATACACATGTAACTCTGTGAGATGAATTAACAGAACACTAAGCAGTTTCTCAGAAAGCTTCTTTCCAGATTTCATCTGAGGATATTTCCTTTTTCACCATAGCCCCCTATGGGCTTCCAAATATCACTTTGCCAATTCCACAAGAACTGTCTTAGCGAAAGGCTTCTTGAGGGGAAAGCTGTAACTCTGTGAGATGATTTCACAGAACACAAAGAAGTTTCTCAGAAATCTTCTTTCTCTTTGTTATCGGAGGATATTTCCTTTGGCCCAATAGTCTTCCAAGGGATCCGAAATATCTGTTCTCAGATTCCACAGAAATAAGGCTTGCAAAGAGGTCCACAAAATACACATGTAACTCTGTGAGAGGAATTAACAGAACACTAAGCAGTTTCTCAGAAAGCTTCTTTCCAGATTTCATCTGAGGATATTTCCTTTTTCACCATAGCCCTCTATGGGCTTCCAAATATCACTTTGCCAATTCCACAAGAACTGTCTTAGCGAAAGGCTTCTTAAGGGGAAAGCTGTAACTCTGTGAGATGATTTCACAGAACACAAAGAAGTTTCTCAGAAAGCTTCTTTCTCTTCGTTATCGGAGGATATTTCCTTTGGCCCTATAGTCTTCCAGGGGATCCGAAATATCTGTTCTCAGATTCCACAGAAATAAGGCTAGCAAAGAGATCCACGAAATACAGATGTAACTCTGTGAGATGAATTAACAGAACACTAAGCAGTTTCTCAGAAAGCTTCTTTCCAGATTTCATCTTTGGATAATTCCTTTTTCACCATAGCCCTCTATGGGCTTCCAAATATCACTTTGCCAATTCCACAAGAACCCTTTTAGCGAAAGGCTTCTTGAGGGGAAAGCTGTAACTCTGTGAGATGATTTCAAAGAACACGAATAAGTTTCTCAGAAAGCTTCTTTCTCTTTGTTATCGGAGGATATTTCCTTTGACCCTATAGTCTTCCAAGGGATCCGAAATATCTGTTCTCAGATTCCACAGAAATAAGGCTAGCAAAGAGATCGACGAAATACAGATGTAACTCTGTGAGATGAATTAACAGAACACTAAGCAGTTTCTCAAAAAGCTTCTTTACAGATTTCATCTGAGGATATTTCCTTTTTCACCATAGCCCTCTATGGACTTCCTAATACCACTTTGCCAATTCCACAAGAACTGTTTTAGCGAAAGGCTTCTTGAGGGGAAAGCTGTAACTCTGTGAGATGATTTCACAGAACACAAAGAAGTTTCTCAGAAAGCTTCTTTCTCTTTGTTATCGGAGGATATTTCCTTTGGCCCTATATTCTTCAAAGGGATCCGAAATATCTGTTCTCAGATTCCACAGAAATAAGGCTAGCAAAGAGATCCAAGAAATACAGATGTAACTCTGTGAGATGAATTAACAGAACACTAAGCAGTTTCTCAGAAAGCTTCTTTCCAGATTTCATCTGAGGATATTTCCTTTTTCACCTTAGGGGTCTATGGGCTTCCAAATATCACTTTGCCAATTCCACAAGAACTGTCTTGGGGAAAGGCTTCTGGAGGGGAAGCTGTAACTCTGTGAGCTGATTTCACAGAACACAAAGAAGTTTCTCAGAAAGCTTCTTTCTCTGTGTTATCGGAGGATATTTCCTTTGGCCCTATAGTCTTCCAAGGGATCCGAAATATCTCTTCTCAGATTCCACACAAATAAGGCTAGCAAAGAGATCGACGAAATACAGATGTAACTCTGTGAGATGAATTAACAGAACACTAAGCAGTTTCTCAGAAATCATCTTTCCAGATTTCATCTGAGGTTATTTCCTTTTTCACCATAGCCATCTATGGGCTTCCAAATATCACTTTGCCAATTCCACAAGAACTGTCTTGGCGAAAGGCTTCTTGAGGGGAAAGCTGTAACTCGGTGAGATGATTTCACAGAACACAAAGAAGTTTCTCAGAAAGCTTCTTTCTCTTTGTTATCGGAGGATATTTCCTTTGGCCCTAGAGTCTTCCAAGGGATCCGAAATATCTGTTCTCAGATTCCTCAGAAATAAGGCTAGCAAAGAGATCCACGAAATACAGATGTAACTCTGTGAGAAGAATTAACAGAACACTAAGCAGTTTCTCAGAAAGCTTCTTTCCAGATTTCATCTGAGGATATTTCCTTTTTCACCATAGCCCTCTATGGGCTTCCAAATATCACTTTGCCAATTCCACAAGAACTGTCTTAGCGAAAGTCTTCTTGAGGGGAAAGCTGTAACTCTGTGAGGTGATTTCACAGAACACAAAGAAGTTTCTCAAAAGCTTCTTTCTCTTTGTAATCGGAGGATATTTCCTTTGGCCCTATAGTCTTCCAAAGGATGCGAAATATCTGTTCTCAGATTCCACAGAAATAAGGCTAGCAAAGAGATCGACGAAATACACATGTAACTCTGTGAGATGAATTAACAGAACACTAAGCAGTTTCTCAGAAAGCTTCTTTCCAGATATCATCTGAGGATATTTCCTTTTTCACCTTAGCCCTCTATGGGCTTGCAAATATCAGTTTCCCAATTCCACAAGAACTGTCTTAGCGAAAGGCTTCTTGAGGGGAAAGCTGTATCTCTGTGAGATGATTTCACAGAACACAAAGAAGTTTCTCAGAAAGCTTCTTTCTCTTTGTAATCGGAGGATATTTCCTTTGGCCCTATAGTCTTCAAAGGGATCCGAAATATCTGTTATCAGATTCCACAGAAATAAGGCTAGCAATGAGATCCACGAAATACAGATGTAAATCTTTTAGATGATTTGACAGAACACTAAGCAGTTTCTCAGAAAGCTTCTTTCCAGATTTCATCTGAGGATATTTCCTTTTCCACCATAGCCCTCTATGGACTTCCAAATACCACTTTGCCAATTCCACAAGAACTGTTTCAGCGAAAGGCTTCTTGAGGGGAAAGCTGTAACTCTGTAAGATGATTTCACAGAACACAAAGAATTTTCTCAGAAAGCTTCTTTCTCTTTTGTAATCGGAGGATATTTCCTTTGACCCTATAGTCTTCCAAATGATCCGAAATATCTGTTCTCAGATTCCACAGAAATAAGGCTAGCAAAGAGATCGACGAAATACAGATGTAACTCTGTGAGATGAATTAACAGACACTAAGCAGTTTCTCAGAAAGCTTCTTTACAGATTTCATCTGAGGATATTTCCTTTTTCACCATAGCCCTCTATGGGCTTCCAAATATCACTTTGCCAATTCCACAAGAACCCTCCAGCGAAAGGCTTCTTGAGGGGAAAGCTGTAACTCTGTGAGATGATTTCACAGAACACAAAGAAGTTTCTCAAAAGCTTCTTTCTCTTTGTAATCGGAGGATATTTCCTTTGGCCCTATAGTCTTCCAAAGGATGCGAAATATCCGTTCTCAGATTCCACAGAAATAAGGCTAGCAAAGAGATCCACGATATACACATGTAACTCTGTGAGATGAATTACCAGAACACTAAGCAGTTTCTCAGAAAGCTTCTTTCCAGATATCATCTGAGGATATTTCCTTTTTCACCTTAGCCCTCTATGGGCTTGCAAATATCACTTTGCCAATTCCACAAGAACTGTCTTGGCGAATGTCTTCTTGAGGGGAAAGCTGTAACTCTGTGAGATGATTTCACAGAACCCAAAGAAGTTTCTCAGAAAGCTTCTTTCTCTTTGTTTTCGGAAGATATTTCCTTTGGCCCTAGAGTCTTCCAAGGGATCCGAAATATCTGTTCTCAGTTTCCTCAGAAATAAGGCTAGCAAAGAGATCCACGAAATACAGATGTAACTCTGTGAGAAGAATTAACAGAACACTAAGCAGTTTTTCAGAAAGCTTCTTTACAGATTTCATCTGAGGATATTTCCTTTTTCAACTTAGCCGTCTATGGGCTTCCAAATATCACTTTGCCAATTCCACAAGAACTGTTTTAGCGAAAGGCTTCTTGAGGGGAAAGCTGTAACTCTGTTAGATGATTTCACAGAACACAAAGAAGTTTCTCAGAAAGCTTCTTTCTCTTTGTTATCGGAGGATATTTCCTTTGGCCCTATAGTCTTCCAAGGGATCCGAAATATCTGTTCTCAGATTCCACAGAAATAAGGCTAGCAAAGAGATCCACGAAATACAGATGTAACTCTGTGAGATGAATTAACAGAACACTAAGCAGTTTCTCAGAATGCTTCTTTCCAGATTTCATCTGATGATATTTCCTTTTTCACCATAACCCTCTATGGACTTCCTAATACCACTTTGCCAATTCCACAAGAACTGTTTTAGCGAAAGGCTTCTTGAGGGGAAAGCTGTAACTCTGTGAGATGATTTCACAGAACACAAAGCAGTTTCTCAGAAAGCTTCTTTCTCTTTGTAATCGGAGGATATTTCCTTTGGCCCTATAGTCTTCCAAAGGATCCGAAATATCTGTTCTCAGATTCCACAGAAATAAGGCTAGAAAAGAGATCCACGAAATACACATGTAACTCTGTGAGATGAATTAACAGAACACTAAGCAGTTTCTCAGAAAGCTTCTTTCCAGATTTTATCTGAGGATATTTCCTTTTTCACCTTAGCCCTCTATGGGCTTCCAAATATCACTTTGCCAATTCCACAAGAACTGTCTTAGCGAAAGGCTTCCTGAGGGGAAAGCTGTAACTCTGTGAGATGATATCACAGAACACAAAGAATTTTCTCAGAAAGCTTCTTTCTCTTTGTTATCGGAGGATATTTCCTTTGGCCCTATAGTCTTCCAAGGGATCCGAAATATCTCTTCTCAGATTCCACACAAATAAGGCTAGCAAAGAGATCGATGAAATACAGATGTAACTCTGTGAGATGAATTAACAGAACACTAAGCAGTTTCTCAGAAAGCATCTTTCCAGATTTCATCTGAAGTTATTTCCTTTTTCACCATAGCCATCTATGGGCTTCCAAATATCACTTTGCCAATTCCACAAGAACTGTCTTGGTGAAAGGCTTCTTGAGGGGAAAACTGTAACTCTGTGAGATGATTTCACTGAACACAAAGAAGTTTCTCAGAAAGCTTTTTTCTCTTTGTTATCGGAGGATATTTCCTTTGGCCCTAGAGTCTTCCAAGGGATCCGAAATATCTGTTCTCAGATTCCTCAGAAATAAGGCTAGCAAAGAGATCCACGAAATACAGATGTAACTCTGTGAGAAGAATTAACAGAACACTAAGCAGTTTCTCAGAAAGCTTCTTTCCAGATTTCATCTGAGGATATTTCCTTTTTCACCTTAGCCGTCTATGGGCTTCCAAATATCACTTTGCCAATTCCACAAGAACTGTTTTACCGAAAGGCTTCTTGAGGGGAAAGCTGTAACTCTGTGAGATGATTTCACAGAACACAAATAAGTTTCTCAGAAAGCTTCTTTCTCTTTGTAATCGGAGGATATTTCCTTTGGCCCTATAGGCTTCCAAAGGATCCGAAATATCTGTTCTCAGATTCCACAGAAATAAGGCTAGCAAAGAGATCCACGAAATACACATGTAACTCTGTGAGATGAATTAACAGAACACTAAGCAGTTTCTCAGAAAGCTTCTTTACAGATTTCATCTTAGGATATTTCCTTTTTCACCTTAGCCCTCTAAGGGCTTCCAAATATCACTTTGCCAATTCCACAAGAACTGTCTTAGCGAAAGGCTTCTTGAGGGGAAAGCTGTATCTCTGTGAGATGATTTCACAGAACACAAAGAAGTTTCTCAGAAAGCTTCTTTCTCTTTGTAATCGGAGGAAATTTCCTTTGGCCCTATAGTCTTCAAAGGCATCCGAAATATCTGTTCTCAGATTCCACAGAAATAAGGCTAGCAAAGAGATCCACGAAATACAGATGTAAATCTTTTAGATGATTTGACAGAACACTAAGCAGTTTCTCAGAAAGCTTCTTTCCAGATTTCATCTGAGGATATTTCCTTTTTCACCACAGCCCTCTATGGACTTCCAAATACCACTTTGCCAATTCCACAAGAACTGTTTCAGCGAAAGGCTTCTTGAGGGGAAAGCTGTAACTCTGTAAGATGATTTCACAGAACACAAAGAATTTTCTCAGAAAGCTTCTTTCTCTTTTGTAATCGGAGGATATTTCCTTTGACCCTATAGTCTTCCAAATGATCCGAAATATCTGTTCTCAGATTCCACAGAAATAAGGCTAGCAAAGAGATCGACGAAATACAGACGTAACTCTGTGAGAAGAATTAACAGACACTAAGCAGTTTCTCAGAAAGCTTCTTTACAGATTTCATCTGAGGATATTTCCTTTTTCACCATAGCCCTCTATGGGCTTCCAAATATCACTTTGCCAATTCCACAAGAACCCTTCAGCGAAAGGCTTCTTGAGGGGAAAGCTGTAACTCTGTGAGATGATTTCACAGAACACAAAGAAGTTTCTCAAAAGCTTCTTTCTCTTTGTAATCGGAGGATATTTCCTTTGGCCCTATAGTCTTCCAAAGGATGCGAAATATCCGTTCTCAGATTCCACAGAAATAAGGCTAGCAAAGAGATCCCGATATACACATGTAACTCTGTGAGATGAATTACCAGAACACTAAGCAGTTTCTCAGAAAGCTTCTTACCAGATATCATCTGAGGATATTTCCTTTTTCACCTTAGCCCTCTATGGGCTTGCAAATATCACTTTGCCAATTCCACAAGAACTGTCTTAGCGAAAGGCTTCTTGAGGGGAAAGCTGTAACTCTGTGAGATGATTTCAAAGAACACGAATAAGTTTCTCAGAAAGCTTCTTTCTCTTTGTTATCGGAGGATATTTCCTTTGACCCTATTGTCTTCCAAGGGATCCGAAATATCTGTTCTCAGATTCCACAGACATAAGGCTAGCAAAGAGATCGACGAAATACAGATGTAACTCTGTGAGATGAATTAACAGAACACTAAGCAGTTTCTCAAAAAGCTTCTTTACAGATTTCATCTGAGGATATTTCCTTTTTCACCATTGACCTCTATGGGCTTCCAAATATCACTTTGCCAATTCCACAAGAACCCTTTTAGCGAAAGGCTTCTTGAGGGGAAAGCTGTAACTCTGTGAGATGATTTCACAAAACACAAAGAAGTTTCTCAGAAAGCTTCTTTCTCTTTGTTATCGGAGGATATTTCCTTTGGCCCTATAGTCTTCCAAGGGATCCGAAATATCTGTTCTCAGATTCCACAGAAATAAGGCTAGCAAAGAGATCCACGAAGTACAGATGTAACTCTGTGAGATGAATTAACAGAACACTAAGCAGTTTCTCAGAAAGCTTCTTTCCAGATTTCATCTGAGAATATTTTCTTTTTCACCATAGCCCTCTATGGACTTCCAAATATCACTTTGCCAATTCCACAAGAACTGTCTTGGCGAAAGGCTTCTTGAGGGGAAAGCTGTAACTCTGTGAGATGATTTCACAGAACCCAAAGAAGTTTCTCAGAAAGCTTCTTTCTCTTTGTTTTCGGAAGATATTTCCTTTGGCCCTAGAGTCTTCCAAGGGATCCGAAATATCTGTTCTCAGATTCCTCAGAAATAAGGCTAGCAAAGAGATCCACGAAATACAGATGTAACTCTGTGAGAAGAATTAACAGAACACTAAGCAGTTTCTCAGAAAGCTTCTTTCCAGATTTCATCTAAGGATATTTCCTTTTTCACCATAGCCCTCTATGGCCTTAAAAATATCACTTTGCCAATTCCACAAGAACTGTCTTAGCGAAAGGCTTCTTGAGGGGAAAGCTGTAACTCTGAGAGATGATTTCACAGAACACAAAGAAGTTTCTCAGAAAGCTTCTTTCTCTTTGTTATCGTAGGATATTTCCTTTGGCCCTATAGTCTTCCAAGGGATCCGAAATATCTGTTCTCAGATTCCACAGAAATAAGGCTAGCAAAGAGATCGACGAAACACAGATGTAACTCTGTGAGATGAATTAACAGAACACTAAGCAGTTTCTCAGAAAGCTTCTTTCCAGATTTCATCTAAGGATATTTCCTTTTTCACCATAGCCCTCTATGGGATTCCAAATATCACTTTGCGAATTCCACAAGAACTGCCTTAGCGAAAGGCTTCTTTAGGGGATAGCTGTAACTCTGTGAGATGATTTCACAGAACACAAAGAAGTTTCTCAAAAGCTTCTTTCCCTTTGTAATCGGAGGATATTTCCTTTGGCCCTATAGTCTTCCAAAGATGCGAAATATCTGTTCTCAGATTCCACAGAAATAAGGCTAGCAAAGAGATCCACGATATACACACGTAACTCTGTGAGATGAATTAACAAAACACTAAGCAGTTTCTCAGAAAGCTTCTTTCCAGATATCATCTGAGGATATTTCCTTTTTCACCTTAGCCCTCTATGGGCTTGCAAATATCACTTTGCCAATTCCACAAGAACTGTCTTAGCGAAAGGCTTCTTGAGGGGAAAGCTGTAACTCTGTGAGATGATTTCAAAGAACACGAATAAGTTTCTCAGAAACCTTCTTTCTATTTGTTATCGGAGGATATTTCCTTTGACCCTATAGTCTTCCAAGGGATCCGAAATATCTGTTCTCAGATTCCACAGAAATAAGGCTAGCAAAGAGATCGACGAAATACAGATGTAACTCTGTGAGATGAATTAACAGAACACTAAGCATTTTCTCAGAAAGCTTCTTTCCAGGTTTCATCTGAGGATATTTCCTTTTTCACCATAGCCCTCTATGGGCTTCCAAATATCACTTTGCCAATTCCACAAGAACCCTTTTAGCGAAAGGCTTCTTGAGGGGAAAGCTGTAACTCTGTGAGATGATTTCACAGAACACAAAGAAGTTTCTCAGAAAGCTTCTTTCTCTTTGTTATCTGAGGATATTTCCTTTGGCCTTATAGTCTTCCAAGGGATCCGAAATATCTGTTCTCAGATTCCACAGAAATAAGGCTAGCAAAGAGATCCACGAAATACAGATGTAACTCCGTGAGATGAATTAACAGAACACTAAGCAGTTTCTCAGAAAGCTTCTTTCCAGATTTCATCTGAGGATATTTCCTTTTTCACCATAGCCCTCTATGGGCTTCCAAATATCACTTTGCCAATTCCACTAGAACCCTTTTAGCGAAAGGCTTCTTGAGGGGAAAGCTGTAACTCTGTGAGATGATTTCACAGAACACAAAGAAGTTTCTCAGAAAGCTTCTTTCTCTTTGTTATCGGAGGATATTTCCTTTGGCCCTATAGTCTTCCAAGGGATCCGAAATATCTGTTCTCAGATTCCACAGAAATAAGGCTAGCAAAGAGATCCACGAAATACAGATGTAACTCTGTGAGATGAATTAACAGAACACTAAGCAGTTTCTCAGAAAGCTTCTTTCCAGATTTCATCTGAGGATATTTCCTTTTTCACCATAGCCCTCTAGGGACTTCCTAATACCACTTTGCCAATTCCACAAGAACTGTTTTAGCGAAAGGCTTCTTGAGGGGAAAGCTGTAACTCTGTGAGATGATTTCACAGAACACAAAGCAGTTTCTCAGAAAGCTTCTTTCTCTTTATAATCGGAGGATATTTCCTTTGGCCCTATAGTCTTCCAAGGGATCCGAAATATCTGTTCTGAGATTCCAGAGAAATAAGGCTAGCAAAGAGATCCACGAAATACACATGTAACTCTGTGAGATGAATTAACAGAACACTAAGCAGTTTCTCAGAAAGCTTCTTTCCAGATATCATCTGAGGATATTTCCTTTTTCACCTTAGCCCTCTATGGGCTTCCAAATATCACTTTGCCAATTCCACAAGAACTGTCTTAGCGAAAGGCTTCTTGAGGGGAAAGCTGTATCTCTGTGAGATGATTTCAAAGAACAAGAATAAGTTTCTCAGAAAGCTTCTTTCTCTTTGTTATCGGAGGATATTTCCTTTGACCCTATAGTCTTCCAAGGGATCCGAAATATCTGTTCTCAGATTCCACAGAAATAAGGCTAGCAAAGAGATCCACGAAATACAGATGTAACTCTGTGAGATGAATTCACAGAACAATAAGCAGTTTCTCAGAAAGCTTCTTTCCAGATTTCATCTAAGGATATTTCCTTTTTCACCATAGCCCTCTATGGCCTTAAAAATATCACTTTGCCAATTCCACAAGAACTGTCTTAGCGAAAGGCTTCTTGAGGGGAAAGCTGTAACTCTGTGAGATGATTTCACAGAACACAAAGAAGTTTCTCAGAAAGCTTCTTTCTCTTTGTTATCGGAGGATATTTCCTTTGGCCCTATAGTCTTCCAAGGGATCCGAAATATCTGTTCTCAGATTCCACAGAAATAAGGCTAGCAAAGAGATCCACGAAACACAGATGTAACTCTGTGGGATGAATTAACAGAACACTAAGCAGTTTCTCAGAAAGCTTCTTTCCAGATTTCATCTAAGGATATTTCCTTTTTCACCATAGCCCTCTATGGGATTCCAAATATCACTTTGCGAATTCCACAAGAACTGTCTTAGCGAAAGGCTTCTTTAGGGGAAAGCTGTAACTCTGTGAGATGATTTCAAAGAACACAAAGAAGTTTCTCAAAAGCTTCTTTCCCTTTGTAATCGGAGGATATTTCCTTTGGCCCTATAGTCTTCCAAAGATGCGAAATATCTGTTCTCAGATTCCACAGAAATAAGGCTAGCAAAGAGATCCACGATATACACACGTAACTCTGTGAGATGAATTAACAGAACACTAAGCAGTTTCTCAGAAAGCTTCTTTCCAGATATCATCTGAGGATATTTCCTTTTTCACCTTAGCCCTCTATGGGCTTGCAAATATCACTTTGCCAATTCCACAAGAACTGTCTTAGCGAAAGGCTTCTTGAGGGGAAAGCTGTAACTCTGTGAGATGATTTCAAAGAACACGAATAAGTTTCTCAGAAAGCTTCTTTCTATTTGTTATCGGAGGATATTTCCTTTGACCCTATAGTCTTCCAAGGGATCCGAAATATCTGTTCTCAGATTCCACCGAAATAAGGCTAGCAAAGAGATCGACGAAATACAGATGTAACTCTGTGAGATGAATTAACAGAACACTAAGCAGTTTCTCAGAAAGCTTCTTTACAGATTTCATCTGAGGATATTTCCTTTTTCACCATAGACCTCTATGGGCTTCCAAATATCACTTTGCCAATTCCACAGGAACCCTTTTAGCGAAAGGCTTCTTGAGGGGAAAGCTGTAACTGTGTGAGATGATTTCACAGAACACAAAGAAGTTTCTCAGAAAGCTTCTTTCTCTTTGTTATCTGAGGATATTTCCTTTGGCCCTATAGTCTTCCAAGGGATCCGAAATATCTGTTCTCAGATTCCACAGAAATAAGGCTAGCAAAGAGATCCACGAAATACAGATGTAACTCCGTGAGATGAATTAACAGAACACTAAGCAGTTTCTCAGAAAGCTTCTTTACAGATTTCATCTGAGGATATTTCCTTTTTCACCATAGCCCTCTATGGGCTTCCAAATATCACTTTGCCAATTCCACTAGAACCCTTTTAGCGAAAGGCTTCTTGAGGGGAAAGCTGTAAGTCTGAGATGATTTCACAGAACACAAAGAAGTTTCTCAGAAAGCTTCTTTCTCTTTGTTATCGGAGGATATTTCCTTTGGCCCTATAGTCTTCCAAGGGATCCGAAATATCTGTTCTCAGATTCCACAGAAATAAGGCTAGCAAAGAGATCCACGAAATACAGATGTAACTCTGTGAGATGAATTAACAGAACACTAAGCAGTTTCTCAGAAAGCTTCTTTCCAGATTTCATCTAAGGATATTTCCTTTTTCACCATAGCCCTCTATGGGCTTCCAAATATCACTTTGCCAATTCCACAAGAACTGTCTTAGAGAAAGGCTTCTAGAGGGGAAAGCTGTAACTCTGTGAGGTGATTTCACAGAACACAAAGAAGTTTCTCAAAAGCTTCTTTCTCTTTGTAATCGGAGGATATTTCCTTTGGCCCTATAGTCTTCCAAATGATGCGAAATATCTGTTCTCAGATTCCACAGAAATAAGGCTAGCAAAGAGATCGACGAAATACACATGTAACTCTGTGAGATGAATTAACAGAACACTAAGCAGTTTCTCAGAAAGCTTCATTCCAGATATCATCTGAGGATATTTCCTTTTTCACCATAGCCCTCTATGGGCTTGCAAATATCACTTTGCCAATTCCACAAGAACTGTCTTAGCGAAAGGCTTCTTGAGGGGAAAGCTGTAACTCTGTGAGATGATTTCAAAGAACACGAATAACTTTCTCAGAAAGCTTCTTTCTCTTTGTTATCGGAGGATATTTCCTTTGACCCTATAGTCTTCCAAGGGATCCGAAATATCTGTTCTCAGATTCCACAGAAATAAGGCTAGCAAAGAGATCGACGAAATACAGATGTAACTCTGTGAGATGAATTAACAGAACACTAAGCAGTTTCTCAAAAAGCTTCTTTACAGATTTCATCTGAGGATATTTCCTTTTTCACCATAGCCCTCTAGGGCTTCCAAATATCACTTTCCCAATTCCACAAGAACCCTTTTAGCGAAAGGCTTCTTGAGGGGAAAGCTGTAACTCTGTGAGATGATTTCACAGAACACAAACAAGTTTCTCAGAAAGCTTCTTTCTCTTTGTTATCGGAGGATATTTCCTTTGGCCCTATAGTCTTCCAAGGGATCCGAAATATCTGTTCTCAGATTCCACAGAAATAAGGCTAGCAAAGAGATCCACGAAATACAGATGTAACTCTGTGAGATGAATTAACAGAACACTAAGCAGTTTCTCAGAAAGCTTCTTTCCAGATTTCATCTGAGGATATTTCCTTTTTCACCATAGCCCTCTATGGGCTTCCAAATATCACTTTGCCAATTCCACTAGAACCCTTTTAGCGAAAGGCTTCTTGAGGGGAAAGCTGTAACTCTGTGAGATGATTTCACAGAACACAAAGAAGTTTCTCAGAAAGCTTCTTTCTCTTTGTTATCGGAGGATATTTCCTTTGGCCCTATAGTCTTCAAAGGGATCTGAAATATCTGTTCTCAGATTCCACAGAAATAAGGCTAGCAAAGGGATCCACGAAATACAGATGTAACTCTGTGAGATGAATTAACAGAACACTAAGCAGTTTCTCAGAAAGCTTCTTTCCAGATTTCATCTGAGGATATTTCCTTTTTCACCTTAGGGGTCTATGGGCTTCCAAATATCACTTTGCCAATTCCACAAGAACTGTCTTGGGGAAAGGCTTCTGAAGGGGAAGCTGTAACTCTGTGAGATGATTTCACAGAACACAAAGAAGTTTCTCAGAAAGCTTCTTTCTCTTTGTTATCGGAGGATATTTCCTTTGGCCCTATAGTCTTCCAAGGGATCCGAAATATCTCTTCTCAGATTCCACACAAATAAGGCTAGCAAAGAGATCGACGAAATACAGATGTAACTCTGTGAGACGAATTAACAGAACACTAAGCAGTTTCTCAGAAAGCATCTTTCCAGATTTCATCTGAGGTTATTTCCTTTTTCACCATAGTCATCTATGGGCTTCCAAATATCACTTTGCCAATTCCACAAGAACTGTCGTGGCGAAAGGCTTCTGGAGTGGAAAGCTGTAAGGAAAGCTGTAACTCTGTGAGATGATTTCACAGAACACAAAGAAGTTTCTCAGAAAGCTTTTTTCTCTTTGTTATCGGAGGATATTTCCTTTGGCCCTAGAGTCTTCCAAGGGATCCGAAATATCTGTTTTCAGATTCCTCAGAAATAAGGCTAGCAAAGAGATCCACGAAAT